>NW_024070208.1:70957106-71080218 GCF_014754425.2 Oryx dammah
AGATTTAGTGACTAGTCAGGGAATGGAGCCTGACTCAAGTGATGAGACCTTCATAAGGATGAGATTTTCCTATGAGGATGTATCTCCTTCAGGAGGCAGGTACAGATTCATGTGAAGAGAGCAGAAGGGGGCCCTCAATTAAAAAAACAGGTTCAAGAGGGATGATGTTGCCCTGGGGATTTTCCCCAAAAGAAAGAAACTGTAGTTGTTCAGTCATGTCCAACTCTTTGTGACCCCACATACTGTAGCCTGCCAGGCTCCTCTGTCCATGGAATTTTCCAGGCAAGAATACTGGAGTGAGTTGCCATTTCCTTCTCCAGGGGAGTTTCCCAGCTCAGGGATCAAACCTGTGTCTCCCACATAGCAAGCAGATTCTTTACCATCTGAGCCACAAGGGAAGACTGAAGGCTCAGTTCTTTAAGTGACTTTCCCTTTAGAATATGGGGAAAGACTACTGGAAAACTTTAGCTATTTCCCTGCTTACTGAAGTAGATACCTACACTTTTAAACTTATTCTAGTTCTTGAGTTAACTGAGACCATCCCTGCCCAGTGCAGGCTGCAGTTCCAGGGAAGCTGATGGGACAGGATGGCGAGATGCAAAAGGGGAACAGTCTCCCCACCTCCACTCACTGACCTACTGCGGAGAGAGTGTCATCCAGTCAAGTGGACTGTGACTCAGAAACTCAGATCCTGAGAGCAGTCCAGTGAACACAACAGAGCAGGAGGTAAGGGGAGAATTCCACACAGTGTCAGCAGTCCTGGGAAGGGGACCGAGCAGGAGGTGAGGGGGGAATTCCCCACAGTAGCAGGGAGCTCTCCTTACTGCACAGTTACGAACACCAGGGAGAATGAATCTTCTGTCACTACATCAACCACCTGAGACGTAAGCAGCCTAAAGCAGTGGTCACTTTTTCATTACTCAGTACAGTTGTGAGGTCTGATGAGACAAGGCTATTGCTGGCCTCCTGGGTTCACTCACAGGCCTGCCCACAGCTGGGGGCATACGGGCACTGGGTGTCCAGATGGGCCTCACTTCCACTGTGGGCTGAGCTGGGATGGCTGGAGGACCTGGGGTGGCCTGGTTTCTCTCTGTGTGTGGCCTCTCACCTCAGGCTTCTGACAACTCGGTGGTCAGGGAGTCTGTGATGGAGTCACCTCCAAGCTGAAGTCCCCTAAATGATTAGAAGGCATCAGTGAGCAGGGAAAGGGGGAGAGGCTGGGAAGAGGGTGAAAATTGACTTATAAGAGAGAATAACATGTGCCTATGAGGTAGAAGGAAGTATGACGCTTTCTAGAAAAACAGGAATAAGGTTAGGTTGGTTACTGCAAGTAATATAAGAAAAGAGGGGAGGGGAGTGTCAGGCCATGCAAGTTCAAGGAGCTAAGGAGTTTTTTTTCCTTTGTTTTTAATCTTTGTACCAAGAGTGCGAAACTGTTGAAAAGTTTTAAGCAATGGGGTGACATGATCTGATATTCTCTTTAAAGAAAGAACATGATTATGCATTTCAGGTTTTACAGGGGGACTAGAGCAGGCTTTCTCGACCTTAGCAGGGTTGACATTTGGACCAGACAAGTCTTTGTTGGTGAGGGGACCTGTGCATCGCAGGGTGTGTCGCAGTGTCCCTGACCTCTATCCACTGGGTGCACCAGTCACCTCCACCCTCAGTCGTGACAACAAAAATGTGTCCAGACATTGTTGGTGAGGTATCTTTGGGGAAGCCAGTTCCTGGCTGAGAACCACTGGGCTGGAGTGAATGCAGGGTTTCCTCTGTTTTCCAGGAGAGAAATACTCCTCACCTGGCTTGAGTGATGGAGGTGGAGCTGAGATGAGCAGATGGGACTGCAGAGACCAGGAGATGAACTCAGCAGTATTTGGGTGGACAGACCCGTCACGATGATCCAGTCCTCAGTATTCTCTCTCTGCTTCCCTCCTTCAACATTCCACCTGCTCTGAAGAAAGAATCTGGTCTTGTGTTGGAGATACTCAATGTTGGATGGCAAAGGATAGTATGTGGAATGTAAAGTTCTCTTTCACCCTGTTATAGTTTGTTGATGTAACATTCATATAGTGTCAAAGTCTGCTCAAGGAATTGATTGCTCACGTGGGGTCAAAGTTTGATCAAGGAACTGATTGAAAATCAGCAAGGAAGGGCAAAAAATCCCAAAAGCTAAAAAACAACAAAAGGGACTTCCCTCATGACCCAGTGGTTAATCAGACTATATGCTCCCAATGCAGGAGGTACAGGTTTAATCTTATTTTCGCTGGTCGGGGAACTAAGGTCCCATCTGCCACACAGTGTGACATTACAAACCAAAAAGATAGAGAAAGAAATAAGGTTGGTTATTCTCAGGATTGTTTGTTTACTTATTTTTGGCTATGCTGGTCTTTTGGTCTTTGTTGCTTTTATGCGGCTGTCTTTGGTTGAGGAGAGCAGGGGCTACACTTCATTGTGGTGTGTGAGCTTCTCATTGCGGTGACTTCCCCTGTTGTGGAGCACAGGCTCTAGGTATGCAGGCTTCAGTAGTTGCAGCATGGGCACTCAGCAGTTGTGGCACACAGGCTTGGATGTTCTACAGCATGTGGAGTCTTCCCGGACCAGGGATCGAACCTGTGTCCCCTGCATTGGCAGGTAGGTTCTTATTCACTATACCACCAGGGAATCATCCCAGGCTTATTTTTGAAATAGGAAAATGTAAAGGTCTGGAAAGCAAACTGAGACATGAGGGCAATGGAGCGAGGACTCTGGAATGAACTTGCTGAGGCACTGGTAGCAAACCTTAGACCATCTGTCTGCAGAGGCAACCATGTTCTTTTTAAATACAATTGTGTCCTCATTCCCTTGGTTTTTCTTGTTCTTATTCAGTCACTTAGTCGTGTCCAGCTCTTTGCAACCTCATGAACTATAGCACACCAGACTCCTCTGTCCTCCACTGTCTTCTGGAGTTTGCTCAAATTCATGTCCATTTAGTCAGTGAAGCTATTTAACCATCTCATCCTCTACCACCCCCTTCTCCTTTGCCTTCAGTCTTTCCCAGCATCAGGGTCTTTTCCAAGGAGACAGCTCTTCACATCAGGTGACCAAAGTATTGGCCAGTAACAATCCTTCCAATGAATATTCAGGATTGGTTTTCTTTAGGATTGACTGGCTTGATATCCTTGCTATCCAAGTGACTCTCAAGATTCTTCTTCAGACCGCAATCCCAAAGCATAAGTTCGTTGGCCCTCAGCCTTCTTTATGCTCCAACTCTTACATGGATACACGACTATGGAAAACCCAGAGCTTTGACTATATGGACCTTTGTCAGCAATGTAATGTCTGCTTTTTAATACACTCCAGCTTTGTGATACCTTTTCTACCAAGGAGCATGTGTCTTAATTTCATACCTGCAGTCACTGTCTGCATTGATTTTGGAACTCAAGAAAATAAAATCTGTTACTGCTTTCACTTTTCCTTTTCTATTTGCCATGAAGTGATGGGATCATATACCATAATCTTAGTTTCATTCATGTTGACTTGCAAGCCAGCTTTTTCACTCTCCTCTTTCACCCTCATCAAGAGGCTCTTTATTCCCTCTTCACTTTCTGCCATTAGAGTGGCATCGCCCACATTCCTGAGGTCATTGATACTTCTGTTGGAAATATTGATTCCAACTTGTGATCCATTCAGCCAGGCATTTCACATGATGTACTCCACATAGTAGATAAATAAGCAAGGTGACAATATACAGCTTTGCTGTACTCCTTTTCCAACTTTGAACCAATTAGTTCCACATCTGGCTCTAACTGATGCTTTTTAATCCACCTACAGGTTTCTTTTTACATAATGAATAGTAATTCTCTATACTGTGCCCACAGTATAGAGAATTATTATGTATGTGTTAAGGAAATATCATGGGGAACGGTGAGTTCCCAACCCTAAAACACTGGGAATTCACCTGATCAAAGATCCTGTCCTTAGTTCTTATTTGTTCATATCCTATCATAGTATGTAGGTGTTTTAACTTTTTATTATGGAAATTTTCAAACATATCCAAAAGTAGAATAGCACCATGAGCTTCCATGAAACAAGCTTCAACAATTATTCACATGTTGTCCATCTCATTTCATCAAACTCTCTTTTGCCGCAGTGACACCAGTATTTAGCACAACTCCAAGATACATATAGTTTCACCAATTGATACTCCAGTACACATTTCTAAGAGCTAAACACTTGAGAAAGATAAACACAGTACGATTATCCCTTTACTAATCACCTTAACATCAATATCCTAGTGTGTATGGATATAAATACTCACACTCAGTACTAAATCTCAAGAAGATTTAAGAAACTGACAGATGCCTGCTAAAATTTTAATGCTAGGATTTCACTACAGTTTTCTTTAGATCCATCAGCCTTTATAAGAATATGCATTTAATTCAGCATTATAATCATTTATTTATTGAACCCAAGAGGTTGTTCCAATGATCACTGCTTCCTTTTCTTAATCATCACAAGCCATTGGTTTAATACTGCACTTGGGCTTCCCTGGTGGCTCAGCTGGTAAAGAATCCACCTACCATGCGGGAGACCTGGGTTCAATCCCTGGGTTGGGAAGATCTCCTGGAGTCGGGAAAGGCTACCCACTCAAGTACTCTGACCTAGAGAATTCAATGGACTATATCCATGGAGTCCCAAAGAGCCCGACATGACTGAGCCACTTTTACTGTCTTTCACACTTTCTTTGGAATTTTACATGAGGGCAGTTTCTGGAATGATTTATTTCTTCCCTTTGAAACACTGGATAAAGAGCTTCAGTCTTATCTTGATACCACTCCTTTTCTTTTGACATTATTATGCAATAAGCTAATGAGATAATTTTCCACCCAACAAATGGAGTCAGATAATAAACATGAGTTTGAGGGTTTCCCTGTGGCTCAGATGGTTAAGAATCTGCCTGCAATGTGGGAGACCTGGGTTTGATCCCTGGGATTGGGAAGAGCCCTTGGAAAAGGTAATGACTACCCACTCTAGTCTTCTTTCCTGGAGAATCCATGGACAGAAAAGCCTGGCAGGCTACAGTCCATGGGGTCACAAAGAGTAGGACATAACTGAGTGACTAATACTTTTACTTTCACTTTGAGGAGAGATAAGAACAGACCAAAGACCTGCAGTATATTGGGAGGGGCTGCCAGTGACAGGGAGGGTCAGGGGCTAACAAAGGTACCGTTTCCTCCCTGTCACAGGTGTAGGGGACCTGCTTCTGGTGAAATGCTGTGATGTTTGCCTTTGCTGTGTGTTAAGTGCCCCACACCCTGGTTTAAAAGTGAGATAAGAAACTAAGCAACACCTCAGGCCCTCCTGCCTTTTCCATACTCCCTGTTCTCCCCTTGTCCTCCTGAGTGAAGTCACTCAACTATCAAGGGATAAGATTTTAAACAACAAAGAAGAGGCTTAAGAAAGATTTCAGCTCTGAGATAGAACTCTGGGGAGTCCTGAATGCATATGAGAGGAAATCCAAGGGCAAGTACAAGAGCAGAGGGAATGGAAGGGTGCAGGTGCTGGGGGCAAGACACGAGGAGGACTGGCTGTGGGACCAGAGGACACTCATTCATCTCACCCTCCTCCCCACCTCTCGGTCACAGACTCACTCATCAGTCATAGGGCTGGGGATGGAGACACGATAAACCTTCTCCTACTCTTAGTTCAGTTTAGTCACTCAGTCCTGTCCGACTTTTTGCAACCCCATGAATCGCAGCACGCCAGGCCTCCCCATCCATCACCAACTCCCGGAGTTCACTCAAACTCATGTCCGTCAATTCGGTGATGCCATCCAGCCATCTCATCCTCTGTCGTCCCCTTTTCCTCCTGCCCCCAATCCCTCCCACCATCAGAGTCTTTTCCAATGAGTCAACTCTTCACAGGAGGTGGCCAAAGTACTGGAGTTTCAGCTTTAGTATCATTCCTTCCAAAGAACACCCAGAGCTGATCTCCTTTAGAATGGACTGGTTGGAGCTCCTTACAGTCCAAGGGACCCTCAAGAGTCTTCTCCAACAACACAGTTAAAAAGCATCAATGCTTCAGCATTCAGCTTTCTTCACAGTCCAACTCTCACATCCATACATGACCACAGGAAAAACCATAGCCTTGACTAGATGGACCTTTGTGCAAAGTAATGTCTCTGCTTTTGATATGCTATCTAGCTTGGTCATGACTTTCCTTCCAAGGAGTAAGCGTCTTTTAATTTCATTGCTGCAGTCACCATCTGCAGTGATTTTGGAGGCAAAAAATAAATAAATAAATAAGCTCTGACACTGTTTCCCCATCTATTTGCCATGAAGTGATGGGACCAGATGCCATGATCTTCGTTTTTGGAATGTTGAGCTTTAAGCCAACTTTTTCACTCTCCTCTTTCACTTTCATCAAGAGGCTTTTGAGTTCCTCTTCACTTTCTGCCATAAGGGTGGTGTCATCTGCATATCTGAGGTTATTGATATTTCTCCCAGAAATTTTGATTCCAGCTTGTGCTTCTTCCAGCCCAGCATTTCTCATGATGTACTCTGCATAGAAGTTAAATAAGCAGGGTGACAATATATAGCCTTGACATACTCCTTTCCCATTTGGAACCAGTCTGTTGTTCCATGTCCAGTTCTAACTGTTGCTTCCTGACCTGCATACAGGTTTCTCAGGAGGCAGGTCAGGTGGTCTGGTATTCCCATCTCTTTCAGAGTTTTCCACAGTTTATTGTGATCCACACAGTCAAAGGCTTTGGCATAGTCAATGAAGCAGAAATAGATGTTTTTCTGGAACTCTCTTGCTTTTTTGATGATCCAGTGGATGTTGGAAATTTGACCTCTGGCTCCTCTACCTTTTCTAAAACCAGCTTGAACATCTAGAAGTTCACGGTTCACATATTGCTGAAGCCTGGCTTGGAGAATTCTGAGCGTTTCTTTACTAGAGTGTGAGATGAGTGCAATTGTGCAGTAGTATGAACATTCTTTAGCATTGCCTTCCTTTGGGATTGGAGTGAAAACTGAGCTTTTCCAGTCCTGAGGCCACTTCTGAGTTTTCCAAATTTGCTGGCATATTGAGTGCAGCACTTTCACAGCATCATCTTTCAGGATTTGAAATAGCTCAACTGGAATTCCATCACCTCCACTAGCTTTGTTCCTAGTGATGCTTTCTAAGGCCCACTTGACTTCACATTCCAGGATGTCTGGCTCTAGGTGGGTGATCATACCATCATGATTATCTTGGTCATGAAGATCTTTTTTGTACAGTTCTTCTGTGTATTCTCGCCACCTTTTCTTAATATCTTCTGCTTCTCTTAGGTCCATATCATTTCTGTCCTTTATTGAGCCCATCTTTGCATGAAATGTTCCCTTGGTATCTCTAATTTTCTTGAAGAGACCTCTAGTCTTTCCCATTCTGTTGTTTTCTTTTATTTCTTTGCATTGATCGCTGAGGAAGGCTTTCTTATCTCTTCTTGCTATTCTTTGGAACTCTGCATTCAGATGCTTGTATCTTTCCTCTTCTCCCTTGCTTTTCACTTCTCTTCTTTTCTCAGGTATTTGTAAGGCCTCCCCAGACAGCCATTTTGCTTTTTGCATTTCTTTTCCATGGGGATGGTCTTGATCCTTGTTTCCTGTACAATGTCACGAACCTCCGTCCATAGTTCATCAGGCACTCTATCTATCAGATCTAGTCCCTTAAATCTATTTCTCACTTCCACTGTATAATCATAAGGGATTTGATTTAGGTCATACCTGAATGGTCTAGTGATTTTCCCTACTTTCTTCACTTTAAGTCTGCATTTGGCAATAAGGAGCTCATGATCTGAGCCATGGAAAGTGAATGAAGAGTTGAAGGGTTGGAGGGTAGGACTCAGGGATAACCAGTCCTTCTTACCCTGGGAGTGGATGAGAGATTTGGACACTGTAAAATGTGTGATGTCCCTATTTAAGTGGCTTGTTGGGGGGTGCAGAGTAGCAACCATTTATACAAAGAGACACAGCACGTGTTTCCCTCAAGTTGAGCTGCCATTCACAGCCTTGACCACAGAGCCTCAGCATATTAGAGAATCACCCAGAGTGAGCCCTCAGGGAACATCTCCATGGCACGTTCATCCTGGGAGCCTCTTTCACACACAACGGACAGGCTTTGTGCGAATCACAGCAACTGGCTGTCGGCCATACTTTTCCTGAAATTCCCAGTTCTTTTCTCCCTTCTCTCTCCAACTGTCTTCTATTAAATCATGCAGGTGTCCTTACCCTCCCCCCAAACACCTGAAGTTTATTAGCCACTAAGTCCTAAGTCCAAGGGGAAAAGAGAAGCAAGTGGACACATGTGAGACTTGGAAAGTTGTTCCCCTACCGCCTGGGTGCTTTCAAAGTCAGCCACCAAATACTGAGCCCTCCTGTGCCCAGGCTCCCAGACAGGTGCTGGGGCCCCTGGAGGAGACACAGCTGCCGCTCTTCCAGGCTAAAGGAAAGGAGAAAGGAGCCAACACAGGGGAGTCAGGAGAGGGGGGGACAGGGAAGAGAGGGTGCCTCACCTCAGGGAGAAGGAGTCCTTCTGGGTAGAGCCATGTCTCACTTGTGACCTGAGAGGAGAGTAAGAGTCAGTCAATAAAAAATGCAGGGGGGGTGGGGGTTCCTTGGTAGAAAAAGATGGGTCCAAATATCCAGAGCAAAGGAGAGGTTAGTGGATTTGAGAAACTAAAACAGTTAAGACATGTTGGAGTTCAGGCTAGAGTGAGCGAAAGTCTGGAGATGAAGCAGGAGAAGAGGCAGGACTCAGCTGGTGGAGGCCTGTCCTTCTGGACAGACTAGAGTCCCTCCCACTTCCTCCTGTGGACACAGTCTTCTGCCCTAAAGGAGTCCTTCCCCAACTTCTTACACTGCCCATTAGGGTTTTTCACTGAGTAGTTAAAATCCAACCTTCCTCAGCACCTACTAGGGCAGGCCTGGGACTAGACCTGGGGGAGAACAGTGATAACACTCAGTCCTCCTAATGAGGGGGCCATGTAATTATGTTCTTTTTGAAACACCAAATATTAACCACAACGAATATACCTAAGACATAGAAAAAATTAAAGACTACAAAAAATAAATAAAAAAACCCAAATTATCAACTCCTTTCAGTTCAGTCACTCAGTCGTGTTCAACTCTTTGCAACTCCATGGACTGCAGCACTCCAGGCCTCCAAGTCCATCACCAACTCCCAGAGCTTACTCAAACTCATGTCCATAGCATAGGTGATGCCATCCAACCATCTCATCCTCTGTCGACCCCTTCTCCTCCTGCCTTCAATCTTTGCCAGCATCAGGGTCTTTTGAAATGAGTTGGTTCTTTGCATCAGGTGGCCAAATTATTGGAATTTCAGCTACAGCATGAGTCATTCCAATGAATATTCAGGACTGATTTCCTTTAGGATGGACTGGTTGGATCTCTTTGCAGTCCAAGGGACTCTCAAGAGTCTTCTACAACACTACAGTTCAAAAGCATCAATTCTTCGGTGCTCAGCTTTCTTTATAGTCCAGCTATCACATCCACACATGACTACTGGAAAAATTATAGCTTTGACTAGACAGACCTTTGTTGGCAAAGTAATGTCTCTACTTTTTAATATACTGTCTCGGTAGGGCATAACTTTTCTTCCAAGGAGCAAGTGTCTTGTAATTTCATGGCTGCAGTTACCATCTGCAGTGATTTTGGAGTCCCCCAAAATAAAGTCTGTCACTGTTTCCATTGTTTCCCCATCTATTTGCCATGAAGTGATGGGACCAGAAGCTATGATCATTTTTTGAGTGCTGATTTTCTTTCTTTTTTTTTAATTGCCTTTTTTTTAAATTTTATTTTTACTTTATTTTACTTTACAATACTGTATTGGTTTTGCCATACATTGACATGAATCCACCACGGGTGTATACAAGCTCCCAATCCTGAATCCCCCTCCCACCTCCCTCCCCATATCATTTCTCTGGATCACCCCCGTGCACCAGCCCCAAGCATCCTGTATCTTGTATCGAACATAGACTGGCACTTCGTTTCTTACATGACAGTATACATGTTTCAGTGCCATTATCCCAAATCATCCCACCCTCTCCCTCACAGTCCAAAAGTCCGTTCTATACATCTGTGTCTCTTTTGCTATCTCGCATACAAGGTCATCATTACCATCTTTCTAAATTCCATATATATGTGTCAGTATACTGTATTGGTGTTTTTCTTTGTGGCTTACTTCACTCTGTATAATCAGCTCCAGTTTCATCCATCTCATTAGAACTGATTCAACTGTATTCTTTTTAACGGCTGAGTAATACTCCATTGTGTATATGTACCACTGCTTTCTTATCCATTCATCTGCTGATGGACATCTAGGTTGTTTCCATGTCCTGGCTATTATAAACAGTGCTGCAATGAACACTGGGGTACATGTGTCTCTTTCAATTCTGGTTTCCTCTGTATGTCCAGCAGTGGGATTGCTGGGTCATAAGGCAGTTCTATTTGCAATTTTTTAAGGAATCTCCACACTGTTCTCCATAGTGGCTGTACTAGTTTGCATTCCCACCAACAGTGTAAGAGGGTTCCCTTTTCTCCACACCCTCTCCAGCATTTATTGCTTGTAGACTTTTGGATCACAGCCATTCTGACTGGTGTGAAATGGTACCTCATTGTGGTCTTGATTTGCATTTCTCTGATAATGAGTGATGTTGAGCATCTTTTCATGTGTTTGTTAGCCATCCATATGTCTTCTTTGGAGAAATGCCTATTTAGTTCTTTGGCCCATTTTTTGATTGGGTCATTTATTTTTCTGGAGTTGAGATGCATAAGTTCCTTGTATATTTTTGAGATTAGTTGTTTGTCAGTTGCTTCATTTGCTATTATTTTCTCCCATTCCAAAGGCTGTCTTTTCACCTTGCTTATAGTTTCCTTTGTTGTGCAGAAGCTTTTAATTTTATTTAGATCCCATTTGTTTATTTTTGCTTTTATTTCCAGTATTCTGGGAGGTGAGTCATAGAGGATCCTGCTGTGATTTATGTCGGAAAGTGTTTTGCCTATGTTCTCCTCTAGGAGTTTTATAGTTTCTGGCCTTACATTTAAGGCAGTTTTTTCACTCTCCTCTTTCACCTTCATCAAAAGGCTCTTTAGTTTCTCTTCACTTTCTGCCATAAGCATGGTACCATCTGCATATCTGAGGTTATTGATGTTTCTCCCAGCAATCTTGATTCCAGTTTGTGCATCTTCCAGCCTGGGATTTAGCATGATGTATTATGCATATAAAATAAATAAACAGGGTGACAATATACAACTTTGATGTACTCCGTTCCCAATTTGGTACAAGTCCGTGGTTCCATGTCCGGTTCTAACTGTTGCTTCTGCCCTGCATACAGGTTTCTCAAGAGGCAGGTTAGGTGGTCTGGTATTCCCATTTCTTGAAGAATTCTACACAGTTTGTTGTGATTCACACAGTCAAATGCTTTGGCATAGTCAATAAACCCAAAGTAGATGTTTGTCAGGAATTCTCCTTTTTCTACAATCCAATGGATGTTGGCAGTTTGATATCTCATTCCTCTGCCTTTTTTTAAAGCCAGCTTGAACATTTGGAAGTTCTTAGTTTACATACTGATGAAACCGCTCTTGGAGAATTTTAAGCATTACTTTACTAGTGTGTGAGATGAGTGGAAATTGTGCAGTAGTTTAAGCATTCTTTGGCATTGCCTTTCATTGGGATTGGAATGAAAACTTACCTTTTTCCAGTCCTGTGGCCACTGCTGAGCTTTCCAAGCAGTGGAAAGGAATGCAGCACTTTCACAGTATCATCTTTAAGATTTGAAATAGAGCAACTAGAGTTCCATCAGCTCCACTAGCTTTGTTCATAGTGATGCTTCCTAAGGTCCACTTAACATCACATTCCAGGTTGTGGGACTCTAACTGAGTGATCACACCATTGTAGTTATCTGGGTCATTAAGATCTTTTTTGCATAGTTCTGTGTATTCTTGCCCCCTTTTCTTAAAATCTTTTGCTTCTGTTAAGTCCATAACTCTTCTGTTCTTTATTGTTTCCCTCTTTGCTTGAAATGTTCCCTTGGTATCTCTAATTTTCATGAAGAGATCTCTAGTCTTCCCCATTCTATTGTTTTCCTCTATTTCTTTGCACTGATCACTGAGTAAGGCTTTCTTTTTGCTCCTTGCTCTTCTTTGGAACTCTGCATTCAGATGGATATATCTTTCCTTTTCTCCTTTGTCTTTAGCTTCTCCTCTTTTCACAATTATTTGTAAGGCCTCCTCAGACAGCCATTTTGTCTGTTTGCATTTCTTCTTCTTGCGGGTGACTTTGATCATGGCCTTCTGTACAATGTTACGAACTTCCATACATAGTTCTTCAGGCACTCTGTTTATCAGATCTAATCATGTGAATCTATTTGTTACTTCTACTGTATTTGAATTAGGTCATTGGGATTTGACTTAGGTCATACCTGAATGTTATAGTGGTCTTCCCTACTTTTATGAATTTAAGTCTGAATTTTGCAATAAGGAGTTCATGATCTGAACCACAGTCAGCTCCCAGTCTTATTTTTGCTCACTGTATGGAGCTTATCTTTGGCTGAAAAGAATATAATCCATCTGATTTCAGTATTGACCATCTGGTGATGTCCATGTGTAGAGTTGTCTCTTGTATTGCTTTGAAAAGGGTGTTTGCTATAACCAGTATGTTCTCTGGGCAAAACTCTGTTATCCTTTGCCCTGCTTCTTTTTGTACTCCAAGGCCAAATTTGCCTGTTATTCCAGGTATCTCTTGACTTCCTACTTTTCATTCCAATCCCCTATGATGAAAAGGACATCTTTTTTTGGTGTTAGATCTAGAAGGTCTTCTAGGTCTTCATAGAACCATTTAACTTCAGCTTTAGTGGTTGGGGCATAGACTTGGATTACTGTGATATTGAATGGTTTTCCTTGGAAATGAACGATATCATCCTGTCGTTTTTGAGACTGTGCCCAAGCACCTGCATTTCAGGCTCTTTTGTTGACTATGAGGGCTACTACATTTCTTCTAAGGGATTCTTGCCCACATAGTAGAAGTAATGGTCATCTGAATTAAATTCACCCATTCTGGTCTATTTTAGTTCACTGATATCCCAAAGTGTCAATATTCACTCTTGCCATCTCCTGTTTGATTACTTCCCAATAACTTTGATTCATGGACCTAACATTCCAGGTTTCTATGCAATATTGTTCTTTACAACATTAGAGTTTACTTCCATCACCAGTCACATCCACAACTGGGCATTGTTTTCTCTTTGGCTCTTCATTCTTTCTGGAGTTATTTCTCAACTCTTCTCCAGTAGCATATTGGGCACCTATCAACCTGGGGAATTCATCTTTCAGTGTCCTATCTTTTTGCCTTTTCATACTGTTCATGGGGTTCTCAACACAAGAATACTGAAGTGGTTTACCATTCCCTTCTCCAATGGACAACGTTTTTTCAGAAATGTGAATGAAATTGTTTGCCATTTGGGAAGAAATGAGATCTTTTGCCTCCAACAGTGGTTCTCAGTTGGCTGCAGGGTGGGATCACCTGTGGGGTTTTATTAATAAAAAGTGTTGACTCCTACCTCCCCTCCCCAAGATTCTGATTTAGCTGAGATGAGGGTTTTATACAGTTCTCCTGGTGATTCGAATTTGCAGCCAAGTTTACAAACCACAAGCCTTTGCCATAATGAGGATATAAAGGACTGTACCTGGAGGAGATAACTGAATATACAGGGATCAGGTGATTCTGCAGGAGCAGGAGTGTGCGTTTCTGTGTGTGGAAGGTGGCATGAATGAGGGTGAGGCAATGCTAGAGGCCCCACCCCTCTTGCCTGCTGTGAAGCCTTCCTGGCCCCTCATTCCCTGGCCTTTCCACTCTCCTCACCTGGACTCGTGGATTCTGCTGCCCCCTGGTGGTCATTTTCAGTATGGTACCGTTGGCCCTGGAGGTTTCATACAAGCCCAGCCTTGGTTCATCACAAACCTATGAGCAGGATTCCCAAGATGTGGTTTGCCGGGAGGGAAATCCTGGGAACCATACACAAGGAGCAGCTTGACAGTAACTTCAGGAGTCGCTCCTGCACAAGGAAGCTCAGGGAGCTCTAGGTCACTGGCCAAGCACGGGTCTGGCACATGCCTGTGACTGGAGCCTTCCTGTGCCTGTGGTCAGAGGAAATTGGTCTTCTCAGCCAGAGACAAGTGCCTATGATATCAAGCATCAAGAAGTGCAGAGGTGTAAGGTGACAAGCTTCACAGTAAACAGCAACCACCCTGCTGTATATTCTGCCCTCCTGTATAGCAAAGGTGTGTTTTTACTTAATGACCATGTTTACCTGTAACACAAGCCAAGAGGATGTTAGGATCCCCATCTCACAGACAAGGAAACAAGCCTACAGAGCTTAAGGAAATTGCTCAAGGTCATACAACTCATAACTGACAGATGCGGCCTCTGAGCCCAGACAGGTGGGACCTCACAGTCTGTCCCCGCTCCTCCCATGTCCTGGCAGGACCCGGAGTTCTCTCCTGTCCAAAGATCTTCCCATCCCTTCAGCCCAACTCCCTGGGTGGGTCCGGGTGGTCCCTCCAGGCTCCCACAGCCCCTTTGCTCCTATTGCCCCTGATTTGGATCCCTCCTTCTGCAGGGCAACCCCACCCACCCACCCAACGAGAGCCCCACAGTCGGCAGGAAGACACCCTTGCCCTGTTCTAGCAGCTTCTCCCTACAGCCAACTCCTGGGGGTGGAGTCAGGCCAGGTTGTGAGGAAAATCATGAGAGAAGCTGGAAGGTGTGAGCTGGTGGTCAGCGCCTTCCTCTGACCTGGGACCTCCATCACTTGTGGCAGCTCCCCTCTTCATCCTCCTCCCACATTGCAAGTGTTCCTACAGCTCTGCTGTGGATCAGTCACCAGGAGAGAGATCAGAATGCAGGTTACTGGGCTCCAGCCCCAAAGATGTAATCCAGTGGGTTACACAAGTGGGGCCTGAGAATTTGAATTTTTAACCAACAACCCAGTCGGTTTTGATGCAGGGGGTCCTCTGAACACATGCTGAGAAACATTTAACAGACCTGCCACTCACATCTGTGAGCCCCGGGTCAAGAGTGCAAATATTTAAAAGTTATAAATCAATTAAACAAAACTGTCAAGTACACCTACATAACTATTAAAACCTGGCAGACTGAGATTTTGGACACTGAGCTCCAAGCCAGAAGGCAGGACAGCAGAGGGAGGGGCCGACCCCTGCCCCCAGCCCTCCCCCTGCTCTTCCTACCTCGGGCTCTGACCCTCTCTGTGCCCTGAGGAATCTGCTGCTCAAGCAAGAGCGCCCCCAGCCTTCAAGTCCAAGCTCAGGCCACACTCTTCCCACCCATAAACAGCTGTATCTTGACCACCTGTTGGGCTGGGACATGGGCACCGAGAAGGAGGCCTGCAGTGGCGCTGGGAGCAGGGATGCTAGGGTCCAGGTGCTCAGAGCACGGCCTGGAGGGGCGGGGCTCCAGGTGGCCACACCCCCTCGTCCTCTCTGGCTGCCTGCACCTGGGCGGGCGGGGAGGGGGAGGGGTGAAGGGGTGGGGGTTCTATGGGATGACCAGAGTAGGGCCTCTAAACCAGTGTTTCTCTAACTGTACTGTGGGCAGGACTCACCTGAAATCTGGAGATTCTGAGTCAGTGGGTCTGGGGTAGAAACAAGATTCCGTGTTCTAAAGGCCCCCCAGGGCAGCCGATGCTGCTGGTCTGCAGGCCACACTTAGAACAGCAGGGCTCTGGGGCAGGGAGGGCAGAGTTTTCCTGTAAAGGACCAGGAAGTACATTCCCAGGCTTTGAGGGCCTTATGGTTTCTGCTCAGAAAAACATCTACTTCTGCTTCATTGACTACGCTAAAGCCTTTGACTCCACAGATCACAACAAACTGGAAAACTTACAGAGACAGGAATCCCAGACCACCTTACCTGTCTCCTGAGAAACCTGTACGTGGGTGGAGAAGCAACAGTTAGAACTGTACATGGAAAAACCGCCTGTGTCAAACTTGGGAATGGAGTATGACCTGCATATTGTCACCCTACTTATTTAACTTATATGAAAAAAATGTATGTATATATATAACTGAATCACTGCTGTTGAGCAGAAGTTAACACAGCATTGTAAATTTAATGATACTTAAATTTTTAAAGAAACAAGAAAAAAAGTTAAGGGTGTCAGTAGGTTCACTATTAATAATATTTACTATGGTTACTTGCTTAGCCATGTATTTGCCAGATATTTCTACTTTGAAAATATAATTCTTTCCTAAAGAATTAATTTGAGAAGATACTTAGAGTCCATGAAAATGCTGTCTCCTCCAACCCCCAAAATGTCACTGTACATTCAGACAATGATGAATTTTGTCTGAATTATTTATGACAAAGATGGCTGCTACTTTTCTGTCAATCTGTCTACATTTGTTAGTTGACCTTCTACTACAAAAAAGGGCTTTCCCTTCCTACTATCTATTTTATGTCTTATAGAAATCAGTATAAACATGGATTTTTAAAATTTTTAGTGTTGTAAAATGTAGGGTTTAAAAGCCATCAGTCCTCTGTTTATCATTATTTACTTATGACATTTCTAAAGTGAGATAAACTCCATCTCAGAGACTCATTTTTCGTCTGGGTAGTCTGTAAAATTTAATTTTAAAAATGTTCTTCATGTAATGTCCTCCAGAATTAAATATGATAAGCTTTTGGATCAAACAGTGTTTTGGAATACCCAAGGCTTCCACCTATTGGGATGGACACTTGTGAGCATGGTTGCTGAGTAAAAGAGTGAATTTAGTCAGAACCATCCAATGTGAACTTCTTGTAGAACATTCCCAGTGTGTCTAAGTCTTAACCTTGGTTCTTCTTAAAAAAATAAATAAATAAATGACACAATCCCAGTTTGACTCCTAAGGCAAGGCTGGGGCATGTGATTCCTACAAGTAGTGTTATTTTTTAGGTCTAAATTCAAATAAATATATATTTCTCCCTGTTTTCAACACACATTGCTGTTTTAGTTTTTGAAAAAAAAAATAAAGACTTTCATTAGAACATTAGGTTTAAAAAACAAAAATTCAGTTAATTCACAGTCTTTCTGCTTTTAAAGGAAAATTAATAGCTTACACTTAAAACCTTGTATTTTAAAAATCTCTGAAGGTTTAAAAGTGGTCTGTTCTGCTTCCAGGGATCTTCTTCAACCTTAGAACCATGCTGTTGATTCAAGAATAGAATCAATAAAAATACAGGCACAGTATTGTTTTCAGACTTGAAACAAACCCTTTACACTTAAATAGAAGTTTACTTATTTCTCACTTTTTAATGCTATTAAAATCTGATCACGTGGACCACAGTCTTGTCTAACTCAATGAAATGAAGCCATGCCTTGTGGGGCTTCCCAATGGATGGGTCATGGTGGAGAGGTCTGACAGAATGTGGTCCACTGGAAAAGGGAATGGCAAACCACTTCAGTATTCTTGCCTTGAGAACTTCAAAACAGTATGAAAAGGGAAAAAGATAGGACACTGAAAGATGAACTCCCCAGGTTGGTAGGTGCTCAATGTGCTACTGGAAATTAGTGGAGAAATAACTCCAGAAAGAATGAAGGGATGGGTTAAAGCAAAAAAAAAAAAAAAAAAAACACACACAAAAAACAAAAAACAAAACAACAACAACAAAAAAAAACAGCCAGTTGTGGATGGGACTGGTGAAAGAAGCAAGGTCTGATGCTGTAAAGAGCAACATTGCATAGGAACCTGGAATGTTAGGTCCATGAATAAAGGCACATTGGAAGTGGTCAAACAGGAGATGGCAAGAGTGAACATCGATGTTCTAGGAAACAGCGAACTAAGATGGTCTGCAATGGGTGGATTTAACTCAGATGACCATTATATCTACTACTGTGGGCAGAAATCCCTTAGAAGTAATGGAGTAGCCCTCATAGTCAACAAAAGAGTCCGAAATGCAGTACTTGGATGTAATCTCAAAAACAACAGAATGATCTCTGTTCATTTCCAAGGCAAACCATTCAATATCATTGTAATCCAAGTCTATGCCCCAATCAGTAACATTCAACAAGCTCTGAAGTTGAATGGTTTTATGAAGACCTACAAGACCTATTAGAACTAACATCCAAAAAAGATGTCCTCTTCATTACAGAGGACTGGAATGGAAAATTAGGAAGTCAAGAAACACCTGGAGTACCAGGCAGATTTGGCCTTGGAGTACAGAATGAAGAAGGGCAAAGGCTAATAGAGTTCTGCCAAGAGAACGCACTAGTCATAGCACACACCCTCTTCCAACAACACAAGAGAAAACTCTACAAATGGACACCACCAAATGGTTAACATAGAAATCAGATTGATTATATTCTTTGCAGCCAAAGATGGAGAAGCTCTATACAGTCAGCAAAATCAAGACTGGGAGTTGACTGTGTCTCAGATCATGAACTCCTTATTGCCAAATTCAGACTTAAATTGAATAAAATGGGGAAAACCACTAGATCATTCAGGTATGATCTAAATAAAATCCCTTATGATTATAGAGTGGAAGTGAGAAATAGATTTAAGGGACTAGATCTGATAGACAGAGTGCCTGATGAACTATGGACGGAAGTTCATGACATTGTACAGGAGACAGGAATCAAGACCATCCCCAAGAAAAAGAAATGCAAAAAATCAAAATGGTTGTCTGAAGAGGCTTTACAAATAGCTGTGAAAAGAAGTGAAGTGAAAAGCATAGGAGAAAAGGAAAGATATACCCATTTGAATACAGAATTCCAAAGAAAAGCAAGGAGAGATAAGAAAGCCTTCCTCAGTGATCAATGCAAAGAAATAGAGGAAAACAATAGAATGGGAAAGACTAGAGATCTCTTCAAGAAAATTAGAGACACCAAGGGAATATTTCATGCAAAGATGGATTCAATAAAGGACAGAAATGGTATGGACCTAACAGAAACAGAAGATACTAAAAAGAGGTGGCAAGAATACACAGAAGAACTGTACAATAACGATCTTCACGACCCAGATAATCACAATGGTGTGATCACTCACACTCACCTAGAACTAGACATCCTGGAATGTGAAGTCAAGTGGGCCTTAGGAAGCATCACTACGAACAAAGCTAGTGGAGGTGATGGAATTCCAGCTGAGCTATTTCAAATCCTAAAGAAGAGGCTGTAAAAGTGCTGCATTCAACATATCAGCAAATTTGGAAAACTCAGCAATGGCCACAGGACTGGAAAGGGTCAGTGTTCATTCCATTCCCAAAGAAAGGCAATGCCAAAGAATGCTCAAACTACCACACAATTGCACTCATCTCACATGCTAGTAAAGTAATCCTCAAAATTCTCCAAGCCAGGCTTCAGCAAAACATGAACCGTGAACTTCCAGATGTTCAAGCTGGTTTTAGAAAAGGCAGAAGAACCAGAGATCAAATTGCCAACATTCACTAGATCATCAAAAAAAGTAAGACAGTCCCAGAAAAAAACATCTATTTCTGCTTTATTGACTATGCCAAAGCCTTTGACTGTGTGGATCACCATAAACTGTGGAAAATTCTGAGAGAGATGGGAATACCAGACCACCTGACATGCTTCTTGAGAAACCTGTATGCAGGTCAGGAAGCAACAGTTAGAATTGGACATGGAACAACAGAGTGGTTCCAAATAGGAAAAGGAGTACGTCAAGGCTGTATATTGTCACCTTGCTTATTTAACTTTTATGCAGAGTACATCATGAGAAATGCTGGGCTGGAGGAAACACAAGATGGAATCAAGATTGCTGGGAGAAATATCAATAACCTCAGATATGCAGATGACACCACCCTTGTGACAGGAAGTGAAGAACAAAAGAGCCTCTTGATGAAAGTGAAAGAGAGTGAAAAAGTTGGCTTAAAGCTCAACATTCAGAAAACGAAGATCATGGCATCTGGTCCCATCACTTCATGGCAAATAGATGGGGAAATAGTGGAAACAGTAGCTGACTTTATTTTTGGGGGCTCCAAAATCACTGTAGATGGTGATTGTGGCCATGAAATTAAAAGACACTTACTCCTTGGAAGGAAAGTTATGACCAACCTAGACAGCATATTAAAAAGCAGAGACATTACTTTGTCAACAAAGGTCTGTCTAGTCAAGGCTATGGTTCTTCCAGTGGTCATGTATGGATGTGAGAGTTGGACTGTGAAGAAAGCTGAGCACTGAAGAATTGATGCTTTTGAACTGTGGTGTTGGAGAAGACTCTTGAGAGTCCCTTGGACTGCGAGATCTAACCAATCCATCCTAAACTTACTTGAAAAAATAAAGTCCCATCCAATGGTACATCAAAAAAAATAATAAAATAAAGGAGATCAGTCCTGGGTGTTCATTGGAAAGACTGATATTGAAGCTGAAACTCCAATATTTTGGCCACTGGATGCGAAGAGATGACTCATTTGAAAAGACCCTGATGCTGGGAAAGATTGAGGGCAGGAGGAGAAGGGGATGACAGAGGATGAGATGGTTGGATGGCATCACCGACTCAATGGACATGGGTTTGAGTTAAACTCCAGGAGTTGGTGATGGACTGGGGGGCTTGGTGTGCTGCAGATCATGGAGTCAGAAAGAATTGGACACGACTGAGTGACTGAACTGAAATGAGAATATTGATAATGTATAGTAGGGCCTTTTGGAAGCATGTGTGCTCTAATTTTAAGTTAAATATGATGGTAACAATTAATAAAGAGGATAGTGCTAGAGAGGATAGTACTGATTGACAGCTAATCACATATACAGCATTATTCAAGAGCATTGAACATGTCCCGCATTGTTTCTTACCTGTCTGGGATTAAATATCAGTTTTATCTAATTTTATATTTTCAGCCCATTGCTACCTAATCAATGATCCATTGTGCATGGCTAGTGTGCAGCTCAGCCACGTGCCCTCCTCCCCCATAGTGCAACCCTGGCACTGGTCCCCGGGATGTTCATGATCCCACCCATCCTGAGGGTGGATGTCACGAATACAGAGGGTTGTGCATTTCTAGCTCTTGAATTTCCTGTACTTACTTCTAAGCGGGTTACAAACAGGCCAGGGACTGACACTAGTGCACAGACCACACTGGGAGTATCACTCTCATAGTTAATCTTTGCAGCAGCCATCTGAGAATCACACTATCCCCACCTCACCTTTCAGACAAAGACACTGAAGCACAGTGGGCTTCCCAACCTTAAGAGCCCACACTTACCAGCTAGCAGAACTTGAATCCAAACCCAGCCAGTGCCCAGAGGAGCCAGTATTTGTCCCTGACTCCAGAGCTTGTGCTTCTCCCCATGTGCTTCTGTCATTTTAACTACATGTGGAGGAGGAGCAGTTTGGTTTAGGCCATCAGATGAGGACCTCCTCAAGTATACTTTCTACAGCCTACAAACCTCCTTCATCCACACCCATCCTGTTCTCCTCTCCTGGTGATAAGAATCTCCAAGGTCAGTGATTCCACCCTGTGTCTTTGGATGCTCTTAGTTCATCCATCATCCCAACCAAAGCAATGGTTCAAGAGCAGAAACTATATTCATTTTTCAGACAAAGAAGCTGAGATTCAGAGGTTGAGATGCTTACCTGAGCATGTAGCTAAGACTACATGACTATAAGTGTCCAGAGCCTATTTTGTAAAGGATGGTGCCATTCTAATGTCCTGGCACCTTGGGTGGTTACTGCTTTCCCACACCCACACTGCTCGTGAGTAGTAGAGAAAGAACCGACAGATCAGTGTGACTGACTCCAAAACCAGGGCTTTCTGTTATCCCAGGCTACCTCTTAAAATCTCAAAATTATAACATTGAGAAGGAAGGCTTGCTCTCAGTCATCATTTATTCATTCGACAAACATTTACTGAGCACCCTCTGTGCACAGACACTCTGCTGGAAGACAAAATCAAACAGTGAATAGGGTGGAGTTTCAAGTCTTTTTCTCACTTAGTTTAGTGAGAAAATAGACCACGTGTGAACACTCACAGTCAGGGCAGGCTACATGCACAACAGAAAGAACAGGCCCCTTGTTTAAAAATAAAGTCTCTCAAGATGGTGAGAACAGGACACTAACCAAGTATGGTTCAGTTTAACATGAGAGGGGCTCAGGGTAACACACAAATCCGAGTTACCTAGGATGACGACTGATCTTAACGTGACTTCCTAGAAGAGGCGACAACTGGGCTGACCCTGGACAATGATGATATCTCCCCTACATGGACCTTCTCCTCTATTTTTTAGACCAGAGGGTATGCAGGTGAATCACTGAGTCATCATTTTGACTTAAACATCAGTCATCAAGAGTTTCCTCCAGGGTACACCCTCATCACCTACCTCTGGAGCTGTGAAACATGCCGAGCAGGGACATGGAGACGTGCTGTCCTGACCTCCCTTCAAGAACTTGTTGTCCAGCAGCTGTAAGTGCTGCCAGTGGGCAACCTTAAACTACCAGCCCCTCTGGGGGCAGCCTGCGTGCAATGACCCATCCAGGTGGAGGTATACAGGCCTGGTCATTGGATGTGTCAGGACAACCCTGAAAGGCCATCGTCACTCCAAACTCCCATGGGGTCAGCTCAGGTCGTCTGGCCAGTGACCCAGCTTGATCCTTCCCGCTGCCTTACCCTGTTTCTTCCCTCCCGATTCCACAGTGTGGACCCTAAGGGCAACCCCGATACACATCCAAGCACTAAACTCCATGTGAGTCTGCATCCCAGAGAGCCAGCCTGCAACACGTATTAGAAAACATTCCAGTATTTGGGAAAGATTATTATTGAAAATTACTGGTTACACATGTACTTAATAACATTTTAAAACCCTTCCAATAAAATACAAAATGGTAGGAACAAGGATCTTTAGTGTGAATGTGGTAACCTTTGGTTTAAACATCACAATCTAATGTTGTCTGACCAAATGAAATTAAGTTATATATTAAAAACAAAAGAAAACTATATGTTGAACCATATGAACCTGCCACTTTATAGCTTATAAAAAAACTGAATGTTAGCAGTTCCACATGGCTGAATCTAATTTTAAAAAGTCCATTAGCATTTGAAATTTAGAGAACATTATACTTATGAATAACTCATGGGTAAAAGATATATTAATGAATTAAATTAGGAATTAGAAAATACATAATACTATGGCTATTGATGGTGGTGAGTACCAAAACTTGCAGGTTGCAGCTCAAGTGGATCTTAGGGAAAAAATTCAGCTTTGTGTATTTGTATTAGAAAAATAAGGACATTAATAAACTCTTTTCAATTTAAGAATTTAGAGGAAAAACCTCAAAGTTAAGGAAAAGTTGAAGGAAAGAATCATATGATGAACTAAGGGAAAAAGAGAGCATCAATCAAGCAGAAAGGTGATTCTTTGAAAACAGGAAAAAGTTACGCACGATTATTCATAAAAAAGAAGGCTAAAAGAAAATTAAAAAGCCAAAAGAACACAGTTAGAGATGCTGCAGATATTAAACATATAAGATATTGTGAATAAATTTATGCCAATCAAGCTCAAAACTCACAGGAAACAGATTCCTTCTAGAAAAATGAAACTTATCAAAATGACTCTGCAGAAATAACACACTGAAGAGGAAGCATATAATTCCCAAAAGTTCCCCAGAGAGTGTGACTGGACAACACTGTGAATGTGGTTAATGCCACTGGATTGTGTGACTAAAAACAGTTATATAGTAAATTTTATGTTATATATACTTTACCACAATTTGTAATGTAAAAAAAAATAAAATAAAATCCTCTATCTAGAAGACAGTCTAGCACACGTCTGTCCTTCATTAGCAAATCCCCTAGAAGGGCTCCTATTTTGAGAAAGCATATTTTCTCTTCCTTTTCTTTCAGAACATATTATCCTTCTGTATTTACATCCTTTTTTGTTCTTTTTTTTTGGTTACTTAAACTATAGTATATTATATGTTTTTCCTATCAGTTTTCTCTGTAGCATTTTAACCAGAGGTGTTTTGGTGGAAAAATGGATCCTAGTCATGTTAAAGGAAGTGGACACAAAACAGTAACTTCACACAGTCTTCAAGTAAACAGAATCCCTGATATAACTGGAAAGTAATAGGTAATTCTGGGGACAGTAAAAATATATCTGTGACAACTTTGTCTCAAATCTTAGATAATGAGTTTGGCTCTGGAGTCTCTCAAGACACAATTGTTGGTGGCCTGAACCTCTGATTTGGATAAGAAAGCAAGTAATATAACATTTAAATAAACATAATAAATCCTTTTTCAAGCGCTTGAAATCATTGAGGTTGGAGAACTCACATTTTGTAATGTGTAAATATTTGTTGCTGGTATATTAAAAAAAAAGTAGAATATAGTTTATGCAGTGCAAAACCTATTGGAAAAAAGCCTTTGGAATAGACATGAACTCATGGTAGAATCACAGTGTTGACGCAAAAATTGTGAAGGCTGAGGGCTGTCCACTGGAAACATTCATAACCACACGGTCACTGTGGGTAACATCTGGCTGTCTCCTTTTGAAGTACACCTGAGGGAGAAAAAGACAAAAACAAAATGTTTAAAAGTTTTAAAGTCCTCCTCCTAAGGCAACACATTTCTAGGTTTCCTTCTTCATGTGAAGCAATCATATTACTATTGGAGACATAGTTTTAGAAAACCAGGGCTGTATTTATTCTATGGAGGAAGTAGCCCCATTAAAACCCCCAGTGGGGCTGGATGTAATGCCAAATAACCTGTAGATCTAGTAGATACCTGATCATTCTGATTCACAGATATGCTTTATCACTACAGTAAATTGATATACAAAATCATTTTATTCCCTGAAATAAATTTAAAACAGGGTAACAAAGAGGATAGGAAAACTAGCATCAGAACAGGGTTTGTCATTTTCACACGTAAAAGGAGCACAACAGATTTGGATGTTAATATCGGGTTATTACCTTTATATGTTATAAACTCTGATTGATAAGCACTGAAACACTGGCATATATGTATGAAATATCCTGGTGTTTAATTTGTGTGGCAAAGCAGTTATAGGTCCTATAGAAAGGTGATCTGTGGATAGTGGGTCCCAAGAATGAAAAGAAAATCAAATGCTTTAACAATCACTCAACCAAGAGACTTCTCTAAAATGTAAGATTATACCCAATAATAGGACAGATCTCTGCCAGACATTTGAGCTCTTGAATTCTACCAAATTCTACCTGAACTGGAAGAAATATAGCTATATCAGTATTTTTCAGTATATCAGGTATATCATATTTTTTCAGTGTATAATCAGAACACAAAAGAAAGGAAGTGCTGTCAAGTTCCACAATCATCAGTTTTTAGTAGCTGTGTTGTATCTCAGTTCCTTACAGATGCACATAACAAAATAAAATAATGTCAGGGCTTGTGAAGCCTTATCTCTGAACATGTTTGGGGAAAAAACAACTTCAAGTGTAACTTTTTTGCCTCAAATAAGAATGTGAAAAGTTTCCTTTGAGTCTTTAAAACAGAAAATTTATAGTCTATCAGAGGCTAACTCATGTCACAAACTGGGTTGCTTAGACACATGATTACAGATCTCTTTTATAGAACCTGACTGCAAGTGCATTTGTGGGTGCTGTAAACAGTTATCATGAGAGAGAATGAACTTCACACACGAAACAGAAAAGCACTAGGACAGCTACCTTCACAGTAAGTGCACTTTCTTACTCTCTTGTTGCTAACATATCCTGCTACCCCCAAAACAGCTCTGCATACAAAATGCTATATATTTAAATGTCACTTAAGGAGAAAAATAAACCCTCCAAGAATGCTTGGGCCCAATGGCTGAAATCTGAGACTATTTCCATTGTAATGGAAATATTTAAGAATGAAGCCTTTGGTGGGAGCGGAGGGGGGTTGATTACATATCATCACCCTCCTCCATTTTCTTAAGCTAGACATATTTTGTGATTATATATGTATGTACACTTTTGGTGAAACTAAAAAGAGTTAAAGGAACAAAAGAAAATTCATTTTCTACTGCTTAACATTCTTTCCAAAATCATCTGTTTCCTTTCTCTACAACTCTTCTCCATACAATTTTTTATAAAGAAAATATTATTTTTAGCAACTTTTAACTGAAAAGGACTTTGCTTCATGGTCTGAAATACCTGAACTGAATACGGCAAAGGATCTTTGCAGTTGGGGGACCCCTGGTTTACAGTCTCAGAAGTGACCTAGAACTATGGGTATATTTGTTTTATTATTGGGAGGCAAGGTTTCTATCCACAGCCTTTTACCAAATGATACCACTTTTATACTGTAAAACTCTCTATATTCTCAAAGCACTTAAGCATCTGCTCTCTCATTTGATCCCTGTGATAAGTGTGAAGAAGACAGCAGGGCTGTCATCCTGCTCTACATACAGGTAAGGACCTGAGGCTCAGAGGCCCTGGGGGACACAAGGCCACATGGGTGCTAAGTGCCTCCTCCATCTATCCAACTGGACCAGGCTCCTAGAGCTAGGATATGAGAATTTTATAACTGCTGGGCTGTATTAGGTGATTTCACGAATAGACAAAATGACACCTCTGTTACACCCTGGAAACAAAGAAACTTCAAAAAACCACAACCAGGTCTGCTTAATCACAGAACAGAATGGATGGCAGGCATTTATTCTTGGAGCTGAACTGTGTCCCCTCTGAAAGGCTGTTGCTGAACCATGAAAGATGCCATGATTCTTGGCCTCCAGAGGAGAAGAATTCAATTTGGGGCCAGTGACGAGGCTTGATCACTCAGAGCTTTTGTGTAATAAAGTTTTATTAAAGTATAAAAGAGACAAAGAAAGCTTCTGGCATAGACATCAGAAGGGGGCAGAAAGAGTGCCCCCTGCTAGTCTTTAGGCAGATGTTATATAGCTACTAGCAATAGCAGTGTTAGTCACTCAGTTGTGTCTGACTCTTTGAGACCACATGGACTGTGGCCCACCAGGCTCCTCTGTCCATGGGATTCTCCAGGCAAGAATACTGGAGTGGATGGTCATTCCCTTCTCCAGAGGATCTTTCTGACCCAGGGATCTAACCCAGGTCTCCTTCATTGCAGGCAGATTCTTTCCCGTCTGAGCTACAGGGAAGATCCATAGAGCTACTAGCAGTCTGCTAATTAGAGAAAGGAAATGTCTCAAAACTCAGAGATTGGTATCAGGCCCCTCACACAACATGCATTTTAAGATAACATTGGCACAAGGTGAATTTTCCCTGGACCGAAAATGATTGACATAAACCTTGAGGAAACTCAGGTTTCCAAGCAAATATAGTCTCACTGACTTGGCTTAGGATAACATTTGCATGAATAAAACATACTCATTGTCAAATCTGTTCTGAATCTTAGGGAGAACTGACTTGAAGACAGAGTCTAGGGTAAATAGATAGTTCATTAACAAAGCTTAAGACCAAGATTTCAACAAGAAAAATGCATTGATTAGCTCAAAGTTTGAGAAAAGTTAAGTTCAGGTGGAACCAGGTATCTTCATGGTAAACAGAATTTTAAAAGAAACCTCTTTTTAAATTTGCATCAGTTCAGTTCAGTCCCTCAGTCCTGTCATACTCTTTGCGACCCCACGGACTGCAGTACACCAGGCTTCCCTGTCACCAACTCCCAGAGCTTACACAAACTCATGTCCACTGAGTTGGTGATGCCATCCAACCATCTCATCCTCTGTCATCCTCTTCTCCTCCCATCTTCAATCATTCCCAGCACCAGGGCCTTTTCAAATGAGTCAGTTCTTTGCATCAGGTGGCCAAAGTATTGGAGTTTCAGCTTCAACATCAGTCCTTCCAATGAATATTCAGGACTGATTTCCTTTAGAATGGACTGGTTGGATCTCCTTGCTGTCCAAGGGACTCTCAAGAGTCTTCTTCAACACCACAGTTCAAAAGCATCAATTTTTCAGTGCTCAGCTTTCTTTACAGTCCAACTCTCATATCCATACATGACTACAGGAAAAACCATAGCCTTGACTAAACGGATCTTTGTTGACAAAGTAATGTCTCTGCTTTTTAACATGCTGTCTATGTTGGTCATAACTTTTCTTCAAAGGAGCAAGCGTCTTTCAATTTCATGGCTGCAGTCACCATCTGCAGTGATTTTGGAGCCCAAGAAAATAAAGTCTGCCACTGTTTCCATTGTTTCCCCATTTATTTGCCATGAGGTGATGGGACCAGATGCCATGATCTTCGTTTTCTGAGTGTTGAGTTTTAAGCCAACTTTTTCACTCTTCTTTCACTTTCATCAAGAAGCTCTTTAGTTCTTTGTTTTCTGCCATAAGGGTAGTGTCATCTGCATATCTGAGGTTACTGAAATTTCTCCCAGCAATCTTGAATCCAGGTTGTGCTTCATCCAGCCCGGCATTTCTCATGGTGTACTCTGCATGTAAGTTAAATAAGCAGGGTGACAATATACAGCCTTGATGTACTCCTTTCCAGATTTGAAACCAGTCTGTTGTTCCATGTTAAGTTTTAACTGTTGCTTTCTGACCTATATACAGATTTCCCAGGAGGCAGGTAAGGTGGTCTGGCATTCCCATCACTTGAAGAATTTTCCACAGTTTGTTGTGATCACACAGTCAAAGGTTTTAGCATAGTCAATACAGCAGAAATTGATGTTTTTCTGGAACTCTCTCACTTTTTTAGATGATCCAGTAGATGTTGGCAATTTGATCTCTGGTTCCTCTGCCTTCTGTAAATGTAGTTTGAACATCTGGAAGTTCACAGTTCACGTACTGTTGAAACCTGGCTTCGAGAATTTTGAGCATTACTTTGCTAGCGTGTGAGATGGGTGCAATTATGTGGTAGTTTGAGCATTCTTTGCAATTGCCTTTCTTTGGGATTGAAATGAAAACTGACTTTTCCTGTCCTGTGGCCACTGCTGAGTTTTCCAAATTTGCTGGCATATTGAGTGCAGCACTTTCACAGCATCATCTTTTAGGATTTCAAATAGCTCAACTGGAATTCCATCACCTCCACTAGCTTTGTTCATAGTGATGCCTCCTAAGGCCCATTTGACTTCGCATTCCAGAATGCCTGGCTCTAGGTTAGTGATCACACCACTGTGATTATCTGGGTCATGAAGATCTTTTTTGTATAGTTCTTCTGTGTATTCTTGCCACCTCTTCCTAATATCTTCTGCTTCTGTTAGGTCCATACCATTTCTGTCCTTTATTGTACCCATCTTTGCATGAAATATTCCCTTGATAGCTCTAATTTTCTTGAATTTTCTATTCTTTCCCACTCTACTGCTTTCTTCTGTTTCTTTGCATTGATCACTGAGGAAGGCTTTCTTAGCTCTTCTTGCTATTCTTTGGATCTCTGCATTCAAATGGATACATCTTTCCTTTTCTCCTTTGCCTTTAGCTTCTCTTCTTTTCTCAGGTATTTGTAAGGCCTCCTTAGACAATCATTTGCCTTTTTGCATTTCTTTTTCAGTGGATATAAATTTGTATAGAGAAGGGGGAAAAGTATATCACTAGTAGTTTGTTTCCTCCTGCAGCTTAAGAGAGAGATAAAAAATGTCTGGCACTTGCAGCCTACTCCCTCCGTTTGGAAACCCCTGGCCTTCCTTCCTCCAATTTTACATGTTGAAGCCCTAAACCCTCCAGTACCATAGAATGTGACTGTATTTGGAGACAGTGTCTTTAAACAGGCAAGAAAGTTAAAATGAAATCATACAGGTGTGTCCTAACCTAACAGACTGGAGTTCTCATATGAAGAGACCAGGACACAGGCTCACACAGAGGGAAGAGCGTGTGAGACACAGAGGGAAAATGGAGTCTACAAGGCAAGGAGAGAGACCTCAGAGGAAACCAACCCTGCTGACACCTTGACCTCAGACTTCCAACCTCCAGGGCTGTGAGGATATAAGTTTCTGCTGTTTAAGTCACCTACTCTTTGGTCTTTGTATGGCAGCCCTAGCAAACTACAGCCCCATTTAGCTTTGTGTATCTAAGTGGTATTTTCTCTACTATTTCATGGATCATCCATAAAGGGTCAATCAGACAGTGATCTGCTCACCTGAGCTAGGAGTTCAAGAAAATGTGATGTGGAAGCATTTCTTCCAGATGTTAGGTTTTCTTTTCAGATGAATGAATTCTGTTTTATTAGAGTGAAAACCCTGTGACTTAGGCTAATCCTCCTGGTGTTGTATCTCTGAATAATACATTGATACCTGATGCTTGCCCATTCAAAAAGCTGATAACCTGACAGTTTATCCTCCTAAGAGGATGCAGAATATGCAGAAATAATGTCAAGATGGGATGAGAATTAAGAAATATATTTCTTTCTGTACAGGTGACCTGAGCCAGTGGTAGGACTGAAATCGAAGAGTGAGGTTCTGTCACCCTGTGAACTTTGGTGACTGGCCCTACCTTAGCTACCACATGACAGGAGCAGTGTTCTCAGGCTAGACACAGAACACAGTACCTAGGACAGCACCCAGCCTCCCCAGCAATGCCTACTCTGTGCTTCCTGGACCAGCTCTGTGACCTTGGGTGAGCCCTGTAACCACTCTCCTCATCCATGACATGGGATAAAAATGGACCTTCATGAGATTACATGAAATCATACATGTGAGAACTGTATAAAATAAATTATAAAGAACTACACAAATATAACCTACCATTAATATTGTTAGAGTACGTGCAGGGTTACTAGACCTGGAATCACAAGATTTCTAATTCTATGACCTATGTCTGCTTCAGTATATGTTACACTTGATTTAAAATATTTACTAAAAGACCAAATTTCTAATTCTGTGTCTGCTGCAAACTAGCTTAACACCAGTTATATACATAAGACCACCTTTCTTCTAAAATACCTTAGTTTCCTCACCTGTACAAAGAGAGGCTTGAATCCTATTATCTTATTTGGACCAATCTAAAATTCTGTGTTCCTTTTCTGATTACTCAATGTCATGATAATATAGTTTTAAAATGAAGACTTTGACATACAGGTGGGAACACCTCTTTTTGATGTGAAATGCCTAAGGTCAAAAGAGCAAAAGGGTTTGGGAGATTCTTGGCTCTCGAGGTGTCAGGAGGGATGGTCTGACTGGGAGATACTCTAGTGCATAAAGGTACTCTGTGAATTTCAGGCATAAAAATATACAGAGTTCCTTGTTCAGCTTCTCAACATTTGCACACAATGTGAGTACTCATGAAAAGTTCAGAACAGAGACTTCCTTGTCCGTAAACCTAAGCATGAACTCTAGCTCTGTCAACTCTTCAGCCAGCTCTGGGACCCAGGAAGTCTCCTACATGATGAGAAGTGGAAGGCCCTACTCTGCATTTCCTCATTTCTAGAGAGCACTGAGAGGAGACAGTGAGGAACTAAGGCTACATTTTAGATAAATCTTTCATATACAAGTACTTAAGATACTGGGACATGTTTACTTTAAGACATTTTAAATACAACACAAATAATCTTATTCTATTTACAAGTGAAAATCTGGGAAAGGCAGAAAAGTATGAAGAATGGAAAATACATCCATAATTCAACATGCAGAGATAAATTTTCAATGGGGAAGCCACATCCCACCCTGAGCCACACATGTTAAGGGGTAAGAATACCAGACCTTCCTTCCCTCCCTCTATCTTCCCATCAACCCCAATCCCACTCCCATCTAGTTCCAGAAAGACTTACAGATGGCTGCATGATAATGGCTAAGCCTCTTAAACCAGACCTTGGCTACCACTACACCTCTGTTAGGAAGATACCACGTGACCTGAATGTTACTCACTAAGCCGCTTCCTCACACCATACACAGTGCTTAGTGTCTCAGACATCTCATCTCTGTGAAAGTGCTGTGTAAACCTTCAGGCACCATTCAGACTACAGTGTGAAGCTATTGTGAGTTCTTGATTTGTACTGATGACAACTGCATTGTCTAGAAGGTAGAGGAAGCTGGGGTTGGGGGGGTGGTCAGGGAGGGAGGTGGCAAATGGACCGAATTCTAAACAACAAAGAATTAGGGAGAAAGTGATAATTTCAGGTACGCGTTTTCTTTACAGGTTAGGAAACAGAAGAGACCTACACCTTTCTCTGGAAGATCTTCCGAGAATCGAAATATTCCAAGTTGGTTTTTTTTTTTTTCCCCCTTAAACTCTCAAATTTCCTGGATATTACTTGATGGAACTTGTATCACAAATGTGATGAGCACCAATCAGAATGAATGTAAAGGGTCTGCAAAATGAAAATATTCTATGTTCCATGAGAATCTGAACCCAGAGTCTGAACATGTGGGAAGTCGAATCCAAAATCTCTGTCTCAGGCACTGGTGCACGCACACAGAAGTGTTCACACATCCTGACCCCACCCCAAGCACCGCTGCAGATTCTCAGCAGACCTGCCTTCCACCTGCCCTGTGTTGTTAAAGACCCAGTCATGATGCTTCCTCTCTGGAGGCTTCTACTGAAAAGAATACACAGTGCTTGTTCCCAGACACTTGGTGGAGATCCTGTGAAGAGTGAATCCTGGAGGCGAATTTTAATTACAGCTTCCCGCAACAGTCTCACCTATTTTGCCCTTTTAGCAAGGACAGCAGCCTCTTCCTCGCCCAGTTCTTGCACCATCTTGTGAAATAGGCTGTTTCTATCTTGCAGCAAATTATTTGGCTGATTATGTTCTTTCCGTTTCCCTGAATCCAAAACCTGTTAACAGCAGAAAGAAACCCATTAGCACAAAGTGTCTCCCAGTAACACATAATTTAGACAATACTTCAAAAAGGGGCAGGACAGGGAGAATTTGGGCGGTAGGACTGGTGGTATTTACATAGTTCGATTCCCCTGTTTCACTGGGAGACAAGGGCCCAGCCCAGCCTTTCATCATTGTATGGTTATAGCAAAGGAAGAAAACAAAAGTTCTTTCATTTTCAGAAAACGAAAGTTTTAATCATGACTATGATTACTGGAACTGAACAGTCTGTAGCGTTTTATATTCTGCCCAGGGCCTTTGGGGTTGTTATCATTAGTTAGTGCTTTGAGCTCTCAGACTCTGAGCTTTGAGGGCTATTTATAAGATACACAGCATTTGGAAATGTCTTGATTCAAGAAAATCAAACATCTGTCACCTCCTCAGCCGATCCTCCAGGCTGGCCACCTGCCCTCTGGAACATCAGACTTTGTAGTAGATTGACCTGTCTTTATGTCCTTAAAGCTTTCAGAACAGACAATCACTTGCTTTCCAGAAAGGAAACAGGTACAGTCATCCCTCAGAGCTATTGTGGGTTCAGTTTCAGAATACCAGAATATAATGAACATCACAGTAAAGTGAGTCACATGCATTTTCTGGTTTCCCAGGGCACACAGAAGCTATGTTTACATTATACTGTACCCAAGCATGTATGCAATAGCATTATTGCACAATAATGATAAAACAATGAGAAAAACAATGTACATAAAGTATTGCTAAAAAATCTTATCATAAGAGACTTCAGTAAGTCTTAGTAGTAATATCAAAGATCACGGATGTTACAGATCACCAGAGCAACTTCAATGATAGTGAAAATGTATGATATATTGTGAAAATTACCAAAAGGTGACACAGAGACACAAAATGAGTAAATGCTGTTGGAAAAAATGGCACCCATAGACGTGCTTAATATAGGTTTTTGACAAACTCTCAATTTGTTAAAATAAAACAGTATCTGGGAAACACAATAAAACAAGGTATGTCTATATTTCTAAAGCAAGCAATAAAAATAAAATTGCCTCAAAAATTAAAGTTTTGAGAAAGAACATTACTGGTGATGTTTTTGCTGAATTGAAAGCCAACTGGTAATCAGAAGCTCTAGAAAAATATACAAGCTTTATACTTGGGGTGAATGGAGCACAGAGGACAATCCCCAACTCTGTAACTGGGGAATGCAGAGGTCCCCTGAGGTCTAATCTTGCCATTCCTACCAGAGGAGTCAGCAACCCCAACCAGTTCAGAACAAAATATAAACAAGTAGCCGAGTTTACATCTCCTGGTGGATCTGCCTGTGACATCACTGATGAACGCAACCAGGGAGCCCTACCCTGAAGGTCTCCCAACACAGGAGTGAGAAGGGAAGCTCCACAGTGAAGGGTAAGATCCTTTCCTAGAAACAAGGTCATTCATCACAAAAGTGACAGGCTCCAAAGAGAACCCTAGCATCTCCCTTCTTCCTCTGTCTTCCCTACTCACCCTGATGCTCAGTCTCTGTACCCAAAAACCAACATCAACTTCTTTCTCTGCCCTCAGATCCCATGTTCAATCCATCATGCAGTCCATTTGGCTTCACTTCCTTATCTACCCCAAGTCCCACCATCTCACCATTGCCATCACAGGCACCTTAGACTAATCCAAAAGTCTAGAGAAGGCACACTGTAAGACAGTGAATACTGAATTTGGAGAACTGAAAGACCATCAGTGTGATTTTAGCTGTAAAGGAAGGAGGGAGAGCGGAGTGGGACAAAACTAGAAAGTTGGGAAGGGACTGGCCGGACATTGCTTCATAAAAGTTCTTTAAAGATTTGTTCATAGATATTGATCAAGAGAGAAAAATTTGAGATTATAGAAATTTACCAGGAGATGTTGGTAAGTAAAAGACACTTGCTCTTTGGAAGAAAAGCTATGACAAACCTAGTGTATGAAAAAGCAGAGACATTGCTTTGCTGACAAAGTTCTGTCTAGTCAAAGCTATGATTTTTCCAGAAGTCATTTATAGAAGTGAGAGTTGGACCATAAAGAAGGCTGAGCACTGAAGAATTGATACTTTTGAACTGTGGTGCTGGAGAAGACTCTTGAGAGTTCCTCGACTGCAGTGAAGACCAAAAAAGTCAATCCTAAAGGAAATCAACCTTGAATATTCATTGAACGGACTGATGCTGAAGCTGAAGTCCAATACTTTGGCCACCTGCTGTGAAGAGCTGACTCACCAGAAAAGATCCTGATTCTGGGAAACATTGAAAGCAGGAGGAGAAGGGACAACAGAGGATGAGCTGGTTGGATGGCATCACTGACTCAGTGGACTGAGTTTGAGCAAGCTCTAGGAGATAGTGAAGGACATGGAAGCCTGGTGTGCTGCAGTCCATGGGGTTGCAAAGAGGTGGACACGACTGAGCGACTAAACAACAAATCAGTAAGTAAAGCATTAAACAAATGAACATATTTTGATAATAGCAACAAAGCTGCTTTGTTCACAGGAAACAGATGTTCACATCTGCAGATCAGGTGCTGAGTGATAACACTTTAGGACTGACCAGGTGACAGTTCAGCTCAGTTCAGTCACTCAGTCGTGTCTGACTCTTTTCAACCCCATGGACCATAGCATGCCAGGCCTCCCTGTTCATTACCAACTCCCAGAGCTTGCTCAAACTCATGTCCATCAAGTCAGTGATGCCATCCAATCATCTCATCCTCTGTCATCCCCTTCTCCTTCTGCCTTCAATCTTTTCCAGCATCAGGGCCTTTTCAAATGAGTCAGATCTTTGCAGCAGGTGGCCACAGTATTGGTGTTTCAGCTTCAGCATCAGTCCTTCCCATGAATATTCAGGACTGATCTCCTTTAGGATGGACTGGTTTGATCTCCTTGCAGTCCAAGGGACTCTCAAAAGTCTTCTCCAACACCACAGTTTAAAAGCATCAATTCTTTGACACTCAGCTTTCTTTATGGTCCAACTTTCACATCCATACATGACTACTGGAAAAAACATAGCTTTTAACTAGACAGACCTTTGTCAGCAAAGTAACGTCTGCTTTTTAATATGCTGTCTAGGTTGGTCATAGTTTTTATTTCAAGGAGCAAGTGTCTTTTAATTTCATGGCTGCAGCCACTATCTGCAGTGATTTTGGAGTCCAAGAAAATAAAGTCTGTCACTATTTCCATTGTATTCCCATCTTTTGCCACGAAGAGATGGGACTGGATGCCATGATCTTAGTTTTTTGAATGCTGAGTTTTAAGTCAGCTTTTCACTCTCCTCTTTCACATTCATGAAGAAGTTAGTTCTTCAGTTCTTCTTCACTTTCTGCCATAAGCGTGGTGTCATCTGCATATCTGAGGTTATTTAAAAAGCTGATAAATGAAGAGAAGCTAAAGGAAAAAAGTAAAGATATACTTATCTGAATGCAGAGTCCCAAAAAAAGCAAGGAGAGATAAGAAAGCCTTCCTCAGTGATCAATGCCAAGAAATAGAGGAAAACAATAGAATGGGAAAGACTAGAGGCCAGGTGACATGTCCAAATTCTGTCCTTCCTCAGTTTCCCTAACCAACCACACATTCCAAGGTGACAGTATTTCTAAGAATTAGATAATAAAAAGAATCTGCTACCATTAATGACATTAATGCTATAATACCAAAAATCAAAAATAAATCTACAGGGTACATTTAGGAGCAAGGAATTTAATTGAACAGACGCTTAACTGAGCTGGAGATCAAGCCAAGATCTTTCTGCTGCTATATCTAAAGCCTGTCAAAGGGCTTGAAATAGGTCAGCATCATTTATTTATAATGGAAGAATGGTGCTTTAGGGGATAATCTCCAAAATGCAATGTTGAGAGGTAAGAACAAAAAAACAGATAAAATCTAGCAATAAAAGGTTACTTTTCTAATTAACATCAAGAACACAAAATGAACAACTAAGGATGCCTGACACAAAACATTTCTAGAAATTAAGAGTCACCGTTGGGCAGTCTTGAATGTCACCCCATTCCTCATGAAAGTCTGCATGTTGAGCCCACTTCCTACTGTGATGTCTAGTGCAGGTAACCAGATGCACTGTTTGGAGCCTAGAGCATCCCTTTGGTTGAGGATGCCCCACTCCCATCATCTGCCTCCCCAGAGCTCACCCCTGTGCACGTCCAGCTCAGGGAATGCGGCTACAGGCACTGCCTCAGTGCTGACAGCCTGGTATCTACTCAGTGTCCCCACTGATGTCCCATCTGACAATGCATGTGAGGTAGGATGGGAGGCTATATTCCAGGAACTGCCCAAGTCAAAAGAGACAGTTCTATTATCATCAGACATAAAGAACTGTGGGTACTACTGACCACTCATTAGTGATTATTGCCTGTTTTGTATGGACCATCAAAATACCTCAAAGTATCTTGCATTCCTTGAGATTATTTGCTGCCAAAGTTTATCCTTTAAGGAATGCTTTTCTTGTTTTATAAAGCCACATCCTAACATGTATTGAAACTGAGCAAGCAACAGAGGAAAAGGACAAAGAAAGAGAGAAAATGAAAAAAAAAAGAGAGAAAAGGAATAGATGCAGGAAGGAAATAAAGCTAAGGAAGGAAATATTAAATTACTAAGGAAGAAAGAGCCAACCAAACCTGGAAGGAATATACTAGACAGATATCCAGAGACCAAAGCCTGGAGCTTGCCATGTGTGCAGAACAGAGCTATTGTTAAGAGACTCGCTGGTTGTTTATTTAGTCTCTCATCCCTGATTGGCCTTTCTTTCCAAACTCTCATCTGTGAAGCAGAAGGTGGGTCTCTGCAAGTCACTGCAACAGTTCAGAGACCCTTTTGCCAGGTGGCCTTTGTTAGGTTCTGCCAGTAGGGGGCACTAGAGGGAGACTGAAGGTGAAAACAACGCTAATGCTCTACCTGCTTCTGCTGCTAGCGGCACCTCAGCACTGGGACCTGACTCCAGCTCCCGGCTATTAGCACCTGCAGAACCAGCCCCATCCTGCCCCATCACAAATATGACCACAACCGGGCAGTGACCTCTCCTTGGAGGTCTGAGCATCAATTCCTTAGGGCCTCTTTTCTGAGTTCTCATGTCTGGTGTTCTGTCCTAGGATACGGTAGCTGCTTTCTAACATCGTTACCCCAGTGTTTCAGTTTTCTAGCCCTCTATTCCCTATGTAATAAATTCCTTATATTAAATCCTCTCAGTTAAAATACTGTTTTTCTCACTAGGGCTTTTCTTCTCATGGACTCCTGAGAAAATCTACAACTTTAGCCATAAACCTCCTGGCAGTCTAAACTAGAGGCTAATTTTTTTATAAGGGACGCCAGAAATGCTGAAACAACTATGACACAGTGAAAATGACTGTGTTCTGCCCCACTAAAATATGGAGCTTTAACTTGGGTTTGGAATATTTTAATGGTTGGCCATTATTTTAAAAAATGACAATTTAAATAAACTTTTAATATGAAAATATAAGATTATTGGATATATTATTTAATAATGCATTCTAAAAGTATAGTTAAGTACTTGAGTAACTTCCAAGAATGAGAGAAGAAACTAAGAGAAAAGTTAATGGAGGTTCCTATCAAATTTTACACAGAAGGATACACTGAAAATTGAACGTAAATGGAAACAACTAAAATCGAGAGGGTCTTACCATTATCCATTCACAGTCAATAATGTTGCTCAACCTGTGTGCAATGATCAGCACAGTGCACTGGGCAAATCTCTCACGAATTCTTTTTTGTATGAACTCATCAGTTCTAGAAACAAAGAAGTTGATTTAATTCAGTAAAGACAGGAAAAGCAGACTTAAGATTTAAAAACATCCTACGATATTTTTACAATGTTTTTTTAAAATCAATACTTTAACATATAGTCTTATTCCCAAAAAACTAAGTATAAAAAGTCTACTTAGGAATTTACTATTTTTCATAAAATGATGGAAAGTTAGTCTTCCCTCAAAATTGCTTGAAACTATCAGGAGCTGGATTTAGGAATTCAGCTTTCTTAGGGTGCCTCATAACAACATTATAACATGTCTTGGTTTTTTCCTTTGTTTTCTGGAATTAATATCATCAACAGATATCCATGAGGCCAGGCGAGCACTTAGAAACATTTTGAAGATTCACTAAATGTTTTCCATTTACCACATTTACAAGTCAGTTCAAGATTTCCTGGGGCTCAGCTCCACACCTTGGATCCACATATGATGTGGCTTTGTCAAGAATCAATATCTGATTCTTCCTGAGAAGAGCCCTGGCAAGGCACACCAGTTGTTTCTGACCAGCACTCAAGTTCAATCCAGATTCTGCTAATTCAGTATTCATTTTAGCAGGAAGACCTTCAATGGATTCTTTGAGTTGTACCTGTGGATACAGAAAGAATGACATTTTTCTAAGCAAACTGCTACCGAAGTAGACAAGCCTCTTAGACATTAGAGCTTTGACATCCTCAGGACTTCTTATGTATCTTACATGTACAGCCAGGTGATGGGGAGAGCCCCTTCCAATGAGTGTTCACTGAGAAAGATGGTGTAGTCAACTCAGTACAAAAAGATCTCAGTGTCCCCCTTTCCCACCACAGGACATCCACCAGAAACTCTGCCCCCCAGGGGTTAGTTAAGGAAGTTTCTCAAAAAGTGAAGCTATTTCTCCCAATATGTTTGAAACAGAAAAGTTAAAAGGATCTTTATGGTTGAGTCAAGTTTCCCAAAGTACATTTTGCATAGGAATTGGTACACTAGAGAAAAGCTTTCAAAAATTTTACAGAAAATTTGGTTCTCTGAAGATATAAGCTTATTGGCCCTTTACTATTTTCTAAAGTTTAATATATGCACGTTCAAGCAATAGCAAACTGCCACTTATACATTAGTAATCCTGGAGCCCATTCTGATGATGGTTCTTTCCCAAGTTTAATCCCACAAATAGTGGACCAATCAAATGCATTTTCTTCAGTGTCTTAAATGCATTGTTTGTGAATGAAAATGCACGAAAAAGAAAACACAACATCTTATTTCTCCCAGCATATGGATATAGGTTGTTGTTGTTCAGTCACTGAGTCATGCCCAACACTTTGCAACCCCATGGACAGCAGCACACCAATGTTCCCAGTCCTTCACTATTGCTTGGAGTTTGCTCAAACTCACGTCCATTAAGTTGGGGATGGCATCCAACCATCTTGTCCTCTTTCATACCCTTCTCCACCTGCCTTCCATCTTTCCCAGCATCAGGGTTTTTTCTAATGAGTCATCTCTTCACATCAGGTGGCCAAAGTATTGGCACTTCAGCTTCATCATCAGTCCTTCCAAAGAAAATTTGGGTTGATTTCCTTTAGGATTGACTGGTTTGATCTCCTTGCTGTCCAAAGGACTCTCAACAATCTTCTACAGAACCACAGTTCTAAAGCATCAGTTCTTCAGCGCTCAGCCTTCTTTGTGGTCCAACTCTCACATTGGTACATGACTACTGGGAAAACCATAAGTTTGACTACATGGACTTTGTAGGCAAAGTCATGTCTCAGCTTTTTAATATTCTGTCTAGGTTTGTTATAGCTCCTCTTCCCAGGAGCAAGCATCTTTTAATTTCATGGCTGCAGTCACCATCTGCAATGATTTTGGAAATACTGTCTGTCATTGTTTCCACTATTTCCCCATCTATTGCAATGAAGTGATGAGATAGGATGCCATGATCTTAGCTTCTTGAATGTTGAGGTGTTTTTTTTTTTTTTAATATAAAAGAGACACAGATGTATAGAACTGTCTTTTGAATGTTGAGTTTTAAGCCAGCTTTTTCACACCCCTCTTTCACTTTGATCAAGAGGTTCTTTAGTTCCTCTTCACTTTCTATGATTAGGGTGGTACGTAGACCTGGATTACTGTTATACTGAATGGTTTCCCTTGGAAATGAACCGAGATCATTCTGTCATTTTGGAGACTGCACCAAAGTATGAAATTTTAGGTTCTTTCGTTGATTTTTTTTTTTTTTTGGAGCCAAACAAAAATAAATTGGAGACTTGAAGCCAGGCAGCCTGGGGATTAAGTCTTGCCTGGCTGTACCAACTGGGAAAGTTCCTGAGCCTACTCTGTCTTAGCTTCCTAAACTCTAAGACTATAATACCATAATTATAAAGGTGTGTGCCTCCTAATGTTGTTAAGAATATTAAATGAGTCAGTACATGCAGAATTTGTAACAGACCAATATATATTGCCCATTATTAATAATGCTATCGGTTAGCCCTTCCTTAAGTTCTGCTTCACTTTTCTACTTTGCATGTATCAGCACTGAGATTTTGTTACATATGCATTGGCTTGCTTTTCAACTTCTTCAGGAGAATTTAAGCTCCTGAAGGACAGACATTTTGTCTCTTGAAGACTGTGACAGCCCCAGAATCTGCAGCATTGCCTGACAAGCTCTTAGTAGACATTTGTTGGCTGGATGAAGGTGGGCTTCCCTGGTGGCTCAGTGGTAAAGAATCCACCTGCCAAACAGGAGACTTGGGTTCTATACTAGGTGAGATTCCCTGGCTAAGGAAATCGCAACCCACTCCAGTATACTAGACTGAGAAATCCTATAGATGGAGGAGCATGGTGGGCTACAGTTCATGGGGTTGCAGAAGAGTTAGACATGACAAACAGCAACAACATGAATAAAGGCATAAGTGACTCTAATTGCATGACATATCTGTTTCTGTAAATTAGAAACTAAATTCATATGGATAATTAATTTATATATAATACTGTTTTCTTATAAGTATAATTGTAAAAAGGATATATTTTTATAACAATTAACTGGCTCCAAGATATCATATCACACTTTAAATAAAGGAAAGCACTGAAAAAGTTATAATTTAAGGAAAATAGAACAAATAACTACTATTCAAAACTATACATTTCAGTATGGGATACTTCAGATTGTTTTTGAGCTTGGGAAAATAATAGAATATAGCAAGACTGAAGAATAATACACTGGACTCTAAGGCGCCCTGCCTCCAGCATCGCTGTGTGCACTCTGTGTAGTGGGTGCTGACGCCCCTCACGGGAGGGGAACACAGAGGTCAGGTGGTTTCCACACTTTGTGGAACTTTCTTACTTTTCAAGAAGAAAATCTGGTGTGGGTCAGAAGGAGACACTGAAATGCAATCAACAGATGGGGAAGAGCTTTTACCAGAGCAAGGCCAGCAGTAAAGGAAGTTCACCTAACACAAGGCCCCGGGAAATGGACATGTGACCTGTCTCCACCGCAAGGACTGAGCCAGGTGGTTCCTGATGCACAGGCTGCTGATGCCCAGGTTTCTGTATCTTTGTTTCCTGTGTGATGAGACACACTTGTGTCCTAACAGAGACACTATCAATGTCAGACATTTAACTGTATGATTTCTTCCCAGTTTCGACAGGACATTTCTGTTATTGTTTAGTTGCTAAGTCATGGACCTTATGGACTGTAGCCTGCCAGGTTCCTCTGTCCATGGGATTTCCCAGGCAAGAATATTGGAGTGGGTTATCATTTCCTCCTCCAGGGAATCTTCCCAACTCAGGGATCAATCCCATTTCTCCTCCATTGCAGGCAGACTCTTCACCACTCAGCAACTGGGGAAGCCCCCATACTATACTCTTAATTCCAAATCCCAGTATCTAAAGTGTTTTGTTTTTGCTTTTTAATGGAAGCAACACATCAGTGATTCACTTCCAGAGTTTTATCTACTATGACATTTTAACCTCTGAGTGATAAAGTGCTTCATCTTCAGGCACTACTCATGTTATATTTTGGGAGCTGCCTTTGCGTTTTAGCACCCCAATAGCACTAATTTCTGATGAACTTTTATCAGTTTACAGTAAGTTGGAAGTTTTCAGTACATGAAAAATGTATTTTAGGCATATTTAGGAAAATAACAAAAATGAGACAGGCAGCATCCATAGGACTGTCTTCCTTCTGCGTGTCCACCTCTGCCATGGAAAAAGAAAGAAACAGAACTAGAGGACCTTAAAATTGTTTATGCCATCTTTTCCTTTTAATTGAAGTTCATAAAGAGGAAAACAGTGGTTTCCTCCTACTCATTCTCAGGTTAACTCTGTAAGTTTGGGTTCACATACCCAGTTAGGCATCATTTACAAATTAATAACTAGGGTTTTTGGTTCATTTGAAAACTGACTTCATTGATTTAGTGATACTTCTTGATGAGGGTGAAGGAGGAGAGTGAAAAAGCTGGCTTAAAACTCAACATTAAGAAAACTAAGATCATGGCATCTTGTCCCATCATTTCATGGCAAATAGAAGGGGAAAAGATAGAAGCAATGACAGATTTCCTCTTCTTGGGCTCTAAAATCCATGCAGATGGTGACAGTAGCCTTGAAGTTAGAAGATGATTGCTTCTTGGCAGGAAAGCTATGACAAAACTAGACAATGCATTAAAAAGCAAAGATATCACTTTGCTGACAAAGGTCCATATAATCAAACCTATGGTCTTTCCAGTAGTCATGTACAGATGTAAGAGCTGGACAATAAAAGAGCACTGAAGAATTGATGCTTTTGAACTGTGGTACTGGAGAACACTATTGAGAGTCTCTTGGAAAACAAGGGATCAAGCTGGTCAATCTTAAAGGAAATCAAGCCTGAATATTCTCTGGAAGGACTGATGTTGAAGCTGAAGCTCCAATATTTTGGCCACCTGCTGTAAACTCATTGGAAAAGACCCTGATGCTGTGAAAGATTGAAGGCAGAAGGAGAAGAGGGAGATGGAGGATGAGATGGCTGGATGACATCATCTATTCAATGGACATGAACTTGGGCAAACTCCAGGAGATGGTGAGGGACAGGGAAGCCTGGCGTGCTTTATTCCATGGGGTCACATAGAGTCAGAGGTGACTTAGCAACTGAAAAACAATAACTTAGACTGATAAATCATCCCTTTATCCAGATTCTCTATGAATTATTTCTTTATCACATTTGTATGTTTTCCATGAACGATTTCATAAGTTTTTATTTAAAACAGTCATAAGGAATCAATTCCTAGAGAAACACAATGATGGGATGATTTCTCTAAGTGATATCACCAAAGTTAACAGGGTTAATTCCAGAAGCATCACATGGAAACCACATACTTCACTTTGTGAAATAAACTCACTTTTCTTTCTTTTTATAGAAAGTCCCAAATGTAGTTTAAATAGAAGTAGATCTTAGTATTATCTACCACTTCAGCATTTTTATAATTTCGATTAACATTGCTTCTCTGTCCATGGAAAAATATATTCTAAAATTCTAGAGTAATGCTATCTGAGAATCTGTGAAAAAAGGTCTAAATCTGGGAAACAAATAGAAAAAATAATTTACCAGTACTTCCAGTTATTTTTTAAAGGTGTGTCCCAATTTCACCGTTAAACTTGTCCTATGAATTCAAGAGTAGTGGATCATCCTATCATTCTTTATATTTAATGGTTAAATGCTCTACACACCTCTTCTCTTGCAGAATTTGATTGTAAAAGACTCACAGACTTAAATGAAATCAGAGGTGCACTGCTTTTCAGGCAGGAGAAGGTGAAGCAATCAACCCAATTTAAGAAAACAAAATCCACATGTTGCTGAAAAGCAGGGTAGATGTATAAAGACTCAGTGGTGATATCCTTCAGAAACCAGTTACTGACTGGAAATGGTCATACCTCCAAATCTGCCTGCTCACAGTCAAGGCTCATCTGTGTATTACAGATTTCAGAGCTTCCATGAAAGGGTGACACTAAATGACAAACATACCAATTCAAACCAACATGAACAATCAATCTCTCAGATTTGTGTAACAACAAAACAAACAAAAAAAGATTTTTAAAAATATGCCACACTTCTCTGAAATGAAAAGATCAGTCAAACATTTAGTAGTTATTTATGTAGAGTGTTTTCCCTCTGTTTTCCTCTAAGAGTCTTATAGTATCTGGTCTTACATTTAGGTTTTCAATCCACTTTGAGTTTATTTTTGTACACAGTATTAGGGAGTGTTCTAATTTTCTTCTTTTACACATAGCTGTCCAGTTTTCCCAGCACCGCTTACTAAAGAGACCACCTCTTCTACATCGTATATTCTCACCTCGTTTGTCACGGAATAGGTGACCACAGGTGTGTGAGTTCATCTCCGGGCTCTCCAGCCTGCTCCATTGATCTATATTTCTGTTTTTGTACCAGTGCCACACCATCTTGATTACTCTAGATCTGTATTGAACTGGCCAAAAAGTTCATTTAAGTTTTTCCATAAAATCTTACGTAACAAATTTTTGGCCAACTCAGTAATATATTCTGAAGTCAGGGAACCTAATTTCTCCAGCTTCGTTTTTCGTTCTTAAAACTGCTTTGGCAACTTGGGGTCTTTTGTGTTTCCATTAAAACTGTAAAATTTTTGGCTCTAATTCTATGAAAAATGCCATTGGTAATTTGACGGGGATTGTATTTAATCTGAAGATTCTTTGGGTAGTATAGTCATTTTCACAATATTGTTTCTTCCAATCTAAGAACATGGTATATCCCTCCATCTGTTTTGCATCACCTTTGATTTCTTTTGTCAGTACCTTGTAGTTTTATGAGTACAAGTCTTTTGCCTCCTTAAGTAGGTTTATTCCTAGGTATTTTATTGTTTTTGTTGCAATGGTAAATGAGACTGTTTTCTCGATTTCTCTTTCTGATCTTTCATTGTTAATGCATAGGAATACTCATTCTTACTTTTTAAAAGCAAAAGACTGAGCTAGGTCCTAGGAGAAATTAGAAGTCTATCTATGGCTTAGAAGTCTACGGTTTCTTCCAACAGTAGAACTGATCTGTAAAACGAGTGCAAATACACAAAATAGTTTGTATTAAAATACAAACTGACAGCAACTTAATAGTCAAAATTTTTTTCATGCAAGGGTGAGGAAATTCAAAGAAGTGGGGCAAGGGAAAACATGACACAAATAACAGAAAATTCTCTAGAAATGAACCTATTCATATAACAACTGAGCAGATGTTCCAAGGTTCTGTTATCTGCATTAATGCTAGAGCATTAAAATGATATAATTGCCAATAAATAATCATTATCAATTCCTACTATATAATTTACCTTTATAAACACTTTCCTATGGAACTTCTACACTTTATTAATGCGATCTTGTTTATATTTTTTAGTCAATAAGGAAAAACTACTATTGTCTCCATTTAATAGATGTTTCCTAAGACCAGAGGAATTGATGCTTTTGAACTGTGGTGTTGGAGAAGACTCTTGAGAGTCCCTTGGACTGCAAGGAGATCCAACCAGTCCATTCTGAAGAAGATCAGCCCTGGGATTTCTTTGGAGGGAATGATACTGAAGCTGAAATTCCAGTAATTTGGCCACCTCATGCAAAGAGTTGACTCATTGGAAAAGACTCTGATGCCGGGCAGGAGGAGAAGGGGACGACAGAAGATGAGATGGCTGGATGGCATCATGGACTCAATGGATGTGAGTCTGAGTGAATTGCGGGAGTTGGTAATGGACAGGGAGGCCTGGAGTTCTGTGATTCATGGGGTCGCAAAGAATCGGACATGACTGAGTGACTGAACTGAAGACCAGAGGAATAAAATGAATATTGGAGTGTAATGGATTAATTAATTCACTGCTGCTACTGCTGCTAAGTGGCTTCAGTCGTGTCCAACTCTGTGAGACCCCATAGACGGCAGCCCACCAGGCTCCGCCATCCCTGTGATTCTCCAGGCAGCAACACCGGAGTGGGTTGCCATTTCCTTCTCCAATGCATGAAAGTGAAAAGTGAAAGTGAAGTCACTCAGTCGTGTCCGACTCTTAGTGACCCCATGGACTGCAGCCCACCAGGCTCCTCTGTCCATGGGATTTTCCAAGCAAGAGTACTGGAGTGGGGTGCCATTGCCTTCTCTGAATTAATTCACTAGGTCACTAATAGAATTTGATCCCAGAGTTTTAACATCTAATTGAGTACTCTAGGAAAAGATAATGTATCTATTTGTTCAGGGTTCTAGGGAAATAGATAAAATGAAGACATGTCACATTATATTATTGATTTTTCATCATCAATACATACTTTTTTCTTTTTTTAAATATAAATTTATTTATTTTAATTGGAGGCTAATTATTTTACAATAGTGTATTGGTTTGGCCATACATCAACATGAATCCACCATGGGTGTACATATGTTCCCTATCCTGAACTCCCCTCCTTCCTCCCTCCCCGTACCATCCCTCAGGGTCATCCCAGTGCACTAGCCCCGAGCATCCTGTATCATGCATCGAACCTGGACTGGCGATTCATTTCACATATGATATTATACATGTTTCAGTGCCATTCTCCCAAATCATCCCACCCTCTCCCTCTCTCACAGAGTCCAAAAGACTGTTCTATACATCTGTGTTTCTTTTGCTGTCTCGCATATAGGGTTATCGTTACCATCTTTCTAAATTCCATATATATGCATTAGTATACTGTATTGGTGTTTTTCTGGCTTACTTCACTGTATAATAGGCTCTTTTCATCCACCTCATTAGAACTGATTCAAATTTATTCTTTTTAATGGCTGAGTAATACTCCATTGTGTATATGTACCACAACTTTCTTATCCATTCGTCTGCTGATGGACATCAAGGTTGCTTCCACATCCTGGCTATTATAAACAGTGCTGCAGTAAACATTGGGGTACACGTGTCTCTTTAAATTCTGGTTTCCTCAGTGTGTATGCCCAGCATTGGGATTGCTGGATCATAAGGCAGTTCTATTTCCAGTTTTTTAAGGAATCTCCACACTGTTCTCCATAGGGGCTGTACTAGTTTGCATTCCCACCAACAGTGTAAGAGGGTTCCCTTTTCTCCACACCCTCTCTAGCATTTATTGCTTGTTGACTTTTCGATAGCAGTCATTCTGACTGGCGTGAAATGGTACCTCATTGTGGTTTTCATTTGCATTTCTCTGATAATGAGTGATGTTGAGCATCTTTTCATGTGTTTGTTAGTCATCTGTATGTCTTCTTTGGAGAAATGTCTGTTTAGTTCTTTGGCCCATTTTTTTGATTAGGTCATTTATTTTTCTTGAATTGAGCTGCATAAGTTGCTTGTATATTTTTGAAATTAATTCTTTGTCAGTTGCTTCATTTGCAATTATTTTCTCCCATTCTGAAGGTTATCTTTTCACCTTGCTTATAGTTTCCTTTGTTGTGCAGAGCTTTTAATTTTAATTGCGTCTCATTTGTTTATTTTTGCTTTTATTTCCAATATTCTGGGAGGTGGATCATAGAGGACCCTGCTGTGATTTATATCAGAGAGTTTTTTGCCTATGTTCTCCTCTAGGAGTTTTATAGTTTCTGATCTTACATTTAGATCTTTAACCCATTTTGAGTTTATTTTTGTGTATGGTGTTAGAAAGTGATCTAGTTTTATTCTTTTACAAGTGGTTGACCAGTTTTCCCAGCACCACTCCTTAAAGAGATTGTCTTTTCTCCATTGTATATTCTTGCCTCCTTTGTCAAAGATAAGGTGTCCATATGTGCATAGATTTATCTCTGGGCTTTCTATTTTGTTCCATTGATCTATATTTCTGTCTTTGTGCCAGTACCATACTGTCTTGATGACTGTGGCTTTGTAGTACAGCCTGAAGTCAAGCAGGTTGCTTCCTCCAGTTCCATTCTTCTTTCTCAAGATTGCTTTGGCTATTTGAGGTTTTTTGTATTTCCATACAAATTGTGAAATTATTTGTTTTAGCTCTGTGAAAAATACCATTCGTTGGTAGCTTGATAGGGATTGCATTGAATCTATAGATTGCTTTGGGTAGTATACTCATTTTCACTATATTGATTCTTCAGATCCATGAACACAGTATATTTCTCCATCTATTAGTGTCTTCTTTGATTTCTTTCACCAGTGTTTTATAGTTTTCCATATATAGGTCTTTTCTTTCTTTATGTAGATATATTCCTAAGTAATACACACATTTTTAAGTGCACCCATGTCATCAGGGTTTTCCTAGGAGGTAAATGAAGTCAGTGAAACTGATATGCCCCCCTTAATTATCTGCAATGCTCTAAATGTAAACACACAGATACTGATGCTAACAAGTTACTATTAATAAATTACCTCTTCTAAGGCATTCCACAGTTCGTTATCCATATGCTCATTAAAGGGATCCAGATTTTTCCTCATTGTTCCAGTGAATAAAGCAGGTTCCTAAATACCCCAAAATAGTGAATGTTATTACCTTAACCTTTTTTCGTTTTATTCCAATGTGTACAGAATGTCAAAATTAAAATGCAAAAACATCTAAATTCATTAATTATTCATAATAAAGTTGCAAATGTATGTTTACAAAACAGTATCTCTAAAATAATTTTCCATTGTACATAGTGTGCTATAAAATATCTTCTGGACTACTGAACAGTAACAGAAGAAAGTGTTGAAAGTGTTTCATCTTAAGGAAAAAACTGAAGACAAAGGAAGATTTGATTTTTTTTTAAAATACTATCCTGGCAATAAATATCTGCTTAAACACTCACACAAACTGAGGAAATAATTACATGAGAAACTTAACATCAAGATCTACATAAATTAACTGTCAATGCTGGTGTGACTGGGAAATACCAACAACATGATTAGTAGAGGTTTATGCCTCAAAGCAAACCATTAAATATTTACACATTAGCACTGAAGAATAAACTAGGCTATTTTCTCCATTGGTCAGACTGTCTTCTAGGATCTGGAATCTCTCCACATGTGTGAAATGAACATCCCCACATGTGTAAGGGGAACGTCAGCTCCTGGAGTCTGCAGCACCTCTGTCAATGGAGAGATCATCTCTGATTTTGGCATCAGCTGGTCCCCACGTTCTCTCACCTGTGTGTCAGGAAGACCTGCCTCACAGAACCTCGTTACTATCTGCAAGGCCAGGAGGACCTGAAACCCACCGTGACCTGTGTCATGATACTTTAAATCGTTCTTCCTATTCATCTGCTTCAGGAGGAGCCATAAGTAAATTACTCTGGAAATATATGCGTCCTCTTAGTTTCAAGAGAGAATCCTGTACATAAGCTCATGTAGGCCATTTACATTTTCTTCTGGAAGGCTGTAGTAAGCCAGATCATAAGAATATGGGCAGCAGTGAAGAGCCCAATAAGCTCCTTTCAGTGAAGAGGGCAGGACAAGGGAATGCACTCGTGTGGGAACAAGAGGAGACCTGACTCTTCCACAAGTGCCTGGAACTGCTCCGAATCACCACATTCAAATCCCACCTGGCCTTGGGGCTGGACTTTCCTCCTCACTTCACAAAACCCTGAGAGGAAAGATGAAGACAGATATTTCTTTCCCCTAATCATGAGGAAGAATGATACTCAGGAAGCCTTCCAAACCTTCCTTTAATATGGTCTCAGTTTTAAGTCTGGTGAAAGAGAAAAGAAGACAGAAAACTCAGGGTGTGCCACCAAAAAAGAGATATCTCTGAGCAAATCCATAATTAAAAAGACATTATAAAGAGAGATTTATTCACACAAAGTTGATTAAGTGGCCTATATGCCTCCAAAGCACTGAAAATCACTAGTCATACAATATTTCAGAATGAGTACTGAATTGAACTAAAAAAACTCAAGATCCAAATTTAGGGTCTCCCTTAAAACTTGAATTTAGGATCAAAGACTAAACAACCATCTAAACAATGGTAAGCGTTCCTTGTCAGGGGAATAACCATCATTCTACTTCAGATTTTTATAAAAACTTGTTGCTGTTTGTAATTATCAACCTTAAGATTCCCATATGCAGGTATCTTCTGCATGTCTTCCTGAGGTTTACACAAGTGACATAGCCAGGCAAGGGGAGGCTGGTCCCCAATATTCTTCTTCCTTCCCTCCATTTTCTAGGTTCCTTCAAGTAAGCAGGCTACTCCTGCATATAATTTCAACCGGTGGTCTTTCTGGGGGACATATTTAACTACTTCAGATCCTGAGCATAAAGAACACACATACTTCAGCTACCTGTTGTGTTTCAGGAAATTATTTAAGAATAACTTTCATTTTTGCTTATTCCTGAAATTTTGAACAGAAGTTGAGGAGTACCTTCTTAAGAACACGGTATTCAACTTTAAAAGTTCCCCCCAAGACTGATGGTCTATGTCCCCCACTCCCCTGTCTCTGCTCCTACCCAGGTCCTTGTTACTATCACATCTCCCCCAGTTCTGACCTGTTCATGCAGGGTCAGCAGTGATGGGGATGAGCCTGGGAGGAAGAGAGAATACCATGGAAGCTCTCTGCTGCTTCCAGGATCACAGGGACCAGGGATCCAGGGAAGATGGTGTGGGCCTGGCTCAGCTAAGAGAGGCAACTCAAAGAAACAGCACTGGACTCACCCTTCGCAAAGTCTGCTCTCAGCTTCCTAAGTTCCCTACATTGGGGTGTTGAGACACAAGCATCAGTGCTTCCTACTCATTTGGAGGGGAGAGGAATGTAAGATTTGCACTTAGACAAGTAAATTCTAGTAACCAAACTAACAGAATTTCTCCACCTCTGCAGCTAGCAAGACACTGTAAAGACAAAGGGCTGTTGGTTGGGGAGGGATAAGATTTTGAGTATCTTCTCCTGAAACATATTAGCCCATGACATACAAGTGCATAAACCCTTCTAAATTGATATTTCCAAATGAGGGACAGAGGAATAGGAGTAGTATCTTCTGGCTTTGTTCTATATTTATTCACTCTTGCTATGGTTTGGGGAGTCCTTTCAAGTGGGATGGTAGGAAAAATGGGGAAAATATATAATGAGTACAATACAGCTGAAGAATTGATGCTTTTGAATTGCGGTGTTGGAGAAGATTCTTGAGTCCGTTGAGAGATACAGGCCCTGTCCTCAAAGAGAGAAAGAAAATAGTCAAGAGTGTGGGGAGGGCTGAGAAAAAGGCTAGAGGTCTTGGTGGGGGATTGGAAAGAAAGAGTTTGTACAAGGTGATAGTCAGGAAAGAAGCTAGTGGGAGGAAAGCCGGAAGTCAAAATACAAAAAAATTTTAGTCTGATTTCTTGTTCTTGGTGGAAAACGTTATATACAGTTCTCTGTTATGCCTTTCCCAAAAATTCCTATTGTGTTTTTTTGTTTGTTTGTTTGCTTTTATTTTCTGTTTCTTGGCTTTATGATTCATATTTATGTAAACAATTTAGTTTTTATTATTAGACAATAAATATAAAGAAAATCACCAAAGACCATGAACACATAAACAGAAATTAAAGAGTAAAGTCATTTCAGAAGGTGTTACTCTTTTACTTAAGTAGAAATAATGCCCAAAAGGCCAGTGCCCTGATTCTTACAAATAATAACAGTTCCTGATGGCTGAGCATTCCCAAGAATGAGACATGGAAACAAACATTATCTCACTAAGTTACATCTTCACAACAAATCTGTGGGGCAATGATTTCCAGACTGGGTTTCAGAATGAGGATGTTGAAGCTTGGCAGCCAAGTGACATTATCAAGGCCCCACAGTTGACGAGGAAGAGCAGGAATAAACTGTGGGTCACTGACACCTGGTCTACACTCTAACATTCTAGCCCTGTCTGCCTCCTGAATGGCTTCCTGGGAATCTTTACACATTCCAAGCTCTCTCCAGATTATTTCTCTTTAATCAACCAACACTGCACCTTGGAGAAAAAGGCATATAAAGTGGAATCTTCCTGGATACAAAGCTAGCACTATTTTGTAAACATGCTCTCTGGAGAGAGTACCTAGAACATGCTCCAAGGAAGGATGGAAACCAACAGAACAGAACTAAAACAAGCTGATGTCAAGGTATGTTTAGTCTTTGCTCAGATGTGCTTCCAAAAATTATTGGCAGAGCCAAGAATCATCTAATGTTATTTATTTACAGAGTTATTTTATGTACACAAGCATACAACTTTTTCCTATTAAGAAACATTAAAAAGAATGCAGGTCATGTTTCTAAAGCTTTGTATCCAAAGATATGAAAGGACTTTATAGACATGCCCTTTATTTCTACTAACTAATCTCACATGGCCATTTCAGAGATGAGCACCATCAAAACATAAAACTTGGGAATCTAAGCTCATTTATTTTCTACTGTAACCACAAGTCATAAATCTAATAGCCTCAGGAAATCTTTAAATATGGGGACTATCCATTTTTCCTGAAAGGGATACTTTTGGGAAAAAAAATTTTTAATGGTGATAAAATACACATAAATTTGCTAGATTAACCACTTTAAGTGCACAGTTCAGTGGTGTTAAATACTTTCACATTGTTGTGCAGCCATCACCATCATCCAGCTGCATATCTCCTTTCATCTTGAAGAACTGAAACTCTGTACCCATTAAACAACAACTCCCCTCTCCTGGCCACTCCTGGTACCCACCATTCTATATCCTGTATCCATGAATTTACTACTCTAGGTAACTCCTGTTAGTAGAATCATACAGTATTTGTCCTTTGTAAATGACTTATTTCACTTAGCTTAATGTTTTTTCAAGGTTCATCTGTGCTATAGCATGTGTCATAATTTTCTTCTTTATTAAGGCTGAGTAATATTCTACTGTATGTATGTGCACCACATTTTGTTTGTTGATTCATCTGTCAATGGACACTTGGGCGCCTCCACCTTTTTGCTGTTGAGAATAATGCTGCTATAACATGCATGTTCCAGTATCTCTTCAAGACCTTTCTTCCAATTCTTTTGGGTTTATACTATGAAGTAGAACTGTTAGGTCATATGATAATTCCATCATTAACTTTTCAGAGCAACCAACAAGTTGATTTCCATAGTGGTTGCACAATTTCACATTTCTATCAGCAATGAACAAGGGTTCTAATTTCTCTACATCCTTGCCAACACTTGTCATTTTCTTTTTTTCTCTCTCTTTTCTTTGATAGCAGACATCTTAAGGGGTGTAAGGTGGCATTTCACTAGAGTCTGAAAAGAGTATCTTGGTTTAAAAATTCCTTAGAGTAATTCCAAGTATTTTCGAGGTCATGGGTAGGTAGGAACAGCTGCACCCAAGTCCACATTCGCCTTCCTTTGGAAGCATGTTGTACATGCTTCCTGATAAACAGGTATTTCAGGACACATTGCACCCACATTCCAGGAAGCCCATTTGCCTGGCTCATTCTGTCTCATCTCCTCTCTGTTTCTCATCTCAAGAGGGTATTTTTCTGAGCTTCCTTTGATAGGCAGATGATTACTAAGTATATAAATAAAAACTCAATTTTTTTAAAAATCCGCAAGTCTGTCAAAGCAGAGGGCAGGATGATAGATGAGGACGCAGGGCCTATGTTCCCCTTGGCTCTATACCTGGAGGATAGTAATTTCTCAGTAAATGTCACAGAATTATGTTGAGTGAATAAACCACAGGAATGACAAGGGTGTCTACCATGCATATAATCCAGTCTCCAAAACTCTCCCTGAAAGTTATACTGCTTTATAAAGAAGAAAAGAAAACAGAATCAGAGCCCAGGAAGAGATGGCCAACTCAACACTCCACCATCACAGCAGGCGCATATCGGTCTACATGAAACGCTTCATACTCATTGACCTATTTTATCCTCACAACAGATTGAGGGGGTGATACTGTTATCTGCCTTGTAAGACAGAGAAAACCAAAGCACAGAGACAGAATTCTGAGTCCCCTGCTCTTCCTCACTATTCTGTATTGCCTCCAAATTGTCAAAGTCTCCCCAAAGCATCTGTATATCCTATAATTCTCAAAGCCCCACAATTTCACGGAAAGTTCTCCAAGGAGATAATCACTTTTTAAAAGATGTCCTGGTTTCCCACAACAAAATTACATCTGTAAGACACTTATTAATAAAATTCATGTTTCCCTATAGGAACCTCTCCAGCAATAAACAAACCATTTATCCTTCTGTTCTCAGAATTATGTGATTATCAGTGAATAAAATTGTGGAAACTGAGGAAGTCTGGGTCAAGAAATTTATCTCAGTAAGTTATTAAATCACATACACACAAAACTAACAAATGAACAAAAACACAAAACCTGGTATCTGATGAAAATGTCTGTTGAAAATACCTGATGCTAAAAATATGCTCTGTTGGGGGAAAAAAAGGATCAATTCATTCACTTAATTTGAAAAAAAAAATCAAATTAAAAACACTTAAACTTAGATACCTTATAAAAAGAACATGTGAGAGTGCTCTGCTGTGCATACCTGAAGTGCAACTGACATTTTCTTCCTTAAATCATGCAGTCCAATGCCAGTTGTCAAGATTCCATCAATATAAATGCCACCTTCAGGTTCTGACAATCGAAAAAGGGCAGCAATGAGGGAACTTTTTCCAGCTCCTGTTCTTCCCACGATGCCATACTGTAAAGAGAGCCAGAGGGGTGAAGGATTAACAGGATACACAAAACCCAGGAGAACCTTGACTGTTGAAGATGAATTTTTAAAGTTCTATTATATATAAAGAGTAGTCTATAAGTTTCCCAGGACTTCCCTGGTGGCTCAAACAGTAAAGTGTCTGGCTTCAGTGCAGAAGACCCAGGTTCAATCCCTGGGTCGGGAAGATCCCCTGGAGAAGGACATGGCAACCCACTTCAGTATTCTTGCCTGGTGAATCTCATGGACAGAGGAGTCTGGCGGGCTACAGTCCATGGGGTCACAAAGAGTCAGACATGACTGAGAAACTTCATAAAGCTTCTCAAGCGTGGCCCTGCTGGCATTTTGGACCAGGTAATTCATTGTTGAGGGTTGAGGGCTTGTCCTGTATATTGTAGGATGATTAACAGTAGCCATGAACCCACTAGACACCAGATGCAACCCCCAAATTGTGGCAACCAAAAATGACAGAAATTCACAAATGTCCCTGATTGAGATCACCATCATCCCAAGAATACACAACATAAACTATAGTGATTTTCATGCCTTCTAAAAATGTCAGGTAATTTTATTCAGATTTCCCTGAATAAATGTTTAATATGTTGAAAATATTTTGCTTTCTATAATTATCATATAAGGATCAGAAGGGGACAACAGAGGATGAGATGGTTGGATGGCATCACTGACTCAATGGACATGAGTTTGAGTAAACTCTGGGAGTTGGTGATGGACAGGGAGGCCTGGAGTGCTGCAGTCCATGGGGTCTCAAAGAGTCGGACACGACTGAGTGACTGATCATTATGTGGTATGTTAAAGGGGGAGACATATATGTGTATGCAGTGTGTGTGTGTGTGTGTGTGTGTGTGTGTGTGTGTGTAACTAACATTCATAAGTAAAGGAAGAAGACCTAAAAAATAATCTGCCTGCAGTGAAAAACTAGCAGTCTCCTAAGTGGTCCATAAGAAGTCAGCTTTTAAATTAGTTTTATTCCTACTCCCTGGATAATTTGACCTTGAGTATTACATGGGTAATTTTACAGAGATGTCTACAAGTCAAGCCAGAGTGTTATACACAAACAAGTGCTCACTTTCTGTGTTATTTATTTAAGAGGAATTATTCTTTGGTAGAAAAATGAAATCACTTCCTGATATTAAATATCTTAATTATATTCTATCTTGAAAGGAAACATCTTCAAATATAAAATGCAGGTCTCAGTCTTGAAAGAGGCCAGTAGACAAAATTTCCATAATGAGATCAACAATGATACAACAAATAACATTTGCTGTTTACATGGGACCTTTCATTGGAGCAGTTCAAAAGGGATTTTATCAATACATTAATACTTACAACTAAACCTTGGAAAGACACATGTCAGGTGTCAGTCTATTTACTAAAACCAAAGCAGAGAGAAAGTAAATGCACTAACAGTAAGATTAAAGAATCAGTACAATGTAGGTAAAATGCTGGTGGCTGGTGGTTTAGTCACTGAGTCTTGTCCAACTCTTGCAACCCCATAGACTGTCGCCTGCCAGGCTCCTCTGTCCATGGGATTCTCCAGGCAAGAATACTGGAGTGGGTTGTCATTTCCTTCTCCCACGTAAAACGCTGGTGTGGAATAAAACTGCATTCAAATATATATGCAGAAACTGGCCATTTTTACCAATGAATTTTTAAGTGAAAGAAAGTATTAGTCAATCACTTGTGTCCAACTCTTTGTAACCATATGGACTGTAAACTATTAGGCAATTCTATCATGGAATTCTCCAGGCAAGAATACTGCAGTGGGTTACCATTTCCTACTCCAAGGGATCTTCCTGACCCAGGGATGAATCCCAGGTCTCCTACATTGCAGGCAGATTCTTTACCATCTGAGCTACCAGGGAAGCCCAACTGCAAATTCTCTAAAGGAAGCTTTCCAAGAGATGATTTCATCTCTATTTAAAATCTGGAATTGATGATAGTGTAAGATATGCTTGGATCATTTGTAAATCAGTAAAGTTTTAAAACTCATGGCTTTAAAAAAAGAACTACTAAATCTTTCTGAGCAATATAATCAGAATGCTTGGAACATTTCATGTTTTCTGATTTGAATACTTCTAAAGTCTCAAATCTTAGTTTGTCAAATCAATCATGGCATTTCAAAAATGAATTTATCTTTATAGAGATTAAATATAAGAAAAGTGGGTTTACCTAATTTTATTATCTTTTTTCTTTTTTAATATAAATTTATTTATTTTATTTGGAGGTTAATTACTTTACAATATTATAAAGTACCTTACAATCATGCCATACATCAACATGAATCTGCCACAGGTATACACGTGTTCCCCATCCTGAATCCCTCACCCTCCTCCCTCCCCATACCATCCGTCTGGGTCATCTCAGTGCACCAGCCCCAAGCATCCAGTATCATGCATCAAACACCAATACAGTATAATTTTATTATCTTATAAAGATGATAAAATGACTATAAGATATTTTATTGTTGTTCAGTCACTCAGTTATGTCTATTTGTGACTCCATGGACTGCAGCATGCCAGGTTTCCCTGTCCTTCACTATCTCCTGGAGCTTGCTCAAATTCATGTCCATTGAATTGGTGATGCCACCCAATCATCTCATCCTCTGTCATCCCCTTCTCTTCCTGTCTTCAATCATTCCCAGCATCAGGGTCTTTTCCAGTGAAATGGTTCTTCACATCAGGTGGCCAAAGTATTGGAGCTTCAACATCAGTATCAGTTCTTCCAATGATTATTCAGGGTTGACTTCCTTTAGGATTGCCTGGTTTGATCTCCTTGCTGTCTGAGGGACTCTCAAGAGCCTTCTCCAGCACAACAGTTCAAAAGCATCAGTTCTTCAGTGCCCAACCTTGTTTATAACCCAACTCTTACATCCATACATGACTACTGGAAAAACTATAGCTTTGTCTAGATGGACCTCTGTTGGCAAAACAATGTCTCTGCTTTTTAATTTGTTGTCTAGGTTTGTCATACCTTTCCTTCCAAGGAACAAGTGTCTTCTAATTTCACAGCTGCAGTCATCATCCACAGTGATTTAGAGCATAAGAAAATAAAGTCTATCACTGTTTCCATTGTTTACCCATCTATTTGCCATGAAGCGATGGAACCAGAGGCAATGATCTTAGCTTTTTGCATGTTGAGTTTCAAGCCAGCTTTTTTCACTCTCCCCTTTCACCTTCATCAAGAGGTTCTTTAGTTCCTCTTTGCTTTCTGCCATTTGGGTGATATCATCTGCATATCTGAGGTTACTGATATTTCTCCTGGCAATCTTGATTCCAGCTTAAGCTTCATCCAGCCCAGCATTTCGCATGCTGTACTCTGCATATAAGTTGAATAAGCAGGGTGACAATATACAGCCTTGAAGTACTCCTTTCCCAATTTTGAACCAGTCCATTGTTCCATATCCAGTTCTAACTGTTGCTTCTTGATCTGCATACAGGCTTCTCAGGATGTTTTGTACCTTATGTTAAATTCTAATTCATATAATATAGATGTGCCATTCTCTTCATGCAGGCAGGTCGTAGTGTGTATATATGTGGCTCATCTGTTCTGTGTACAAGCAGGCCTCAAAGATATTTTGTGTTTGGCTCCAGACCACCTCAACAATGTGAATATCAAAATAAAGCAAGTTATATGAATTTTTTGTTTCTCTGTGCAAATAAAAGTTATGTTTATACTATATTGTAGTCTAATGAAGTACAATAGTATTATACAAGGTAATAGTACATACCTTAATTTCCCATATTTTATTGCTAAAAGAATGCTAACCATTTGAGCATTTATAGGGTAGCGTTAAAAACCACTGATCACAGATCAGAATAATAAATATAATAATAACAAAATGGTTTGAAATATTGCAAAAATTATCAAAATGTGACAGAGACATGAAGTGAGCAAATGCTATAGGAAAAATGGTGCCATTGTACTTGCCTGACACAGCATTGCCATAAATGTCCAATTCTTTGTTAAGTAATATCTGTGAAGCACAGTTAAACAGGTGTGCATGTATTTATGTGTGTTCTCACACAGAAATCAACACACATCAGGACACAGGTGAGGACTGATCTGTAAGAATGTGTGTATGTTCCCATGTTATCAGCTCCACTGTAACTGACCCATCTGTGCAAACAGGAATATCTGTAAACTTTAGGCAAATAGACTGAGATATGTTAGGGCACCGAGGACTGCTCATGACCACAGGACTGTGAGTTCCGGTCTCCAGTGAAGAGAACTGAAAAACCAGGGGACTTCCCTGGCATTCATTCCAGTGGTTAACATTCTGTGCTTCCACTGCAGGAGGCATGGATTCGATCCCTGGTCAGGGAAGTAAGATCGCACATGCTGCATGGCCCCAGACTCCCCAAAAAGAAAAAAGCAACTCAAAGAAAACCTGACTCTGATTATTCCAGAGTTCAGTCTTCAAAGCTATAGTCTGAATGTCTTTTCTGAGTAACCAAAGGGTTTTACCAATTGCCCATGGAGAGTGTCACCAGTATCAGTAACCTTATATTCTTCAAGCTAAAGACACTTGGGGGCTTCCCTGGTGGCTCAGTGGTAAAGAAGCTGCCTGCCAATGCAGGAGACATGGGTTCAATCCCTAATCCAGGAGAATCCCACATGCTGTGAAACAACAAAGCCTGTGCGCCACAACTAGTAAGCCTGTGCTCTAGAACCTGGGAACCACAACTGTTGAGCCAACATGCCACAACTATTGAAGACCTTGCATCCTATAGCCCATGCTCTTAACAAGAGAAGACACCACAATGAGAAGCTCACATGTGGCAACTAGAGAAAAGCCCAAGCAGTAACAAAGACCCAGCACAGCCAAAAATAAATAAATAAATAAAATTATAAAGACTCTTGAAGAAAATCTTCTGTTATTGGCTTTGCAATGGCCCCTTTCTGTTTTTCCAACCAGGTTGGTCTCTGATGATGACACAACTTATTAAACACTTGCTTTCAGATCTCCCTTCACACATCAAACTCAACATATTCAACACCCAATGCCCCACACAAAACAACCCCTTCATCCATCTTCCCTACTTTATTCTCATTACTTCTTTCCCAGGATCACAGTGTTTAAAAAACAAACTCCTTAATCATAATCAGTGCAAATGAATTTAAAAAGTAAATAAATGCTAGCAATAGCCCAGGACTCTGAAAAAAAAATCTTAAAATTATATTTTTACTTTCTAGGCTGCTGTATGTGTTCTTTTTGATGTTTCTGTATTTTTTTGTATGTGTTCTTAAAGACACAGTTCACATATTTAAGCAAAATGAGATTAATGTGAACATACTGTTATATGTTTTCATTCAGTATTTCATAAAAATATTTATTTTACTGCTTTCATACTATTATGGTCATGTGATCATTTATTTAACAAATCCTCTACTGCTGGATATTTAGGCAGTGTCAAATAGTTAGCTACTATAAATAACTGTTAAATATCCCTGAAGCTAAATCTTTGCAAACAACCTTAAGCATTTCCTTCACATAAATTCTCAGATTTGGAACTGCTGAGAGTCAAGTATGAACCCCTTGGACAGCAAGTATGAATCCCTTGGATAGCAAGGAGATCAAACAAGTCAACCCCAAAGGAAATCAGTCCTGAATATTCATTGGAAGAACTGATGCTAAAGCTCCAATACTTTGGCTACCTGACACAAAGAACCAACTCATTAGAAAAGACGCTAATGCTGGGAAAGACTGAAGGCAGGAGGAGAAGGTGATGACAGAGGATGAGATGGCTGGATGGCATCACTGATACAATGAGCATGAACTTGGGCAAACTCCAGGAGATGGTGAGAGACAGAGAAGCCTGGTGTGTGTCAGTCCATGGCGTTGTGAAGAGCCAGACACAACTAGGTGACTGAACAACAACAACAAAGTGTGAACATTTTCAGAGGAAGCTGTTAAGCTGCTAACCCACCCTCCAGAAGTATGATACCATTTCTTACTCCCAACCAGTTCCCTGCACATTCACAAATCCAGGTGTTATAGCTTTGTTTTAATCTACATCAATTTGATTCCAAAAAGTGGCATCATTTTCCCACGATGTTTTACTGGAGGCAAAACAGCTCCTGACTCCCTGCCTCCTGCACCTGCCCACTCTAGTCCAAGTACTCTCAACTTCTCAGATTAAACTCCTGAATGCCAGCTCAGCATCCAACACTACACCCCAGGATGTCTCTTCTACAAAACTGTCTTCTCATACCTCATGTACGTGAGTCAGCTTCCTTGGCATCACTTGTTAATTGTGAGGGTTAAATGTAAAAATGTGTGTTACACCCTTGGTAGTTCATTTTCCTGAGTGCTTTGCCGGTGTCTAGGTCTTCATTCACTGGATTGGGGCATCATGCTTTTGCTTATGCTGGTCTCACCTCCTGGAATGCCTTTCACGTGCATTTCCACCTGCTGAAACCCTAACCACACACCACTAAGTCTGTCTCATATGTCTAATTCCTTGAAAATGCTCTCCCTGTCCCCTCATGTGGGCTTATTCCAACTCTAGCTGATGTTATGTCATTTTATATAAACATCTATAAAAATCATGACCTCCTTCTAGCTTACAAAGTTAATATAGCTATTTTCTTGTTTCTTCAACTAGACTGTATATGTTGACATCAGGATCTGTATTGGATGTAACTTTTTCTTATTTGTATTACTTGTGGTGTCCTGAGACAAAGAAACTTCCAGTGGGAGATGAGATTTTTAACTCAGGCCAGAGAAATTTATGGAAAATCTATTGCCATATTATTTAGGTATAAGATAAATCATACAGAGACAGACACAGCAGATGGATTCTATACCCATAAATACAATTTCAAATGGCCAATAGCTCGTTTTCATGGGACAGACAACACTTTCTGCAATGCAAGTGGTTATGGTCATTTTACACCCTATGAAAATGGTGCCATTTTGTCCAAGCATTTACTCTGGGTGCTTTACATGTCTTATGTTGTTTAAGTTGTACATCAACCCTACAGTTTACATCATATCACTTCCATTTTGCACAAGAAAAGATTGAGGCTTAGATGACTTAGTCTGCCTGAAATATCAGAGCCCATAATTAGCAGGGTGGGACCCAAATCCATGTCTTTTGGCCTCTTTTCCATCTGCTGATGGGACTCTTTATCACCTGAATGGCCTGACAGCTTATCATGTCCCTCTGTGTAGCTAGAACACAGAGTGGGGAGAGGTGTAGTTGCAGTTAAAGAAACAGGCCTACCATAGAGAACTTGCAGTCAGAGAGTTAAAGCATGGCATGGACACAAGTGTATATGTGGTGAACAGGAGCAAAGAGGGTACCTGAGGTCAGGTGGACCCACTGTCAGCAGAAAGAATCAGTACCCACAGCCAGATTGAGAGAGAAACCTGCAGCTAAGTGGGACACATGATGCCTGGGGAACAGGCCAAACAGACCTCATGCCATGCTTGGGGCAGAAAGACTTATTTTTTATCCTATCAGGTGGTGAAACAGCCACACATACACTGCTGCACTAGGCTGTCTCTGACTCCAGGTCCACACGGGGATGAGCCTGTGGGAAATCCCTCCAGTCCCTGCAGGAGGCTGGTGTGGGAAAGGCGGGACAGCAGAATGAAAAATGCCTGTGATGGAAGACAGACTCCACTGAAAAGACACAAATAATGCAACGGAATCACACAGTATAGATTACAATGTAAAAGTGCAATTTATAGAGCATAAAGGTAAGGAAATCTAGTGGCACAGAATATTCTAGAGCCTCCTGCTCAGTCACAACAGAGATTTGGGAATTCTTGAGTTCAATTTCAAACTGTCAAAGCACATTTCTTGGGAATCACAGGTTATCACTCATCAAAAACTGCCCATGGGAGGGAAAGGAGGAGGTTATGTTCAGATGCAATGCTGAGACAAGAGGTCTGGGTGAGCCTGAGACTCTGTGTTTCTAAGAAGCTCCAGGAGATGCAGGTGCTGCTGGCTCTGGCACCACAGTTTGAATCACAAGGAATTAGGAAGCCAACAGGGGAAGGGGGACAATCTGAGAGTAAGGAGAGTGGTCTTTAAGAAAATACTATGTAAAAAAGGAGAAAATGTAAGAAACAAATACATTTGCACATTATAGCATGGTCTACTAAGCATCTGTAAAAATGTATCATCCAAATAATAGCTGTGAGCAAAAACAAAGCAAAATCAATTTACCTCGAGAGCTGGAAAATACTTTATTGCCAAGGATACTCTAAAATGATCAAATCAACCACAAAATCATCTAAATGAAAAATGTAGCCTGTTTTCAGATTCTAACCAGGAAGTCTAGGGTCTTATTCACCTCATGTTGGCTTTTGTGTTTGGCTATTCTGGGTCCTGATTGCCTGGGAAGAGCTGTCTCTAGTTGTGATGAGTAGGGGCTACTCCCTGTTGCACTGCACAGGATTCTTACTAAGGGGGCTTCTATTGATGCTGAGCAAAGACTTCAGTAGTTGTGGCACATGGGCTCAGTAGTTGTGGTACAGGGCTTAGTTGCTTTGCAGCGTGTGGAACCTTCTCAGACCACGGATTGAACCAGTGTCCCCTGCATTGGCAGGCAAATTCTTATCCACTGCACCACCAGGGGAGTCCTCAGTTCAGTTCAGTTCAGTCACTCAGTCCTAGTTCCTTATTTTTACTTGCCTTTTCTTCTGTGAATTAAAATCCTGCATCAGTTCAGTTCAGTCATTCAGTCATGTTGGACTCTTTGTGACCCCATGAATCACAGAACTCCAGGCCTCCCTTTCGATCAACATCTCCCAGAGTTCACTCAAACTCATGTCCATCGAGTCGGTGATGCCATCCAGCCATCTCATCCTCTGTCGTCCCCTTCTCCTCTTGGCCCCAATCCCTCCCAGCATCAGAGTCTTTTCCAATGAGTCAACTCTTCGCATGAGGTAGCCAAAGTACTGGAGTTTCAGCTTTAGCATCAGTCCTTCCAATGAACACCCAGGACTGATCTCCTTCAGAATGGACTGGTTGGATCTCCTTGCAGTCCAAGGGACTCTCAAGAGTCTTCTCCAATACCACAGTTCAAAAGCATCAATTCTTCGGCACTCAGCTTTCTTCACAGTCCAACTCTCACATCCATACATGACCACAGGAAAAACCATAGCCTTGACTAGATGGACCTTTGTTGGCAAAGTAATATCTCTGCTTTTGAATATGCTATCTAGGTTGGTGATAACTTTTCTTCCAAGGAGTAAGTGTCTTTTAATTTCATGGCTGAAATCACCATCTGCAGTGATTTTGGAGCCCCCCAAAATGAAGTCTGACACTCTTTCCACTGTTTCCCCATCTATTTCCCATGAAGTGATGGGGCTGGATGCCATGATCTTAGTTTTCTGAATGCTGAGCTTTAAGCCAACTTTTTCACTCTCCTCTTTCACATTCATCAAGAGGCTTTTTAGGTCCTCTTCACTTTCTGCCATAAGGGTGGTGTCATCTGCATATCTGAGGTTATTGATATTTCTCCCGGCAATCTTGAATAGTACCTACTATACTTTCCTATTGACTCTAACTTCCAGGAATCAGGACAGAAGAGGAAATAAGGGAAAGAGAAAAAGCCCCACTTCTGCTAGGCTGGCTCATTCCCATGTCCCCTGCCCACCACACCCCTCTCCCCACCTCCACAACATTCTCTCTCAATCAAATCCAACACCAAAGGGGTGTCCTGGAGTGACAAGGGCTGGGACAGGTGAGGAGGAGAGGGAACCTGGGAGGTAGACAGGTAGAGTGAAATCATTCATGAACACACTGCCTGGGTATCAGGAATGAAACTAACAGTGATACTGAGTGGACCAAGGCACAGATCAAAAATCAAGTTACTGAAGTTATAATTCAGTCTCCAAATTCAATTTTCCCTCAAACATTTCAGAATCTCAGTCCCATGATTTTCAGGTTTTAGAAGGAAGAATAAGAATCTGTTATATTCCTAAGTTGTACTACAGAGTATTTTAGATAAGTCATATTTTATGGCTTTGGGGGAAATTTAAGACAAGTGCAAGTTAACAGAACTACATTTACAACAGAAAATCTAACAGACAAATTGTCTGAGAATAAGTAAACATCACCTACAATGCTCTCAGGGATAAGATTAGTTAATGTTTTCCTGACACAGCAGTTCACATTTTTCCTGACCTACACTGAAACTGGAAATAATTAGGAGAGAGTTTTTGCCCTGTGACTAACTGAAGCTGCTCCCTGGGTAGCATTCAGGCATTATGTTGAATATTCTTTCATGTTACAAGGGTTTCATTCATTAAATTACAGCTACAGCCATTAGATGGGTCTGGGATGGTAAGACTTTTTTAATATAAATTTATTTATTTTAATTGGAGGTTAATTACTTTACAATATTGTATTGGTTTTGCCATACATCAACATGAATCCGCCACAGGTATACATGTGTTTCCCATCTTGAACCCCCCTCCCTCCTCCCTCCCCGTACCATCCCTCTGGGTTGTCTCAGTGCACCAGCCCCAAGCATTCAGTATCATGCATTGAGCCTGGACTGGCGACTCATTTCATATATGATATTACACGTTTCAATGCCATTCTCCCAAATCATCCCACCCTCGCCCTCTCCCACAGAGTCCAAAAGACTGTTCTATACATCTGTGTCTCTTTTGCTGTCTCACATATAGGGTTATCAGAGTTTTAAAGAGCAGTTCTTTCAGTTATTTATGGAGTTGTCGTGTGTGTGTGCTGGTTCCTGCTTGCTCACACCTGTGTAACTCACTCACCCTTTCAGCTAGCAGTCCCTCGGCACCCTCTCTGTGCCCTGCAGAATGCTTTCTGGGAACAAAAATGAAAACAAGATGCTCCCTGATTATAAAAAAGCCTCAAAGTACTATGAGATACAGATCCCAAATTACAAAGCATGCCACAGGTGCTATCTTTTAATTATGATGAAATTCACATAACATAAAATTTAACCATTTAACCATTTTTAAGTGGATAGTTTGGTATTCAGTACATTCACACTGCTGTGCAACCAAGCTTGAGGTTTTTTTTTTTTTTTCCTGCCTCATAAAACTGAAATTCTTATCCATTAAAAGCAACACCCCGTTTCCTCTGCCCCAGTCCCTGGAAACCACCATCCTACTTACTGTCTTCTTGGATTTGACTACTCTAGGACTCTCACATAAATGGAATCAGAATGTTCATTCCTTTTGTGTCTGGCTTATTTAATTTAGCAAAATGTCATCAAGGTCTATCCACAGGTCAGAATTTTCTTCCTTGTTAAGGGTGAATAATAGTTCATTGTAAGGATTTAGTTCCTTCTAACTTTTGGCTGTCATGAACATAGATGTACCATAAATGCTATCTTAAAAGAATATATAAGGCACTAAGGGAATATTAGTGTATGTCTGTATATATATATATTAGTATATTAAGTATATGTTAGTACATTAAGTATATGGTATATTAAGTATGTATATTAAATATATATTAGTGTATATAAGGGTATATTAAACTGAGGGTCTCGAAGATGCACTTAGACTTGACTCAGAAAATGAGGAGATTTTCACCATCCAGATGGCAGAGGGCCTGGGTCTCTGAGGTAGAAGGCAGCATGTGCACACTGGGAACAGGGAGGACGTGGTACTTTGGGAGAAACTACACACAATCCGAGTGCAGGGAGTGTGTATGTCAGAGACATACTGACTGCAGAGGGAGGTGGGGAAGAGCTCCTAACGCCTTGTCTGTTCTGGTTTAGTCTCTTCTTCAAGACTCTGTCCTGGTCCCAGCTGAGGGCCCCAAGCTGAGTGTGGAAGGAACGTCACCAGCAGACGTGGACACCAGCAGGTCCAGGTCACAAGCCTCTCTGCTGTCTCTTAAATGGATCTTCTCTGCTCCCTGCTATTTGCTTTTGACTCTGAGCCAGTCTCTAGTCCCTGCCTCCATCTGAGGCCCTGGTTCCTCACTCCTGACTGGGTCATTATTGAGGCTCTTCTCTGGTGGACACAAGGTCACCCCATAGCCCCTGCTTGGGTGGACTTGAGGCTATGCTATGGTTCCAGCAGCAGCTCACCCAGGCCAATAAGGATCAGATCTGGGCTAAGAAAGAAGCAGTCTGTGTGGGGAGGGAAGGAGGATGGCAGCTCAGTGTGGGTGAGTGGAGGACAAGGCTACAGGAAGGGCTAAGGGACAGGAAAGGAGGCTGCAACCAGAGGGAGGAAGAGAAGAGAAGATTTCAGAAACAGAAACAAGAAAAGATGGAAAGGAATGAGATATTGGAGAGTTAGGGCCAGGAAGACAAGGCTAACATCCCAGACTTTGCATGAATAATCAGGTGTCACATACAGTGTCCTGAGTCAGGTTAAGATGGAGCCCCAGACCCCAGGACCCATCAACCATCATGAGGGAGCTCACAACACAGGGGGAAAATTGCTGGTATCTTCATCCCATGGTTAGTTTCCAAGAAAGATTCACGTACAATGTCACTGATCTAATCTGCATCCATTAGGAGCAAACAGTCCCCCTGATATAATGATAAGGAAGCCAAGCACCAAGATGTGGTGCTAAATCTTTAGCTGGATTTAAAGAGGCAAATGACTTAAACTAACCTTTTCTCTTGAGTAAATAGATGCTTCCAGTTTCCTCAGTACCAGAGGACTGTCCGAGTTATACCTGAAGTTCACACTGGAAAAGAAAATCCCTCCATCTGGGGGCCAGAGTGGTGGTGGACAATACTCAAGTTCCCAAGGTGCTTCTTTCTCAAGGTCTGTATATTCAATCACCCTTTCTACTGAAATCATCTGAAAGACATATGACATCACATGAGTTAGTATCAGAGGATCTAGTTTATGGGTGTTCAGACATTGTAAATGAAACCTCCTGCTTTTCTATGGTTCAGAGTATCTCAGGTCTCAACATCCACCAAGGACAGATGTAGGAGTCTGATGAGGCCTTAGATGATTTGCAGACTTGTTGATCATCTTCAACATTTTTACACATGACTATTTCCTTCCATTTTATATTAAAGCTAAAAAAATTAGAGAAATAAATGGTAAGTTTTTTTTATTCAACTTTCACATCTGAATAAAAAAAACACAAGAATTTTTTTAAAGAAAAGAAGAACACTTATGGACATCAATCAGTATATGTGGCTACAGAAGGGCCATGTGTTACAGATGCGTAGATGAGCAGAGCAGATGAGCAGATGAGCAGAACTGGACAGTCATCAAACATCATTTTAATAATTAGTCACTTTCTACTCTGTTAGAAGAAATAAATGGAAAAACTTCATTTTTATTGTTTTTCTCCCTTTAGGAGAAGGTACAAATATTCAAAAGTGTATAATTTTCTTATTGACTAAGGCCTCTTAAACAACCATAACTAGCCTATCCTACCAGAGAGAATTGCTGCCAGCAAATTCAGGTGTTCAATACACACAAGAATAAGTCATAAAATGGGGGGGGGGAAGGAACATATTAATTAAATAAACCTTAAAATACTAGATTCTTTTCTTTTACCAGAAATAAGGAATTACCCATTAAGATGCAAACATAAACAAGCTGCTAAGAAATTAGCTTATATTGTCTCCAGAATATCAGAACCTCTCTCCTACAGAGACATTTATTGGATTTGAAGACAGTTTGTGATGAATATAAAACCTTCTGATGTGGCATACATATGTGGGGAAATACATATATATTTTTATTAACTTTAAGCAGATGGAACATGATAGTGAAAGTCGGTCAATGGTGTTCAGCTCTTTGCAATGCCATGGATGCCTGTCAGGCTTCTCTGTCCATGAGGATTCTCCAGGCAAGAATACTGGAGTGAGTAGCCATTCCCTTCTCCAGGGGATTTTTCCAACCCAGGGATAGAACCTTTGTCTTTTGTGGCTCCTGCATTGCAGGGGGATTTTTTACCATCTGAGCCACCAGGGAAGCCCTTAAGCAAATGTAGGAGAACATAAAAAAAACTTTGTAAGATAATGTAAACAAACAAAAAAGGTTTTATTATTTTACATAAGAATTGCTTTTATGCCATATAACAGCAAGGAGACCTGGAAAGGCTAAGAAGAGAAAGATAAACATCACCATGTTCCCAACTTCGGCACTTTGCCTGACGCACCACTGGAACATCCCCGTGAGTGTGAGCGTGAGAGATAGGACCAGGCCAACCTGCCCAGGCGTCAAAGCTAAATGAGGAAGAAGAGGAATAAGGTCAGTCTACTTCTCAACCCTTTACACAGCTCCTTCTGTCACTTTACAAAGAAGACTCCTTTATGATTTTTATTGGAGTATAGTTCATTTACAAAGTTGTGTTAGTTTCAGGTGTACAGTAAAGTGAATTAACCAGATATATATATATAATCTGCTCTTTTAAAATTATTTTCTCATATATGTCATTACAGAGTATTAAATAGAATCCCCTGTGCTATACAGTAGGTGCTTTTTAGTTATCTATTTTATTATATAGTAGTGAGAAGACTCCTTTATAATATTTAAATCATTTGCATGTAATGATAGTATCACTCATAATATTACTTCTGTTGTATGAGACAATAATACAGTAAAAAAAAAAAAACAAAACCCACTATGAGGGATTTCCCTAGTGATCCAATAGCTAAGACTCCAAACTCCCAATGCAGGGGGCTCAGGTTCGATCCCTGGTCAGGCAACTAGACTCCACATGCCACAAATAAGAGTTCACATGCTGCAACTAAAGTCCTGCCTGTTATAAATAAGACTGAAGATCCCACATGCCCCAGCTAAGACCCAGCACAGCCAAAGAAATAAGTAAATTTTAAAAAAAAAATATGAATTTAGAAAGAACTAACAAAGTTGTTGTTGTTAAGTCACTAAGTCCTGTCTGACTCTGTGACACCATGGACTGTAGCACTACAGGCTTCCCTGTCCTTTGTTATCTCGCAGAGGTTGCTCAAATTCATGTCCATTGAGTTCATGATGCTATCTAACCATCTCCTCCTCTGCCACCTCCTTCTCCTCCTGCCTTCAACCTTTCCCATATCAAGGTCTTTTCTAATGAGTCAGCTCTTCACATCAGGTGGCAAAAGTATTGGAGCTTCAGCGTCATCAGTCCTTCCAGTGAATATTCAGGGTTGATTTCTTTAGGATTTAATGATGTGATCTCCTTGCTGTCCAAGGGACTCTCAAGAGTCTTCTCCAACACTACAACTTGAAAGCATTAATTTCTTGGCCCTCAGCCTTCTTAATGGACCGATTTTACATCCATTGACAACTTTTACGTGACTACTGGAAAAAAAATAGCTTTCACTATATGGAACTTTGTTGGCAAAGTGATGTCTCTGCTTTTTAATATTCTGAATAGATTTGTCATAGCTTTCCTTCCAAGAAGCAAACGTCTTTTCATTCATGGTTGCAGTCACGGTTTGCAGTCATTTTTGGAACCCAAGAATATTAAATCTGTCACTGCTTTCAATCTTTTCCCATGAAGTGATGGGACTGGATGCCATGATCTTAGATCACTGAATGCTGAGATTTAAGCCAGCTTTTTCACTTGCTCTTTCACTTTCATTAAGAGGCTCTTAACTTTCTGTTCATTTTCTGCCATTAGAATGATATCATCTGCATATCTGAGTTCAGTTCAGTTCAGTTCAGTCGCTCAGTTGTGTCCGACTCTTTGCGACCCCATGAATCACAGCATGCCAGGCCTCTCTGTCCATCACCATCTCCCGGAGTTCACTCAGATTCACATCCATCGAGTCCGTGATGCCATCCAGCCATCTCATTCTCTGTCATCCCCTTCTTCTCCTGCCCCTAATCCCTCCCAGCATCAGAGTCTTTTCCAATGAGTCAACTCTTCATATGACATGGACAAAGTACTGGAGTTTCAGCTTTAGCATCATTCCTTCCAAAGAAATCCCAGGGTTGATCACCTTCAGAATGGATTTGTTGGATCTCCTTGCAGTCCAAGGGACTCTCCAGAGTCTTCTCCAACACCACAGTTCAAAAGCATCAATTCTTCAGCACTCAGCCTTCTTCACAGTCCAACTCTCACATCCATACATGACCACAGGAAAAACCATAGCCTTGACTAGACGGACCTTAGTTGGCAAAGTAATGTCTCTGCTTTTGAATATGCTATCTAGGTTGGTCATAACTTTTCTTCCAAGGAGTAAGCGTCTTTTAATTTCATGGCTACAATCACCATCTGCAGTGATTTGGGAGCCGCAAAAAATAAAGTCTGAAACTGTTTCCACTGTTTCCCCTTCTATTTCCCATGAAGTGATGGGACCAGATGCCATGATCTTCGTTTTCTGAATGTAGAGCTTTAAGCCAACTTTTTCACTCTTCTCTTTCACTTTCATCAAGAGGCTTTTTAGCTCCTCTTCACTTTCTGCCATAAGGGTGGTGTCATATGCATATCTGAGGTTATTAATATTTCTCCCGGCAATCTTGATTCCAGCTTGTGTTTCTTCCAGTCCAGCGTTTCTCATGATGTACTCTGCATAGAAGTTAAATAAGCAGGGTGATAATATACAGCCTTGACGCACTCCTTTCCCTATTTGGAACCAGTCTGTTGTTCCATGTCCAGTTCTAACTGTTGCTTCCTGACCTGCATACAGATTTCTCAAGAGGCAGGTTAGGTGGTCTGGTATTCCCATCTCTTTCAGAATTTTCCACAGTTTATTGTGATCCACACAGTCAAAGGCTTTGGCATAGTCAGTAAAGCAGAAATAGATGTTTTTCTGGAACTCTCTTGCTTTTTCCATGATCCAGCGGATGTAAGTAATTTGACCTCTGGTTCCTCTGCCTTTTCTAAAACCAGCTTGAACATCAGGGAGTTCACGCTTCACGTATTGCTGAAGCCTGGCTTGGAGAATTTTGAGCATTACTTTACTAGCATGTGAGATGAGCGCAATTGTATGGTAGTTTGAGCATTCTTTTGCATTGCCTTTCTTTGGAATTGGAATGAAAACTGACCTTTTCAGTCCTGTGGCCACTGCTGAGTTCTCCAAATTTGCTGGCATATTGAGTGCAGCACTTTCACAGCATCATCTTTCAGGATTTGAAACAGCTCAACTGGAATTCCATCACCTCCACTAGCTTTGTTCATAGTGATGCTTTCCAAGACCCACTTGACTTCACATTCCAGGATGTCTGGCTCTAGATTAGTGATCACATCTCATGATCATCTCGGTCATGAAGGTCTTTTTTGTACACTTCTTCTGTGTATTCTTGCCACCTCTTCTTAATATCTTCTGCTTCTGTTAGGTCCATACATTTCTGTCCCTTATCGAGCCCATCTTTGCTTGAAATGTTCCCTTGGTATCTCTAATAATCTTGAAGAGATCTCTAGTTTTTCCCATTCTGTTCTTTTCCTCTATTTCTTTGCATTGATCACTAAATAAGGCTTTCTTATCTCTCCTTGCTAGTCTTTGGAACTCTGCATTCAGATGCTTATCTCTTTCCTTTTCTCCTTTGCTTTTTGCCTCTCTTCTTTTCACAGCTATTTGTAAGGCCTCCCCAGACAGCCATTTTCCTTTTTTGCATTTCTTTTCCATGGGGATGGTCTTGATCCCTGTCTCCTGTACAATGCCACGAACCTCATTCCATAGTTCATCAGGCACTCTATCTATCAGATCTAGGCCCTTAAATCTATTTCTCACTTCCACTGTATAATCATAAGGGATTTGATTTAGGTCATACCTGAATGGTCTAGCGGTTTTCCCTACTTTCTTCAATTTAAGTCTGAATTTGGTAATAAGGAGTTCATGTTTTGAGCCACAGTCAGCTCCTGGTCTTGTTTTTGTTGACTGTATAAGGCTTCTCCATCTTTGGCTGCATAGGTTATTGATATTTCTCCTGGCAATCTTAATTCCAGCTTGTGCTTCATCCAGCCCAGCATTGCTCATGATGTACTCTGCATATAAAAATAAGCAGGGTGACAATATACAGCCTTGATGTACTCCTTTTCCTATTTGGAACCAGTCTGTTGTTCCATATCCAGTTCTAACTGTTGCTTCCTGACCTTCATACAGATTTCTCAAGAGGCAGGTCAGGTGGCCTGGTGTTCCTGTCTCTCAGAATTTTCCACAGTTTATTGTGATCCACACAGTCAAAGGCTTTCACATAGTCAAAAAAAGCAAAAATAGATGTTTTTCTGGAACTCTCTTGCTTCTTCAATGATCCAGTGGATGTTGGCAACTTGATCTCTGATGCCTTTTCTAAAAGCAGCTTGAACACTTGGAGGTTCACAGTTCACGTATTGCTTAAGCCTGGCTTGGAGAATTTTGAGGATTACTTTACTAGCATGTGAGATGACTGCAATTGTGCAGTAGCTTGAGCATTCTTTGGGATTGCCTTTCTTTGGGATTGGAATCAAAACTGACCTTTCCCAGTCCTGTGGCCACTGCTGAGTTTTCCAAATTTGCTGGCATATTGAGGGTAGCACTTTCACAGCATCATCTTTCAGGATTTGAAATAGCTGTACTGGAATTCCATCACCTACACTAGCTTTGTTCATAGTGATGCTTCCTGAGGCCCACTTGACTTCACATTCCAGGATGTCTGGCTCTAGGTGAGTGATCACACCATCGTGATTATCTTGATCATGAAGATCTTTTTTGTACGGTTCTTCTGTGTATTCTTGCCACCTCTTATTAATATCTTCTGCTTCTGTTAGGTCCATACCATTTCTGTCCCTTATCGAGCCCATCTTTGCATGAAATGTTCCCTTGGTATCTCTAATTTTCTTGAACAGATCTCTAGTCTTTCCCATTCTGTTCTTTTCCTCTATTTCTTTGCACTGATCACTGAGGAAGGCTTTCTTATCTCTCCTTGCTATTCTTTGGAACTCTGCATTCAGATGCTTATATCTTTCTTTTTCTCCTTTGCTTTTCACTTCTCTTCTTTTCACAGCTATTTGTAAGGCCTGCTCAGACAGCAATTTTGCTTTTTTGCATTTATTTTTCTTGGGGATGGTCTTGGTCCCTGTTCCTGTACAATGTCATGAACCTCCGTTCATCAGGCACTCTGTCTATCAGATCTAGTCCCTTAAATCTATTTCTCACTTCCACTGTATAATCAAAAGGGATTTGATTTAGGTCATACCTGACTGGTCTAGTGGTTTTCACCACTTTCTTCAATTTCAGTCTGAATTTGGTAATAAGGAATTCATGATCAGAGCCACACTCAGCTCCCAGTCTTGTTTTTGCTGACTGTATAGAGCTTCTCCAACTTTGTCTGCAAACAATATAATCAATCTGATTTTGGTGTTGACCATCTGGTGATGTCCATGTGTAGAGTCATCTCTTATCTTGTTGGAATAGGGTGTTTGCTATGACCAGTGCATTCTCTTGGCAGAAGTCTATTAGCCTTTGCCCTGCTTCATTCTGTACTCTAAAGCCAAATTTGCCTGTTACTCCACGTGTTTCTTGATTTCTACTTGCACATTCCAGTCCCCTATAATGAAAAGGACATCTTTTTTGGGTGTTAGTTCTAAAAGGTCTTGTAGGTCTTCATAGAACCATTGAACTTCAGCTTTTTCAGCATTACTGGTTTGGCATAGGTTCAGATTACCGTGATATTAAATAAAAATAGTGACAACATATAGCTTTGTCATACTCTTTTCCAAGTTTTAAACCAGTCCATTGTTCCATGCTTATTTAAGTTATATGCAGAGTACAATGTGAGAAATGCTGGGCTGGAGGAAGCACAAGCTGGTTCAACATTGCCAGGAGAAATATCAACAACCTCCGATATGCAGATGACACCACCCTTATGGCAAAAAGTGAAGAACTAAAGAGCCTCTTGATGAAAGTGAAAGAGGAGAGTGAAAAAATTGGCTTAAAATTCAGCATTCAGAAAACTAAGATCATGTCATCTGGTCCCATCACTTCATGGCAAATAGATGGGAAAACAGTGGAAATAGTGTCAGACTTTATTTTGGGGGGCTCTAAATCACTGCAGATGGTGATTGCAGCCATGAAATTAAAAGACGCTTACTTCTTAGAAAGAAAGTTATTACCAACCTAGACAGCATATTAAAAAGCAGAGACATTACTTTGCCAACAAAGGTCTGTCTAGTCAAGGCTATGGTTTTTCCAGTGGTCATGTATGGATGTGAGAGTTGGACTATAAAGAAAGCTGAGCACAGAAGAATTGATGCTTTTGAACTATGGTGTTGGAGAAGACTCTTGAGAGTCCCTTGGACTGCAAGGAGATCCAACCAGTCCATCCTAAACGAGATCAGTTCTGGGTGTTCATTGGAAGGACTGATGCTAAAGGTGAAACTCCAATACTTTGCCCTGCTGCTGTGAAAAGCTGACTCATTTGAAAAGACTCTGATACTGGGAAAGATTGAGGGCAGGAGAAGGGGATGACAGAGGATGAGATGGTTGGATGGCATCACCAACACAATGGACTCGGGCTTGGGTGGACTCTGGGAGTTGGTGATGGACAGGGAGGCTTGGCATGGTGCAGTTCATGGAGTTGCAAAGAGTTGGACACGACTGAGCAACTGAACTGAACTGAATTGAATTGTTCCATGTCCAGTTCTGTTTCTTCTTGATCTGCTTACAGGTTTCTCAGGAGACAGGTATGATGGTCTGGTATTCCTATCTCTTTCAAAATTTTCCACAGTTTATTGTGATCCACAGAGTCAAAGCCTTTCAACATAGTTTATGAAGCAGATGTTTTTCCTGTAATTCCCTTGCTTTCTTTATGATCTGATGAATGTTGGCAATTTGATCTCTGGTTCCTCTGCCTTTTCTAAACCCAGTTTGTATAGTTAGAAATTCCCAGTTCACATACTGTTGAAATCTTGTTTGAAGGATTTTGCTCCTGCTGCTGCCAAGTCGCTTCAGTCGTGTCCGACTCTGTGCAACCCCATAGACAGCAGCCCATCAGGCTCCCCCATCCCTGGGATTCTCCAGGCAAGAACACATGGGTGGGTGGCCATTTGCTTCTCCAATGCATGAACGTGAAAATTGAAAGTGAAGTCACTCAGTTGTGTCTGACCCTTTGTGACCCCATGGACTGCAGCCTACCAGGCTCCTCTGTCCATTGGATTTTTATTATAACCTTATTAGCATGTAAAATGAGTGCATTTGTATGACAGCTTGAACATTCTTTGGGATTGGAATGAAAACTGATTTTCAGTTCTGTAGCCACTGCTGAGTTTTGCAAATTTGCTGGCATATTACATGAACAGCATCATCTTTTAGGATTTGAAATAACTAAGCTGGAATTCCATTACCTCCACTAACTTTGTTCGTAGTGATGCTTCCTAAGGTCCACTTGACTTCACACTCCAGGATGTCTGGCTCAAGATGAGTGACCACACAATCGTGATCCAGGTCATTAAGATCTTTCTAGTACTGTTTTTCTGTGTATTCTTGCCACCTCTTCCTAATCTCTTCTGTTTCTCTTAGGTCCTTAACATTTTTGTCCTTTGTCATTTAATCCCACATGGATTGAGATACACTTGGCAGTATAATATAGTTGAGGATACCATTGTTCAGATTTTTGTCCTTATGCTTCAATTATCATTATGTAACTTCACTTTCTATACCCAATGTAGCTGCAGTTGAAACCACAAAAAGAAGGCAATGGATTCTAAGAGCCAGTGCTTTTAAATTTAAAATATTACTGTCATTTTTCCATTATTAAAGACTGTGATACAGGGCTATTTCTATGGATAGTAAGGGATGGTGAATTCATGCTACACATTCCAACAACTGCTCATCTGGGACCCACACAGCAGAGAGGATACTGTTTTTGCTATAGAAAATCTTCCTCAGACCCCTACAACCAAGGATTCCAAGTAGTCCAAAAGCTAAAACCTAAAACCTAATCTGTACAAAAAGCTTATGAGTAAACCTCGTTCTCTCCATCCAGATATAGGACACTATCTGGGATGTTCAGAAGGTCATCTTGCTACAGTTATGTAGATCTCAACCCATTCAAAGAAAGATAAAAAGATAAAAGATCTCAATGAAGACATACTGTAAACAAACAAACAAACAAGTAAACTACTCAAAAGCAATCTACAGATTCAATGCAACCCCTATCAAATTACCAATGGCATTTTTCAGAGAATTAGAACAAAGAAATCTATATTTTGTATGGAAACACAAAATACCATGAATAGACAATGTAATCATGAGAAAAACAAAGAAGAAAAATGAATCTAGGAGGAATCACGTGCCCTGTCTTCAGACTATACCACAAAGCTACAGTAATTGAAACAATATTCTACTGGCACCAAAAACAGAAATATAGATCGATGGAACAGAACAGAAAGTCCAGAGAAAAGCCCACCTACCTGTGTCACCTATGGCAAAGGAAGCAAGAATACACAATGGAGAAAAGACAGTTTCGTTAAAAACTGATTCTGGGAAAACTGGACAGCTACATGTAAAAGAATAAAATCAGAACACTCCCTAAAATCATAAACAAAAGTAAACTCAAATAGATTACAGACATAAATGTAAGACCAGACACTAGAAGACTCTTAGATGAAAACATAGGGAGAACTCTCTCTGATATAAATTGCTGCAAGGTTTTTTACCCACCTCCTAGAGCAATGAAAATAAATAAAACACACAAAAAAAAACTGGACCCAATTAAGCTTAAAAACTTTTGCACAGAAAAAAAAAAAAAAAACATAAAAAATACCAAAGACAACCTGTAGAGTGGGAGAAATATTTTCAAATGAAGTGACTGACAAGGGATTACTCTCCAAAATACACAAAGAGTTCATGCAGTTCAATATCAAATATAAATAAGTAAACAGTCCAATCAAAAAATGGGCAGAAGATTAAAACAAACATTCTCCAAAGAAGACATATCAATGGCCAAAAAGCACATGAAAAGATGGTCAACATCTCTAATTACTAGAAAAAGGCATATCAAAACTACAGTGAAAAAAAATTTTTTTAAGCAAAAAACTACAGTGAAGTTTCTCCTCACACCAGTCAGAATGGGTTCAGGATGGGGAACACATGTATACCTGTGGCAGATTCATGTTGATGTATGGCAAAACCAATACAATATTGTAAAGTAATTAACTTCCAATTAAAATAAATAAATTTATATATTTTTTTAAAAAGTCTACAACAATAATTACTGAAGAGGATGTGGAGAAAAGGGAACCCTCCTACACTGTTGGTGGGAATGTAAACTGATACAGCCACTATGGAGAACAATATGGAGGTTCCTTTAAAAAACTAAAAATAGAGCTACCATAAGATCCAGCAATCTCACTCCAGGGCATATATCCAGAGAAAACCATAATTTATAAGGATACATGGCACCCTAATATTCACTGCAGGACTATTTACAACAGCCAGGACATGGAAGCAACCTAAATGCTTGTCAACAGAGCAATGGACAAGGAAGATATGGTACCATAGATACAATGGAATGTTACCCAGCCATTTAAAAAAACGGCGGGGGCGCAAAACAATGCCATTTGCAGCAACATGGCTGGACCTAGAGATCTGCATACTGAGTGAAGCAAGTCTGAGAAAAATAGAATATGATATTGCTTACATATGGAATATAACAAAAGGCTACAAATGAACTTATCTACAAAACAGAAGTAGAGTAACAAGTGTAGAAAATAAACTTATGTTTACCAGGGGATAAGGGAGGGGAAGGATAAATTGGAAGACTGGGACTGACACATACATACTACTATATATAAAATATTAAAATAGATCATTAATAAGAAACTACTGTAAAGTACAGAGAACTCTGTATTGATCTATATGAGAAAAGAATCTAAAAAAGAGTGGGTGTGGATCACAATAAACTGTGGAAAATTCTGAAAGAGATGGGAATACCAGACCACCTGACCTGCCTCTTGAGAAATCTGTATGCAGGTCACAAAGCAACAATTAGAACTGGATATGGAACAACAGACTGGTTCCAAATAGGAACATCAAGGCTGTATATTGTCACCCTGCTTATTTAACTTCTATGCAGAATACATCATGAGAAACGCTGGACTGGAAGAAACACAAGCTGGAATCAAGATTGCTGGGAGAAATATCAATAACCTCAGATATGCAGATGACACCACCCTTATGGCAGAAAGTGAAGAGGAACTAAAAAGCCTCTTGCTGAAAGTGTAAGAGGAGAGTGAAAAAGTTGGCTTAAAGATCAACATTCAGAAAATGAAGATCATGGCATCCGGTCCCATCACTTCATGGGAAATAGATGGGGAAACAGTGGAAACAGTGTCAGACTTTATTTTTTTGGGCTCCAAAATCACTGCAGATGGTGACTGCAGCCATGAAATTAAAAGATGCTTACTCCTTGGAAGAAAAGTTATGACCAACCTAGATAGCATATTCAAAAGCAGAGACATTACTTTCCCGACTAAGGTCCGTCTAGTCAAGGCTATGGTTTTTCCTGTGGTCATGTATGGATGTGAGAGTTGGACTGTGAAGAAGGCTGAGCGCCGAAGAATTGATGCTTTTGAACTGTGGTGTTGGAGAAGACTCTGGAGAGTCCCTTGGACTGCAAGGAGATCCAACCAATCCATTCTGAAGGAGATCAGCCCTGGGATTTCTTTGGAAGGAATGATACTAAAGCTGAAACTCCAGTACTTTGGCCACCTCATGTGAAGAGTTGACTCATTGGAAAAGACTTTGATGCTGGGAGGGATTGGGGGCAGGAGGAGAAGGGGACGACCGAGGATGAGATGGCTGGATGGCATCACTGACCCGATGGACGCGAGTCTGAGTGAACTCCGGGAGTTGGTGATGGACAGGGAGGCCTGGCGTGCTGCAATTCATGAGGTCGCAAAGAGTCGGACATGACTGAGCAGCTGAACTGAACTGATAGCAGATTTACTTTGCTGTACATCAGAAACTAAGACAACAGTGTAAATTAACTATACCCCAATAAAACTTAAAACAAAAATTAAAGAATGGCCTGAGTGAGCCAAAGCAGTGGCCTAAGACACCACAGGTCTGCTGGAGCAGGCACGTCATACCTGGGTTTTGCTCCTAAAGATTCTGAAAGTGAAAATTAGAAATTCTTTTCTAAAAGACTATTCATTTGAAGTATTAATCAAAACACAAATTACTAAAAAAAAAAAATACAGGCACCCCAATGTTTATGGAGTATGGAAAAAGAGTCTTTAAAAAAGTGGATATATGTGTAACAGATTCACTTGGCTATACACCTGAAGTCAACACAACATCATAAATCAACTATATGCCAATCAAAAAAAAAATTTTTTTAATGATCTCAATAGGACCTACTGTAGATAAATAAGAGTTAAAAAAGATAAAAGTTCTCATCAAGACACAAATTACTTCACATGGACACACTGTGGAGTGACATGCTGCAGACACTTTAATACAACTCATTAGAACCAAAGAGTATATATTAGACAAGATGAAAACAGTTTAATAACTACAAACAAAGCTATAAAATGTAAACATACCACAAATATTCACATTTGTACTTACATTCCACCATAATCAGGGCCCCAAAGGCAACAACAGTGACAAAGATGGCACAGCTGACATCCAGATACACAGTGAGCCATCGGGACGTCGCCAAAAGCAGGAACCACGCCTCTGGATTTGTGAACCATAACAAGTGTAATACATAAACAGGAAAACAATGTTAGCTGCTTTTCATGAGGGAGAGCATTTTCTTCAGTTAAGCTACAGAAGATTTTACACAAGGTAGAACAGCAAAGTTACACACCTGTAACTTCAAAGGAACCTCAAGATTCCAGAAAACTAGGTTCAACACAAAACAACTATGGGACACGCAGGAATCGGTCCAGGAAGCATGCTTTGAAAACTTCAACCCATGGGTTATCAAGAAAAATACCATCACAGGAAAGAAGATGGAAAAACATCTCATTGGTGTGTTCCCTGCTGTGCTGGGCCTCAACATGAAGATCCTCCTCTCAAAGAGTCAGCTGTTCCCGGCTCTGACAGCAGAGAGCATAGCTCCAGCACCTTCTGCCCTCTCTACAGGGCCTGAGGTGGTTATTCTTAGGAGCCAGTGTCCACACGACCATCAGCTAACAGGATCTGTATGTGGCTTTCAAATGCCATGTTATCTTCAAAATACACTAATGATTGGAAAGTTTGGCCAGGTTTTTATAGACTTAGAGGAAATTCTGAATTTTCTACCTAGATGGAAAACAAACAAACTTCACTGATACAAAGCATAATCAAGTGGGTAGCAAATCAGGAACTTATTTTCCTCAATACTTCTACTACCTTCAATGTCTGCTCTCAAAAGAGTTGGCAAAGCACACCCTGAGGGGCAAGAACAGCCACCACCTGGTTCTGAAAATAAAATTTTATTGGAATACAGCCATTGACTAATGTATGATCTTTGCCTGTCTTTGTGCTACAATAGCAAAATGAGTAGTTACAATAGAGACAGCACACAAAGCCTACAATATTTTCTATCTGGACCTTTGAAAAAAGAAAAGTTTACTGACTCCTGCCTTAAAGAGACAGACGTCCACAGGGCACAGTGATGGAAGGACAATGCAGGCCAGTCAGGGGAGAAAAGCAGGGCTGTGACGGGGGGAAGAGGGGAACATAGAGGAGATGCTGAGAGGAAGGGGTTGGGGAGACAGGTGTTCAGAGGGCGACGTGGGCTGACACACAGAGAGGTGCTGGCCAGCCAGGCCACCTGAGAGGGAGTCAGCCTCAGAAGGCAGCACATCCCATCCTTAGAAGTCATCTCCAGAAACATACAGACCTGAGTGCAAATCCTGGTGTGCATCAAACAGCTCCTGAAACTTCTTTTTTGCTTTGTATGCCCGGATGGTCCAGAGTCCCTGGAGAGAAGATGATAAGTGGGAAAACACCAGGCTCCGAGCTGGGGAAGCAGAGACAGACACACGACAGAGAAAGTCAGGGAGGCTGGATGAGAGGAAACCAACTGCCTCCCAGGCTCTGTGGTCACACGTCCTGCCAAAGGAAATCCTCCATGTGACCCTCAAACTCCTGCTCATACCAAGCTTCACTTTAATGGCCTGGGAATGAGAGATTCTCTTTGAAACTATCTTTGATCAAATTCAAAATCCCAGCTAGATTTAGATAAAGAAGTTCTTTACTGGTTCTTTCATCAAGGTCCTCTCAAATATTCCTCCCTCCATATTCTTCTGGCATCTTTCCAGATGGACATTGCTCACAATTTTTTAAAAGTATATTGAAGTATATTTGATTTACAATAATCTGCTAGTTTCAGGTATGTAGTATAGTCATTCAGTTCTTTTCTCTGATTATATTCCATTATAGGTGATTACAAGATACTGAATAAAATTCTCTGTGCTTTACACTTAATCCTTGTTATCTATTTGATGTATTGATAGCAGTCTGTCTATTAATCCCATATTTCTAATTTGCTCCTCACTCTTTCCCAATGCCCTTTGGTAACCACAAGTTTGTTTTTTATGCCTCTGAGTCTATTTCTAGTTTGTGTATAGATTCATTTGTATTATTTTTAGATTTCATGTATAAGTGATATCATATGTGTCTTTCTCTGACTTATTTTACTAATAATAATATTCCCTAAGTCCATCAATGTTGCTACAAATGGTAATATTTCATTCTTTTTCATGGGTGAGTAATTACTGTTCACTAATTTTTGAATCAGTAGCATTTTAAAATTTAATTCCTCATTAGAGTCCTCACCACACTGAACTTTGGTAAGCTACCTGTGTTTTGTTCCACCTTAGATGAGTAACCTAAGGGCTGGGATAGAGTCAGTACATGCCCCACCCTGGACCAGAGCCAGACCCAAGACAGGGTGAGACGAGTAAGGGAGGGGACAGTCTGCCGCCTCCCTCATCCTGGGCCTCTCCCTGCACCTGCGCCAGGAGCCTCTGTGCGGGTCACGGAGCACCCGGCACTGCACTGCCCTTGTGCCCTCAGGACCCGGCAGACGAGGAGCCTTTGAATGGTCTTGACTTCCGCCCCGGGAACCTGAGAGATATTTTTATATCTGCCTGCTGGATACTTGTCCTGGTATTCAGAGGTCACTGCGGCATGTGACACTCACATCACCCTTTTAGAATCTGACCGCGGCCTCAGTGTCCATCTTTTGAGTGACTTCATGTGGTTTGGGGCCTGATGTCACATGACTGCCCATTCATTTCCTGCCATCTTCTCTAAGAGCACACTGACCATGAGCACCAGGGTCAGGCTCTTGCCTGTCAGGGAACAGCTGGGCTGCAGGCTGCCAGGCAGGAAGGACCCTTACATTTCTCATTCCCCACCATGAACGAGGATGTAACTTGCTATTGCCAGGGGCACACAGTGAGCCTCTGACCGCTGCCTGGGATGAATGATAACTTGTGCTGTATCAGCAGGAAATACTGACATCACTTTGTTACCTGTGTGTATCCTAGAGAAGACCTGTTAGTACAACTAGGTTGTTTATGGGAAATTAGTAATGCATCTTACATGAGGCTACAGAGATTTTATTAAATGATGGGGGAAAGAATCCAGGGGAAACTCCAGACTAATTTCAGGTCCTCACTCCTTAGTCCAGTATCTGAATGCCTGTCTGGTGACAGTTCAGTCAGTACAGATGTGCACCTGGGCACTGCACATTTGGAGGGGTTGAGGTACAAACAAGTAAAAACACAGGACCTGCTCTTGTGTTTAGTGTCCCCATTTCTATAAAGAAGGAAGGAGCAGGGGCGGTCCTAAGATGGCAGAGGAATAGGAAGGGGAGACCACTTTCTCCCCCACAAATTCATCAAAAGATCCTTTGAATGCTGTACAAATTCCACAAAACAACTTCTGAATGCTGGCGGAGGACACCAGGCACCCAGAAAGGCAGCCCATTCTCTTTGAAAGGTGGTCACCTCTATCTCCTCCCTCCCTCTTCTCTTCTCTGCCTAACTCTGTGGATCTCTTTGATGTTTCAGGCTGTAGAGAACACTTAGGGAACTGATTACTGGTTAGATGGTTTCTCTTCTTTTGACTCCCCCTCTTCTCCTCCTGGTCACCTCTATCTCCCTCCTCCTTCTTCTCTTCTCCATGTAACTCTGTGAATCTCTCTGGGTGTCCCTCACCATGGAGAATCCTTTCACCATTAACCTAGATGTTTTATCATTGGTGCTGTATGGATGGAAAAGTCTTGAGGCTACTGTAAGAATAACTGAAAGCCAGAGGCAGGAGGCTTAAATCCAAAACCCGAGAACACCAGAAAACTCCTGACTCCATGGAACATTCATCAACAAGACCTCATCCAAAGGTCTCCATACCTACAGTGAAACCAAGCTCCACCCAAGAGCCAACAAGTTTCAGAGCAAGACATACATACCAAGCTAATTCTCCAACAATGTAAGAACATAACCCCAAGCATTAAAATACACGTGGCCAAAAGTCACACTAAACCCATGCTGCTGCTGCTGCTAAGTCGCCCATAGACACCTCAAAATTCACTACTGGACAGTTCATTGCACTCCAGAGAGAAGAGATCCAGCTCCACCCACCAAAACACCAATGCAAGCTTCCCTAACCAGGAAACCTTGACAAGCCACTCATCCAACCCCACCCACAGGGAGGAATCCTCAATAAAGAGGAACCACAAACTTCCAGCATACAGAAAGGCCACCCCAAACACAGCAATCTAAACAAGATGAAAAGGCAGAGAAATATTCAGCAGGTAAAGGAACATGATAAATGCCCACCAAACCAAACAAAAGAGGAGGAAATAGGGAGTCTACCTAAAAATGAATTCAGAACAATGATATGAATGATCAGTAAAAATGATCCAAAATCTTGAAAACAAAATGGAGTTACAGATAAATAGTCTGAAGATAAGGGTTGAGAAGATGCAAGAAAATTTTAACAAGGACATAGAAGAAATAAAAAAGAGTCAATCAATAATGAATAATGCAATAACTGAGACAAAAGCACTCTGGAGGAAAACAACAGTAGAATAACTGAGGCAGAAGATGGGATAAGTGAGGTGGAAGATAGAATGGTGGAAATAAATGAAGCAGAGAGTAAAAAATAAAAAAGAATTAAAGACATGAGGACAACCTCAGGGACCTCTGGGACAATGTTAAACTTCCCATCATTCAAATCATAGGAGTCCCAGAAGAAGAAGAAAAAAGAAAGGCCATGAGAAAATACTTGAGGAGATAATAGTTGAAAACTTCCCTAAAATGGAGAAGAAAATAGCCACCAAAGTTCAAGAAACACAAAGAGTCTCAAACAGGATAAATCCAAGGCAAAACACCCCAGTTCACTTCAGTTCAGTCGCTCAGTCGTGTCCAACTCTTTGTCATCCCATGAATCCCAGCACACCAGGCCTCCCTGTCCATCACCAACTCCCGGAGTTCACTCAGACCCACGTCCAGACCCACGTCCATCGAGTCAGTGATGCCATCCAGCAATCTCATCCTCTGTCGTCCCCTTCTCCTCCTGCCCCCAATCCGTACCAACATCAGAGTCTTTTCCAGTGAGTCAACTCTTCGCATGAGGTGGCCAAAGTACTGGAGTTTCAGCTTTAGCATCATTCCTTCCAAAGAAAACCCAGGGCTGATCTCCTTTAAATGGACTGGTTGGATCTCCTTGCAGTCCAAGGGACTCTCAAGAGTCTTCTCCAACACCACAGTTCAAAAGCATCAATTGTTCGGTGCTCAGCTTTCTTTACAGTCCAACTTTCACATCCATACAAGACCACTGGGAAAACCATAGATTTGACTAGACGGACCTTTGTTGGCAAAGTAATGTTTCTGCTTTTCAATATGACTTTCCTTCCAAGGAGTTCAGTTCAGTTCAGTTCAGTTCAGCCCCTCAGTCATGTCCAACTCTTTGCAACCCCATGAATCGCAGCATGCCAGGCCTCCCTGTCCATCACCATCTCCCAGAGTTCAGTCAGACTCATATCCATCAAGTCAGTGATGCCATCCAGCCATCTCATCCTCTGTCGTCCCCTTCCCCTTCTGCCCTCAATCCCTCCCAGCATCAGAGTCTTTTCCAGTGAGTCAACTCTTCGCATGAGGTGGCCAAAGTACTGGAGTTTCAGCTTTAGCATCATTCCTTCCAAAGAAATCCCAGGGTTGATCTCCTTCAGAATGGACTGGTTGGATCTCCTTGCAGTCCAAGGGACTCTCCAGAGTCTTCTCCAACACCACAGTTCAAAAGCATCAATTCTTCAGCACTCAGCCTTCATCACAGTCCAACTCTCACATCCATACATGACTACTGGATAAACCATAGCCTGGACTAGACAGACTTTAGTCGGGAAAGTAATGTCTCTGCTTTTGAATATACTATCTAGGTTGGTCATAACTTTTCTTCCAAGGAGTAAGCGTCTTTTAATTTCACAGCTACAGTCACCATCTGCAGTGATTTTGGAGCCACAAAAAATAAAGTCTGACACTGTTTCCACTGTTTACCATCTATTTCCCATGAAGTGATGGGACTGGATGCCATGATCTTCGTTTTCTGAATGTTGAGCTTTAAGCCAACTTTTTCACTCTCCTCTTTCACTTTCATCAAGAGGCTTTTTAGTTCCTCTTCACTTTCTGACATAAGAGTGGTGTCATCTGCATATCTGAGTTATTCATATTTCTCCCAGCAATCTTGATTCCAGCTTGTGCTGCTTCCAGCCCAGCATTTCTCATGATGTACACTGCATATATGTTAAATAAGCAGGGTGACAATATACAGCCTTGACGTACTCCTTTTCAAATTTGGAACCAGTCTGTTGTTCCATATCCAGTTCTAACTGTTCCTTCCTGACCTGTATATAGGTTTCTCAGAGGCAGGTCAGGTGGTCTGGATGTGGTCCACTGGAGAAGGGAATGGCAAACCACTTCAGTATTCTTTCCTTGAGAACCCCATGAACAGTATGAAAAGGCAAAACGATAGGAAACTGAAAGAGGAACTCCCCTGGTCAATAGGTGCCCAATATGCTACTGGAGATCAGTGGAGAAATAACTCCAGAAAGACTGAAGGGATGGAGCAAAAGCAAAAGCAATATCCAGTTGTGGATGTGACTGGTGATAGAAGCAATGTCTCATGCTATAAAGAGCAATATTGCATAGAACCTGGAATGTCAGATCCATGAATCAAGGCAAACTGAAAGTGGTCAAACAGGAGATGGCAAGAGTGAACATCGACATTCTAGGAATTAGTGAACTAAAATGGACTGGAGTTGGTGAATTTAACTCAGATGACCATTATATCTACTACCATGGGCAGGAATCCCTTAGAAGAAATGGAGTAGCCATCATGGTCAACAAAAGAGTCCGAAATGCAGTACTTGGATGCAATCTTAAAAACGACAGAATGATCTCTGTTCATTTCCAAGGCAAACCATTCAATATCACAGTAATCCAAGTCTATGCCCCGACCAGTAACACTGAAGAAGCTGAACGATTCTATGAAGACCTACAAGATCTACTAGAACTAACACCCAAAAAAAGATGTCCTTTTCATTATAGGAGACTGGAATGCAAAATTAGGAAGTCAAGAAACACCTGGACTAACAAGCAAATTTGGCCTTGGAATATGGAATGAAGCAGGGCAAAGGCGAATAGAGTTTTGCCAAGAGAACGCACTGGTCATGGCAAACACCCTCTGCCAACAACACAAGAGAAGACTCTACACATGGACATCACCAGATGGTCAACACCGAAATCAGATAGATTATATTCTATGCAGCCAAAGATGGAGAAGCTCTATACAGTCAACAAAAACAAGACCAAGAGCTGACTGTGGCTCAGATCATGAACTCCTTATTACCAAATTCAGACTCAAATTGAAGAAAGTAGGGAAAACCGCTGGACCATTCAGGTATGACCTAAATCAAATCCCTTATGATTATACAGTGGAAGTGAGAAATAGATTTAAGGGCCTAGATCTGATAGATAAAGTGTCTGATGAACTATGGAATGAGGTTCGTGACACTGTACAAGAGACAGGGATCAAGACCATCCCCATGGAGTAGAAATGCAAAAAAGCAAAATGGCTGTCTGGGGAGGCCTTACAAATAGCTGTGAAAAGAAGAGAGGTAAAAAGCAAAGGAGAAAAGGAAAGATATAAGCAACTTAATGCAGAGTTCCAAAGAATAGCAAGAAGAGATCAGAAAGCCTTCTTCAGCGATCAATGCAAAGAAATAGAGGAAAATAACAGAATGGGAAAGACTAGAGATCTCTTCAAGAAAATTAGAGATACCAAGGGAACATTTCATGCAAAGATGGGCTCGATAAAGGACAGAAATGGTATGGACCTAACAGAAGCAGAAGATATTAAGAAGAGGTGGCAAGAATACACAGAAGAACTGTACAAAAAAGATCTTTATGACCAATATAATCACGATTGTATGATCACTCACCTAGAGCAGGACATCCTGGAATGTGAAGTCAAGTGGGCCTTAGAAAACATCACTACGAACAAAGCTAGTGGAGGGGATGGAATTCCAGTTGAGCTATTTCAAATCCTGAAGGATGATGCTGTGAAAGTGCTGCACTCAATATGCCAGCAAATTTGGAGAACTCAGCAGTGGCCACAGGACTGGAAAAGGTCAGTTTTCATTCCAATTCCAAAGAAAGGTAATGCCAAAGAATGCTCAAGCTACTGCACAATTGCACTCATCTCACATGCTAATAAAGTAATGCTCAAAATTCTCCAAGCCAGGCTTCAGCAGTACATGAACCGTGAACTTCCAGATGTTCAAGCTGGTTTTAGAAAAGGCAGAGGAGATCAAATTGCCAACATCCACTGGATCATTGAAAAAGCAGTAGAGTTCCAGAAGAACATCTATATCTGCTTCATTGACTATGCCAAAGGCCTTTTATGTGTGGATCACAATAAACTGTGGAAAACACACCAAGACACATATTAATCAAATTAACAAACATCTAACACAAAGAATAAATATTAAAAACAGCAAGGGAAAAGAAACACATAACACAAAGGGGATTCCCATAAGGACAACAGTTGAACTTTCAATAGAAACTCTTCAGGCCAGGAGAGAATGGAAGGACATACTTAAAGTAATGAAAGAGAAAAACCTACAACCCAGATTACTATACGCAGAAAGGACCTCATTCTAATATGAAGAAGAAATCAAAAACTTTACAGACAAGCAAAAGCTAAGAGAATTCTGCACCACCACACCAGCTCTTCAATAAAGGATAAAGGATCTTCTCTAGACAGAAAACACAGAAAAGGTTTATAAACTCAAACCCAAAACAACAAAGTAAATGTCAATGGGATCATACTTATCAATAATTACCTTAAGTGTAAATGGGTTGAATGCCCCAACCAAAAGACAAAGTCTGGCTGAATGGATACAAAAACAAGACCCCTAAATATGCTGTCTACTAGAGACCCACCTCAAAAAAAGGGACACATACTGACTAAGTATAGGGCTGGAAAATATATTTCAAGCAAATGGAGACCAAAAGAAAGCTGGAGTAGCAATACTCATATCTGATAAAATAGACTTTGAAATAAAGAATGTGAAAAGAGACAAAGAAGGACGCTGCATTATGATCAAAGATCAATCCAAGAAGATATAAAAATTATAAATATATATGCGCCCAACATAGGAGCACCACAATATGTAAGGCAATTGCCAACAAGTATGAAAGGGGAAATTAACAGTAACACAATAATAGTCAGAAACTTTAATAAACCAGTCACACCTATGGATAGATCAACTAAACAGAAAATTAGCAAGGAAACACAAACTTTAAATAATACGATGGACCAGTTAGACCTCATCGAAATCTATAGGACATTTCACCCCCAAAACAATGACTTTCACCTTTTTCTCAAGTGCACACAGAACCTTCTCCAGGATAGTCACATCCTGGGCCATAAATATAGCCTTGGTAATTTCAAAAAAAAATGAAATCATTTCAAGCATCTTTTCTGATCACAGTGCGGTAAGATTAGATGTCAACTACAGGGGAAAAAACTATTAAAAAACAAACATATGAAGGCTAAATAACACACTTCTGAATAACCAAGAAATCACAGAAGAAATCAAAAAAAAGAAATTAAAAATACCCATAGAAACAAATCAAAATGAAAACACAACAACCCAAAACCTATATGATTCAGTAAAAGCAGTGCTAAGGGGAAGGTTCATAGCAATACAAGCTTACCTCAAGAAACAAGAGAAAAATCAAATAAATAACATAACTCTGCACCTAAAGCAACTAGAAAAAGAAGAAACGAAGAACCCCAGGGTTAGTAGAAGGAAAAAAATCATAAAAAGTAGGGCAGAAATTAATGAAAAAGAAACAAAGGAGACTATAACAAAAATCAACAAAAATAAAAGCTGGTTCTTTGAGAAGATAAATAAAACAGACAAACCATTAGCCAGATTCATCAAGAAACAAAGGAAGAAGAATCAAATCAATAAAATTAGAAATGAAAATGGAGAAATAACAACAGACAACACAGAGATACAAACGATCATAAGAGATTGCTATCAGCAACTATATGCCAATAAAATGGACAACTTGGAAGAAATGGATAAATTCTTAGAAAAGTATAACTTTCCAAAACTGAACCAGGAAGAAATAGAAAACCTTAACAGATCCATCACAAGCATGGAAATTGAAACTGTAATCAGAAATCTTCCAACAAACAAAATCCCAGGACCAGATGGCTTCACAGGTGAATTCTACCAAAAATTTACAGAAGAGCTAACACCTATCCTACTCAAACTCTTCCAGAAAATTGCAGAGAAAGGTAAACTCCCAAACTCATTCTATGAGGTCACCATCACCCTAATAACAAAACCAGACAAAAATGACACAAAAAGAGAAAACTACAGGCCAATATCACTGATAAACATAGATGAAAAAATCCTCAACAAAATTTTAGCAAACAGAATCCAACAACATATTAAAAAGATCATACATCATGACCAAGTGGGCTTTTATCCCAGGGATGCAAGGATTCTTCAATATCCACAAATCAATCAATGTGATATATCACATTAACAAATTGAAAGATAAAAACCATATGATTATCTCAATAGATGCAGAAAAAGCCTTTGACAAAATTCAACATCCATTTATGATAAAAACTCTCCAGAAAGCAGGCATAGAAGGAACATACCTCAACATAATAAAAGCTATATATGATAAACCCACAGCAAACATTATCCTCAATGGTGAAAAATTGAAAGCATTTCCCCTAAAATCAGGAATAAGACAAGGGTGCCCACTCTCACTACTACTATTCAACATAGTTTTGGAAGTTTTAGCCACAGCAATCAGAGAAGAAAAAGAAATAAACCAAATTATGATTGGAAAAGAAGAAATAAAACTCTCACTCTTTGCAGATGACATGTTCCTCTACACAGAAAACCCTAAAAACACCACCAGAAAATTACTAGAGCTAATAAATGAATAAAGTTGCAGGATATAAAATTAACACACAGAAATCCCTTGCATTCCTATACACTAACAATGAGAAAACAGAAAGAGAAATTAAGGGAAAAATTCCATTCACCATTGCAACAAAAACAATAAAATACTTAGGAATAAATCTACAAAAATAAACAAAAGACCTGAATATAGAAAACTATAAAACACTGATGAAATAAATCAAAGATGATGCAAATAGAGGGAGAAATATACCATGTTCATGGATCAGAAGAATCAATATAGTGAAAATGAGTATAGTACCCCCAAAGCAATCTATAGATTCAATGCAATCCCTATCAAGCTACCAATGATATTTTCCAGAGAGCTAGAACAAATAATTTCACAATTTATATGGAAATACAAAAAAAAACTCAAATACCCAAAGCAATCTTGAGAAAGAAGAATGAAACTGGAGGAATCAACCTGCCTGACTTCAGACTATACTACAAAGCCACAGTCATCAAGACAGTATGGTACTGGCACAAAATACCATAGATCAATGGAATAAAACAGAAAGCCCAGAGATAAACCCATACACCTATGGACAACTTGATCTTTGACAAACGAGGCAAGAATATACAATGGAGAAAAGACAATCTTTTTAACAAGTGGTGCTGGGAAAACTGATCCATCACTTGTGAAAGAATGAAACTAGAACACTTTCTAACACCATTCACAAAAATAAACTCAAAATGGATTAAAGATCTAAATGTAAGACCAGAAACTATAAAACTCCTAGAGGAGAACATAGGCAAAACACTCTCTGACATAAATCACAGCAGGATTCCCTATGACCCACGTCCCAGAGTAATGGAAATAAAAGCAAAAATAAACAAATGGGACCTAATTAAACTTAAAAGCTTTTGCACAATGAAAGAAACTATAAGCAAGGTGAAAAGATAGTCTTCAGAATGGGAGAAAATAATTGCAAATGAAGCAACTGACAAAGAATTAATCTCAAAAACATACAAGCAGCTCCTGCAGCTCAATTCCAGAAAAATTAATGACCCAATCAAAAAATGGACCAAGGAACTAAAGAGATATTTCTCCAAAGAAGACATACAGATGGCCAACAGACACATGAAAAGATGCTCAACATCACTCATTATCAGAGAAATGCAAATCAAAACCACAATGAGGTACCTACCATCTCATGCTGGTCAGAATGGCTGCTATCCAAAAGTGTACAAACAATAAGTGCTGGAGAGGGTACAGAGAAAAGGGAACCCTCTTACACTGTTGGCAGAATGCAAACTAGTATAGTCACTATGAAGAACAGTGTGGAGATTCCTTAAAAAACTGGAAATAGAGCTGCCATATGACCTTGCAATCCCACTGCTGGGGATAAATACCGAGGAAACCAGAATTGAAAGAGACACATGTACCACAATGTTCATTGCAGCACTGTTTACAATAGCTAGGACATGGAAGCAACTTATATGTCCATCGGCAGATGAATGGATAAGAAAGTTGTGGTATATATACATAATGGAATATTACTCAGCTATTAAAAATAATGCATTTGAATCAGTTCTAATGAGGTGGATGAAACTGGAGCCTGTCATACAGAGTGGAGTAAGTCAGAAAGAAAAACACAAATACTGTATATTAATGCATATGTATGGAATTTAGAAAGATGGTAATGATGACCCTATTTGCGAGACAACAAAACAGACACAGATGTAAAGAACAGACTTTTGGACTCTGTGGGAGAAGGCAAGGGTGGGATGATTTGAGAGAGTAGCATTAAACATGTATATTTCCATATGTGAAATAGATCACCAGTCCAGGTTCAATGCATGAGACAGGGTGCTCAGGTCCAGTGTACTGGGATGACCCTGAGGGATGGGATGGGGAAGGAGGCGGGAGGTGGGTTCAGGATGCAGAACACATGTACACCCTTGGCTGATTCATGTCAATGTATGGCAAAACCCACTACAATATTGTAAAGTAATTAGCCTCCAATTAAAATAAATATTTTTTAAGACAAAAGGAAGGAGCTGGCTTCCTCTTGTAAGTCACTGGGGCTCAGAGAGAGTGGAAAGCCCTGGGCTAGGGGAGGACAGCCTGGGTTAGGGGTCAGGTGACCATCCACTCAGCCCTGAGTGGGACTCTTTCCTGCCTGGGACATCTGACCAGGAACCTAACTGTTAGGGACCCTCAGCTGTAATATTGCTTTAAGGAAAAACCCTTCTCTGAACGGTGACATGTTCTAACCTTTCCCCTTTTTACTTCATTTAGGCACAGAGTTGAAAGTGATTCAGTGATGCTTTTGATTATCCAGCTGTGTACCTGTATTCTCATTTCAGCATCCACACTACTCTCTCTCTTCACTCTATTAAGTTTTTAGCTGCCTATAACTTTGTGTTGTAAGAGCAACATAAACTCAGATTGAGCTCAAGCTCCAAATAAGAAATCCTGGGAGATCTGTTCAGGTCTTTTCTGCATCCCTACCAGATGTCCCAACCACCCCCCAGAACTCAGCCAGTCTGGACACTGGGTGCTCACAGGGATGATACAGGTGAATTCTGGGGCCCATCACCCTGTCAGGAGGATCTGAAAACCCAGCTCCAGAAAGTGGAGAAAACTCACTAGAACCAGGTTCCCATTTCCACTCCACAGAGAGTGACATCAACACTGTTCATCACAGACAGGACTTCTGAGCAGGAAGCAGACGTGGAGGTCCCCCCAGGGAGAGTCCTGGAGTGAACTCTTCAGCGTGGCCTCCATCATCTGCTTCCCTGTCAGGAGATCAAAGTGCAGCTGATTCTCTCCAGCAGGGATGGAAGGTGGGGTCAACTTTAGAAACCAGGTGTCATCTCAGCCTGGAACACCAGGGAACCCAAACACCCCATCACCTACTTCACCTCAAAGCCAAGAGTTATAGGCCAAGGGAATCTGGACCCATGAAAACCTATCCTGTTTCTTTCAAACCTCACTTAGGGCTGAGAAGAATGCCAGGATGACTGAACTGGAAGGTCTGCCAAAAAGTTAAGTAGTACAGGGGGAGAGGGGATGTCAAGGCTCGGTTGTTATGTTGCCCAAAGTAGCATCTTTTTGCCACAAGCACTGAGCTCGCTATCCTGAAGCAGACTATGTCACAGCCATAACATCAGCCCACAGTCACAGACGTGTAAACCTATAGTTCACAGGAGTGACAGCTGTGTTGCCCATAACCCTGAGGACATTTGGGGACACACCCCACAAGTGTGGGGTGCAGATCTTCCTTGGCAGGGGGACCCCCGGGCTGGTAGCCCTGATGCAGGTTATTATTCAAGCTATGTGAGACCTGCTAGTTGTGACTAAGTTCTCAGTTGCCTCCTATTCAAGGTTCTCATGCCTTTGGTAGTGGCCAGCAGGCATTTTACAAGAATCTACTCAAGAAATCCTCTTAAGATCCCCGGAGACTAAGGGATTAAGAGCATTGACTGCCCAGTATTGACTATATTAACCCACCTAAGTGATAGACCTGGGCATGAGACCCACACTATCTTATTCCCAAGATTGTGCTTTTAATCATGGCTGCTGTGTCTCAGAGGGAAAATAATCAAGGTTAAGGATGCCTGTGTGTGATGATGTGCATTTTTCTCCAGACTTTGTTATTTATGTTCAGAAAACCACCAAATCTTACTCAGCTAATATCCAACAGTCTTAGCCATTATTGCATATCTTATTAAGATATGCAAATATCTTATTAATCTTAATAATCACCTTGTGCTCAGTCGCTTCTGTCATATCCAACTCTTTGCAATCCCACGGACTGTAGCTCACCAGGCTCCTCTGCCCATGGGATTCTCCAGGGAAGAATACCTAGATTTTCCCAACCCAGGGGTCAAACCCACATCTCTGACATCCCCTGCATTTACCACTAGCTCCACCTGGGAAGCCCCATTAATTACCTTATGTTGAACAAAGCCCCTGGGAATCTGGCATGAGAACCCCTTAAAATAGCAGACTTGATGATCCATGGTATTAGGATCCATGTATTAGGATCCATGATCCTAATATGCCTGACACATGTGCTAACTCTCCCCTAACAATGGCCATGGCAGACACTACTAGTTGATCCCAGCATCTTTCAGATAGAACTTGGATATGGCTTCATCATTGAGGCATTGGCAAATGCAAAAAGTTGACTAGAGAAAGGCAAGCAAATGCCATCCTGGTTTTATCTACTTGTCCATGATTGACCATTGCTATGCTCACTTTTCCAAAACTGTGCCCCCAAAGTCCCGTAATAATCAGATGCCAATATGTCATCAGATAAAAATGTCAGCATAAGTTTCCAGGGGCAGTTAGGCCATAAGACCTGAAAATAAATGTCAGGACATCAGTAGTCCTTGGAGCACATCTGAAGCCTGCTTCAAAAGCAGGCTTATGCCTTCTGGGCACAGCAGTCAGGTGTCCTTCCTTTTGTTGGTGGCTGCAGCAGTAACCTTTAAGATACACTCTTGCTTTCTCAGTTGCTCAATCATGTCTGACTCTTTGAGACCCCATGGGCTGTAGTCTGCCACACTCCTCTGTCCCTCGGATTATCCAGGCAAGAATACTGGAGTGGATTGCCATGTCCTCCTCCAGGGGATCTTCCCAACCCAGGGATTGAACCTGTCTCCTGTGTCTCCTACATTAACAGGTGGATTCTTTATCAATGAGACACCTGGGAAGCCCTAAGATACACTATTAGTTATAATTTAGAGGAAGCAGCAGTGTTATTATTTACAGCACAGACCTACCTCCCCAGGTCGGTAGGTGCCCAATATGCTATTGGAGAAGAGCAGAGAAATATCTCCAGAAGGAATGAAGAGGCTAAGCAAAAGCAGAGACAATGCCTAGTTGTAGATGTGTCTGGTGGTGAAAAAAAGTCTGATGATGTAAAGAGCAATACTGCATAGGAACCTAGAATGTTGGGTCCATTAATCAAGGTAAATGGGAAGTGGTCAAACAGGTGATGGATGGCAAGAGTGAACATTGGCATTTTTAGAATCAGTGAACTAAAATGTATGGGAATGGGAGAATTTAATTCAGATGACCATTATATCTATTACTGTGGGAAATAATCCATTAGAAGAAATGGAGTAGCACTCATAGTCAACAAGAGTCCAAAATGCAGTACTTGGATGCAATCTAAAAAATAAGAGAATGATCTCCATTCATTTCCAAAGCAAAGCATTCAATATCACGATAATCCAAACCTAAGCCCCAACCACTAATGCCAAGGAAGCCTAAGTTGAATGGCTCTATGAAGACCTACAACACATTCTAGAATTCACACACACACACACACACACATACACACAGAATGTCATTTTCATCATAGGGGACTGGAATGAAAAAGTAGGAAGTCAAGAGATACCTGGACTAACAAACAGTTTGACCTTGGAGTACTAAACAAAACAGAGCAAAGGCTAACAGAGTTTTGCTAAGAGAACACACTGGTCATAGCAAACACCCTCTTCCGACAACACAAATGAATACTCTATATATAGATATCACAAGATGGTCAACACTGAAATAAGATTGATTATATTATTGGCAGCCAAAGATGCAGAAGCTCTATACAGTGAGCAAAAACAAGACCAGGAGTTGACTGTGGCTCAAATCATGAACTACTTATTGCAAAAATCACACTTAAATTGAAGAAAGTAGGGAAAACTACTAGACCATTCAGGTATAACCTAAATCAACCTAAATCAAATCCCTTATGATTATACAGTGGATATGAGAAATAGATTCAAGGGATTAGATCAGATAGACAGAGTGCCTGAAGGACTATGGACAGAGGTTCGTGACATTGTACAGGAGGTGGTGATCAAAACCACCCTTGAGAAAAAGAGATGTGAAAAGACAAAGTGGTTGTCTGAGGAGGCCTTACAAATATCTGAGAAAAGAAGAGACTCTAAAGGCAAAGGAGAAAATGAAAGATATACCCATTTCAATGCAGAGTTCTAAAGAATGTCAAGGTGAGATAAGAAAGCCTTCCTCAGTAACCAATGCAAAGAAATAGAGGAAAACAACAGATAGGAAAGACTAGAGATTTCTTCAAGAAAATTAGAGATAACAAAGGAACAGTTCATGTAAATATGGGCACAATAAAGGACAGAAACGGTATGAACCTAACAGGAGCAGAATATATTAGGAAGAGGGGGCAAAAATACACAGAAGAACTATACAAAAAGATATTAATGACTTGGATAACCACTATGGTGTGATCAAAAACCTAGAGCCAGACATCCTGGAATATGACAAGTGGGCCTTAGGAAACGTCACTACAAACAAACCTTGTGCAGATAATGGAATTCCAGTTGAGCTATTTGAAATCCTAAAAGATGATGCTATATAAGTGCTGCACTCAATATGCTAGCAAATTTGGAAAACTCAGCAGTGGCCACAGGACTGGAAAATGTCAGTTATCGTTCCAATCCCAAAGAAAGGCAATGCCAAAGAACGCTACCACAAAACTGGACTAATCTCACACACTGGAAAAGTAATGCTCAAAATTCTCTAATCCAGGCTTCAACAGTGCATGAACCATGAACTACCAGATGTTCAAGCTGAATTTAGAAAAGGGAGAGGAACCAGAGATCAAATTGCCAACATACATTGGATCATCAAAAAAGCAAGAGAGTTCCAGAAAAAAATATCTACTTATGCTTTATTGACTATGCCAAAGCCTTTGACTGTGTGGATCACAACAAACTGTTGAAAATTCTTCAAGAGATGGGAATACCAGACCACCTGATCTGCCTTATGAGAAATATGTATGCAGGTCAGGAAGCAACAGTTAGAACTGGACATGGAACAACAGACTGGTTCCAAATAGAGAAAGGAGTACATCAAGGCTGTATATTGTCACCCTGCTTATTTAACTTACATGCAGAGTACATCATGCGAAATTCTGGGCTGGATGAAGCAAAAGCTGGAATCAAGATTGCCAGGAGAAATATCAATAACCTCAGATATGCAGATGATACCACCCTTATGGCAGAAAGTGAAGAAGAACTGAAGAGCCTCTTGATGAAAGTGAAAGAGGAGAGTGAAAAGTTGGCTTAAAGCTCAACATTCAGAAAACAAAGATCATGGCATCCAGTCCCATAACTTCATGGCAAATAGATAGAGAAACAGTGGAAACAGTGGCTGACTTTATTTTTCTGGGCTCCAAAATCACTGCAGATGGTGACTGCAGCCATGAAATTAAAAGACGCTTGCTCTTTGGAAGAAAATCTATGATCAGCTTAGACAGCATATTAAAAAATAGAGACATTACTTCGCCAACAAAGGTCCATCTAGTCAAAGCTATATTTTTTCCAGTAGTCATGTATGGATGTGAGAGTTGGACTATAAACAAAGCTGAGTGCTGAAGAATTGATGCTTTTGAACTGTGGTGTTGGAGAAGACTCTTGAGAGTCTCTTGGACTGCAAGGAGATCCAACCAGCCCATCCTAAAGGAAATCAGTCCTGAATATTCATTGGAAGGACTGATGCTGAAGGTGAAACTCCAATACTTTGGCCACCTGATGAGAATAACTGACTCATTTGAAAAGACCCTGATGCTGGGAAAGATTGAAGGTGGGAGGAGAAGGGGCCGACAGAGGATGAGATGGTTGGACGGCATCACCGACTCAATGGACATGAGTTTGGGTAATCTCCAGGAGTTGGTGATGGACAGGGAGGCCTGGTGTGCTACATTCCATAGGGTTGCAAAGAGTCGGACAGGACTGAGCAACCAAACTGAACTGAACTGAACTGATGGTTTTTCTAGTAGTCATATATGAATGTGAGAGTTGGACCATAAAGAAATCTTAACATGGAAGAACTGATATTTTTGAACTGTGGTGTTGGAGAACACTCTTGAGAGTCCCTTGGACTGCAAGGAGATCAAACCAGTCAATCCTAAAGGAAATCAACCCTAAATAGTCATTGGAAGAAACTGATGCTCAAGCTTAAGCTCCAGTACTTTGACTGCCTGATGTGAACAGCCTACTCATTGGAAAAGATCCTGATGATGGGAAAGATTGAAGGCAGGAGGAGAAGTGTATGACAGAGGATGAGATAGTTGGATGGAATCACCAACTCAGCTGACATGGGTTTGAGCAAACTCTGGGAGGTAGTGAAGGACGGAGGAGCCTGGTGTGCTGCAGACCATGAGGTCTCAAAGAGTTGGACTTGAATTAGGGACTGAACACTACCACCACCACCAGCAGCTAGAGAGAAAACATAAACAGTTCTAATCAACTGGCCACCACATGTGGTTATCTGGTGTGTTCAGGAAGAGTACCTGGATTAAATTCATTGTCTAACTTACTGCAGGCTACTAGGTGCAAAAAATACAAATATTCCACAGTGATGGTGCCAAAGTCCTCAGACTCTCCAGATCAGATATTGAGAAAATTCTGTACTGCTTCTTGACAAAAGCCTCAGGAGAAACTCTTCTCTCCACTTTCATATGAATGGGCAATGGCCCTTGCCCCAGGAAAAATCTCTGTCAAACATTTTTTGGGGGAACAAACCCTCTTTGAATGTACCATAGACCTGCTTTGCAACAAAACTGTTGAATGACTCCCTTTTATGGGTGGCCTCAAACTATAAAACATCTGAAACCTTGACTACACAGAAGATTGGATGGAGCTCATCGCTTCCTCTTCTGCCTCCCCTGGTCCTACCATCCTACCAAGTCATCAGCAGAATGTCACACACACCTGGACTCTACTGCTCCCCCTCCATCCAAACACCTCACAAGACCAAACCCCATGGGAGGTCACCTGCTTCTCTTGATGCATGAACATTTCTTTTATAGATTTTATGAAACTGATGGTCACTATCCTTTTCACAAAAAAAAAGATAAGTACCTCAAGTGTTTACTATTAAAAACAAAACACACAAATGCTACACACACACCAAAAACAACCTCCTTTGACTGGATGAACTGAGGCTTTTTCCATTTAGTAGGTACAGAGAACCATAGGATTCAATATGCTTCTGTTCTTGGCTTGGTTTCTAGAAAGTAAAGTTGGTATTAATTTGCAATAATTATTCATGTTTGAGGTCTCTGCTACAAACATATTCCCTCCTTACTTTTTAGCTATTGTTTTTATGACTTAAAAAATATGTAACAATGTATTTTCCTTATTTCTAATATTGATGAAATGTATGCATTAAGAATAACATAAATTTGGTTCTTTCATCATCTGTGGTTACCTGTAGAATAGAATAATTAATCATAAAATGTGTTCCCCATTATTTTGTGTTTTGGCTGCACCTTGCAGCCAAAACCAAGACCTTGCAGCATCTAGTTCCACAACTAGGGACTGAAGTGGTGGCTCCCACAGTGGAAGCACAGAGTCTTAACCACATGACTTCCAGGGAAGTTCTTGTTCCCCATTATTCTAAAACTAGGAAGGTATATGGAGTAATCAACTAAATGCATACTGAACAGATCCCCATCCTGTGTCCTCATAGGGGATTATTTTCAGCATCATTTATATAAATAGTTTTGAGAAAGGGGTACACAAATAGTGTGGTATCACCCCAAATACTGATAATTATAAAGAACAAACCTGAAAATAACAGGGCTTATCTTTTCAAGAGGGCTTCCCTGGTGGCTCAAACATTAAAGAATCCACCAGCAATGCAGGAGGCCTGGGTTCAACACCTGGCTCAGGAAGATCCTCTGGAGAAGGGAACGGCTACCCACTCCAGTATTCTTGCCTGGAGAATCCATGGACAGAGAAGCCTAGTGGGCTACAGTCCATGGAGTCACAAAAAGTTGACACAACTGATGACTAACACACATCTTTTCAATACATTTAACAATTACAACTTACTTGAACGTGTTAAACAATGTATTTTTCAAATATATCACTTCTGACACGTATTTCCTGAGGTCTCCTTTCCTTTTCCTAATCTTTTCCTTTCATTGTCATGTCTGGTAACTTCAGAAGAAGAAAAATTCTCTATGTTAGTTCCTTCTAACTAATTCCTTCTACATTGGTTCCAACATGATGAAATACTTTTAAGAATGGTATTAATACAGTGGATACTCAGCTTTAGGAAGTAAGTCATGAACAAAACAGAAACGGTCGGTGTCCTCATGGTGCTCACATCCATCCTCTTTGTGCTAAAATGCAAACTGCAGCTGACCCACAATCACCTCCATTTGCTTTAAGGATTCAAAGGGGCCACACTGATTCAAAGCGGTAGAACATTCAATCACCTAACGTTAACACAGTGAGAAATTTCACAAGACAGAGTCTGCAGAACTTCCGGGGTCTGGTTAATTGCAGTACAAATAGAAGCCAGCATGCACTGTCATCCCAAACTAAGAGCCCAGGTACTCACTTGTACATTCCAGGCGTTTCACATCTTGTGATGTCTCTAAGAAATATCGCCGAAGAATAAGGAAAAGGATGCCAAGGGAAATTGCAGGTATACCAATCCAAGGAATTGCAACCACCATCACACCCACCACACCAATCACAAGTAGAAATGTCTGAAATAGCAAAAATACAGAGGGCTTCATGTCAATGATACTTTTCAAAGATAAACTTTAATGATTTGCTCTGTTAGGATTAAACTCCTTTCCTTGAAAAACTTGTTGGAACAGCAGGGAATGTTTTCCCTTCCAAAGAAATAAAATTATAGGTGGCCCTCATGATATTTGTTGCATGTGCCAAAATTTTGATAAGAACTTTCTAGGTATCAGCTGTTGTGATACACTCAGTAATCCTTTGAGGCAGGCATGACTAGTTTTAACAGATGAGAATATTTGAGGTTCAGAGAGTAGGAGTTCACTTCCAAACTATCAGGAGTCAGCTGCTGCTGCTATAGCCACTAAGTCACTTCAGTCGTGTCCGACTCTGTGCGACCCCATGGATGGCAGCCCACCGGGCTCCTCTGTCCTTGGGATTCTCCAGGCAAGAACACTGGAGTGGGTTGCCATTGCCTTCTCCAATGCATGAAAGTGAAAAGTGAACGTGAAGTTGCTCAGTCGTGTTCAACTAGTATTGACCCCATGGATTGCAGCCTACCAGGCTCCTCCACCCATGGGATTTTCCAGGCAAGAGTACTGGAGTGGGTTGCCATTGCCTTCTTGGATCAGGAGTCAGCAGATGTTACTAAAAAGATGAGTGAACAGGTATCACAGATGAGGAATCCAAATGCCTTAGCTATGCATTCAGGGATAAAGAAGGGGTTAATTACAAATGCAGTGTAAAATATCTAGTAACAGTATTATCTAATTTTAGAAATGGAGGAGTGAGGCACAGGGTGAGGAGAAGCAACTTGATGGAGACTAAGTCACAGAGCTGGGAAGCCCGTGTCATGAGCCATTATGACATATTTAAACTGCCAACATACAGCCATCTTTATATCCTTAGTCTAAGTATTAAATTCAGTTCAGTTCAGTCACTCAGTCATGTCTGACTCTTTGTGACCCCATGGACTACAGCATGCCAGGCTTCCCTGTCCATCACCAACTCTTGGAGCTTGCTCAAACTCATGTCTATCGAATTGGTGATACCATCCAGCCATCTCATCCCCTATCATCCCCTTCTCCTCTTGCCTTCAATCTTTCCCAGCATCAGGGTCTTTTTCCAATGAATCAGTTCTTTGCATCAGGTGGCCAAAGTATTGGAGCTTTAGAATCAGTCCTTCCAATGCATATTCAGGATTGATTTCATTTAGGATTGACTGGTTTGCTCTCCTTGCAGCCCAAAGGACTCTCAAGAGTATTCTCTAAGCTCAGCTTTCTTTAGAGTCCAACTCTCACATCCATACATGACTATTGGAAAAACAATAGCTTTGTTGTTGACTAGAAGAACCTTGGTTAGCAAAGTAATGTCTCCGCTTTCTTTTTTTAATTGGAGGTTAATTACTTTACAATATTGTATTGGTTTTGCCATACATCAACATGAATCCACCACACGTGTTCCCCATCCTGAACCCCCCTCCCTCCTCCCTCCCCGTACCATCCCTCTGGGTCGTCTCAGTGCACCAGCCCCAAGAATCCAGTATCATGCATCAAACCTGGACTGGATATTCATTTCATATATTATATTTCAGATATTATACATCTTTCACTGCCATTCTCCCAAATCATCCCATGCTCGCCCTTTCCCACAGAGTCCAAAAGACTGTTCTATACATCTGTGTCTCTTTTGCTGTCTCACATACAGGGTTATCGTTATCATCTTTCTAAATTCCACATATATGGATTAGTATACTGTATTGGTGTTTTTCTTTCTGGCTTGCTTCACTCTGTATAATAGGTTCCAGTTTCATCCACTTCATTAGAACTGATTCAAATGTATTCTTTTTAATGGCTGAGTAATACTCCACTGTGTATAAGTACCATAGCTTTCTTATCCATTCATCTGCTGATGTGCATCTAGGTTGCTTAAAGGTCCTGGCTAATGGAAACAGTGCTGTGATGAACATTGGGGTACACGTGTCTCTTTCAATTCTGGTTTCTTCGGTGTGTATGCACAGCACTGGGATTGCTGGGTCATAAGGCAGTTCTATTTCCAGCTTTTTAAGGAATTTCCACACTGTTCTCCATAGTGGCTGTACTAGTTTGCCTTCCAACCAACAGTGTAAGAGGGTTCCCTATTTTCCACACCTTCTCCAGCATTTATTGCTTGTAGACTTTTGGATCGCAGCCATTCTGACTGGTGTGAAATGGTACCTCATTGTGGTTTTGATTTGCATTTCTCTGATAATGAGTGCTGTTGAGCATCTTTACATGTGTTTGTTAGCCATCTGTATGTCTAAATGTAAGACCAGAAACTATAAAACTCCTAGAGGAGAGCATAGGCAAAACACTCTCCAACATAAATCACAGCAGAATCCTCTATGACCCCTCCCAGAATATTGGAAATAAAAGCAAAAATAAACAAATGGGACCTAATTAAACTTAAAAGCTTCTGCACAACAAAGGTAACTATAAGCAAGGTGAAAAGACACCCTTCAGAATGGGAGAAAATAATAGCAAATGAAGCAACTGACAAACAACTAATCTCAAAAATATACAAGCAACTCCTGCAGCTCAATTCCAGAAAAATAAACGACCCAATCAAAAAATGGACCAAAGAACTAAATAGACATGTCTCTGCTTTTTAATATGCTCTCTAGGTGGGTCATAGCTTTTCTTCCAAGGAGCAAGCATCTCTTGATTTCATGGCCACAGTCATGATCTGCAGTGACTTTGGAGCCCCCAAAAATAAAGCCTGTCACTGTTTCTATTGTTTCCCCATCTACCGGCCATGAAGTGATGGGACTGGATGCCATGATCTTGGTTTTCTGAATGTTGCGCTTTAAGCCAATGTTTTCACTCTTCTTTTTCAATGTCATTAAGAAGCTCTTTAGTTGTTCTTTGCTTTCTGCCATAAGAGTGGTGTCATCTGTATATCTGAGCTTCTTGATATTTCTCCTGGCAATCTTGATTCCAGCTTGTGCTTCACGCAGTCTAGCATTTCGCATTATGTACTCTGCATATAAGTTAAATAAGCAGGGTAACAAGGTACAGCCTTGACATACTCCATTCCTGATTTGGAACCAGTCAGTTGTTCCATGCCCAGTCCTAAATGTTGCATTTTGACCTGCATACAGATTTCTCAGGAGGCAGGTCAGGTGGTCTGGTATTCCCATCTCTTGAAGAATTTTCCACACTTTGTTGTGATCCATACAGTTAAAGTCTTTGGCATAGTCAATAAACAAGAAGTAGATGTTTTTCTGGAACTCTCTTGCTTTTTTGATGATCCAAAAGATGTTGACAATTTGATGTCTGGTTCCTCTGCCTTTCTAAAACCAGCTTGAACATCTGGAAGTTTATGGTCCATTTACTGTTGAAGCCTGGCTTGGAAATTTTGAGCACTACTTTACTAGCGTGTGAGATGAGTGCAATTGTGTGGTAGTTTGAACATTCTTTGGCATTGTCTCTCTTTGGGATTGGAATGAAAACTGACCCTTTCCAGTCCTGTGGCCACTGCTGAGTTTTCCAAATTTGCTGGCATATTGAGTGTAGCACTATCACAACATCATCTTTCAGGATTTGAAATAGCTCAACTGTTATTCCATCACCTCCACTAGTTTTGTTTGTAGTGATGCTTTCTAAGGCCCACTTGACTTCACATTCCAGGATGTCTGGCTCTAGATGAGTGATCACACCATCATGATTATCTGGGTCATGAAGATCTTTTTTGTACAGTTCTGTGTATTCTTCCCACCTTTTCTTAATATCTTCTGCTTCTGTTAGGTCACTACCATTTCTGTCCTTTATTGAGCCCATTTTTGCATGAAATGTTCCCTTGGTATCTCTAATTTTCTTGAAGAGATCTCTAGTCTTTCCCATTCTGTTCTTTTCCTCTATTTCTTTGCATTGATCGCTGAAGAAGGCTTTCTGATCTCTTCTTGCTATTCTTTGGAACTCTGCATTAAGTTGCTTATATCTTTCCTTTTCTCCTTTGCTTTTTACCTCTCTTCTTTTCACAGCTATTTGTAAGGCCTCCCCAGACAGCCATTTTCCTTTTTTGCATTTCTTTTTTTGGGGGATGGTCTTGATCCCTGTCTCCTGAACAATGTCACGAACCTCCGCCCATAGTTCATCAGGAACTCTGTCTATCAGATCTAGTCCCTTAAATCTATTTCTCACTACCATGGTTTAATCATAAGGGATTTGATTTAGGTCATACCTGAATGGTCTAGTGGTTATCTCCACTTTCTTCAATTTCAGTCTGAATTTGGCAATTCATGATCTGAGCCACACTCAGCTCCCAGTCTTGTTTTTGCTGACTGTGTAGAACTTCTCCATCTTTGGCTGCAAAGAATATAATCAATCTGATTTCGGTGTCAACCATCTGGTGATGTCCATGTGTAGTCTTCTCTTGTGTTATTGGAAGAGGGTGTTTGCTATGACCAGTGCGTTCATAGCAACGCACTTGGCAGAATTCTATTAGCCTTTGCCCTGCTTCATTCTGTACTCTATGGCCAAATATACCTGTTACTCCAGGTGTTTCTAGACTTTCTACTTTTGCATTCCAGTCCCCTATAATGAAAAGACATCTTTTTTAGGTGTTAGTTCTAGTAGGTCTTGTAGGTCTTCATAGAGTGGTTCAACTTCAGCTTCTTCAGCATTACTGGTCAGGGCTTAGACTTGGATTACCATGATATTGAATAGTTTGTCTTGGAAATGAACAGAGATCATTGTCATTTTTGAGACTGCATCCAAGTACTGCATTTTGAACTCTTGTTGACTATGATGGCTACTCCATTTCTTCTAAGGGATTCCTGCCCACAGTAGTAGATCTAATGGTCATCTGAGTTAAATTCACCCATTCCAGTCCATCTTAGTTCCCTGATTCCTAGAATGTATATGTGCACTCTTTTCATCTCCTGTTTGACCACTTCTGATTTACTTGATTCATGGACATAACATTCCAGGTTCCTCTGCAATATTGCTCTTTACAGCATTGAACCTTGCTTCTATCACCAGTCCCATCCTCAACTGGGTGTTGTTTTGCTGTGGCTCCACCCTTCATTCTTTCTGGAGTTATTTCCCCACTGATCTCTAGTAGCATATTGGGCACCTACCAACCTGGGGAATTCATCTTTTAGTATCCTATCTTTTTGCCTTTTCATACTGTTCATGGGGTTCTCAAGGCAAGAATACTGAAGTGGTTTGCCATTCCCTTCTCCAGAAGACCACATTCTGTCAGAATCACAGTTGATGGAAATTTTGACCAAAAAGGAGCTGGAATAAGAAGGTTGAGATGCTTGTCTGAGTTAACACTGGTTGTTCTGAGTCCTCTCAGCACCAGCACCTGAATCCCATGCTCACCAGCCCAGGGCCTCCTCATCTTGTCACCCAGGGTCGCTGGCCCTGGTGCATCTCTAAGGGATGGGTTGGTGGGTAATGCCTGTATCACAGAGATTTGGGGTTTATCATTTTACAGCTCTTCCTGATCAGCTTTCTCAGAGGATCCTCACAACTACCTTGTGAATGAGCAAAGTAAGTACTATCAATTCTATACAGATAGGACATGAAGTTGGGAGAGCAAGTGGTATCCTAAGTTTTCCCAAGGTATTGCAGGTCATGGAGAAAGCCAGGAATGATTTGTACTCGTGGAATTCCAGAGCCACCACTGCAGGAAGAGGAGCCTGGAAAGAGGAGGAAATGTCCAGAATTGTGACTCTGGCCAAGAACCCTTGTGAACCAAACTGCACTATCTGGAGACCCATGTGTTTTTCCTGTTTCTCTCATCTGTGTCATGGTATCAATATAAAAAAAAAGTGAAGTGGATAGAATTCTTAAAGAATAAATTCTAATCATCAGTCAGTTCAGTTCAGTCACTCAGTCATGTCCAACTCTTTGAATCGCAGCACGCCAGGCCTCCCTGTCCATCATCAACTCCCGGAGTTCACTCAGACTCACGTCCATCGAGTCAGTGATGCCATCCAGCCAGCTCATCCTCTGTCATCCCCTTCTCCTCCTGCCCCCAATCCCTCACAGCATCAGAGTCTTTTCCAATGAGTCAGCCCTTCGCATGAGGTGGCCAAAGTTTTGGAGTTTCAGCTTGAGCATCATTCCCTCCAAAGAATTCCCAGGGCTGATCTCCTTCAGAATGGACTGGTTGGATCTCCTTGCAGTCCAAGGGACTCTCAAGAGTCTTCTCCAACACTACAGTTCAAACGCATCAATTCTTCAGCCCTCAGCTTTCTTCACAGTCCAACTCTCACATCCATACATGACCACTGGAAAAACCATAGCCTCGACTAGATGGACCTTTGTTGGCAAAGTAACGTCTCTGCTTTTGAATATACTATCTAGGTTGGTCATAACTTTTCAAGGAGTAAGCATCTTTTAATTTCATGGATGCAGTCACCATCTGCAGTGATTTTGGAGCCCAAAAAAATAAAGTCTGACACTGTTTCCACTGTTTCCCCATCTCTTTCCCATGAAGTGATAGGACCAGAGGCAATGATCTTCGTTTTCTGAATGTTGAGCTTTAAGTCAAATTTTTCACTCTCTACTTTCACTTTCATTAAGAGGCTTTTTAGTTCCTCTTCACTTTCTGCCATAAGGGTGGTGTCATCTGCATATCTGAGGTTATTGATATTTCTCCCGGCAATCTTGATTCCAGCTTGTGCTTCATCCAGTCCAGCGTTTCTCATGATGTACTCTGCATAGAAGTTAAATAAGCAGGGTGACAATACACAGCCTTGACGTACTCCTTTTCCTATTTGGAAACAGTCTGTTGTTCCATGTCCAGTTCTAACTGTTGCTTTGTGACCCACATACAGATTTCTCAAGAGGCAGGTCAGGTGGTCTGGTATTCCCATCTCTTTCAGAATTTTCTACAGTTTATTGTGATCCGCACAGTCAAAGGCTTTGGCATAGTCAATAAAGCAGAAATAGATGTTTTTCTGGAACTCTCTTGCTTTTTCCATGATCCAGCAGATGTTGGCAATTGGATCTCTGGTTCGTCTGCCTTTTCTAAAACCAGCTTGAACATCAGGAAGTTCACAGTTCACATATTGCTGAAGTCTGGCTTGGAGAATTTTGAGCATTACTTTACTAGCATGTGAGATGACTGCAATTGTGTGGTAGTTTGAACATTCTTTGGCATTGCCTTTCTTTGGCATTGGAATGAAAACTGATCTTTTCCAGTCTTGTGGCCACTACTGAATTTTCCAAATTTGCTGGCATATTGAGTACAGCACTTTCACAGCATCATCTTTCAGGATTTGAAATAGCTCGACTGGAATTCCATCACCTCCACTAGCTTTATTCATAGTGATACATTCTAAGGCCCACTTGACTTCACATTCCAAGATGTCTGGCTCTAGGTGAGTGATCATACCATTGTGATTATCTTGGTCGTGAAGATCTTTTTTGTATAGTTCTTCTGTGTATTCTCACCACCTCTTCTTAATATCTTCTGCTTCTGTTAGGTCCATACCATTTCTGTCCTTTATTGAGCCCATTTTTGCATGAAATGTTCCCTTGGTGTCTCTAATTTTCTTGAAGAGATCTCTAGTCTTTCCCATTCTGTTGTTTTCCTCTATTCTTAACAACCACTGATTTAACTGTGCATTTGACCCTTCTACAACCTTCATATTCATGGAGAGGGGTCCTTCCAGCTCCTTCCACATCTGAGCTTAAGTAAAGTCACTGGGGGTGTTATCAGTGGTTGTCAGGGAAAAAATCTGCTTAAATTTCAATTAGGAAAAAAACCCAAATTACAGTTTTTTAGCAGATTCACATTATTTGATTGGACAATATTCACCAGTTTCAATAATCTGTTTTTCTATATAATTTAAAGCCTTTAATGACTAACCCAGCCTGGCAGATAACCTGGGAAGCAGAGGTAAGATCAAAATGAAGGGAGCTGTGCCAATGCTCTTTCCTTGAATACCCATTATAGACTGGTAACTTATTCTCAAAAGCTCCCTAGCTTAGGTTAAATCCTTCAGATTTCATGCCCCTAAGTCTGTAGCAATTCAAATAGACTTTCTCTAAGATATTTTTTTCTACTTGCAGATCATACTATATCCAGTCTCACAGAGGATTGAATATTATATTATTCAAACATATGCATACAATATATGGGTTTACATCTATTTCTGTGTGTGTGTATATATATATATATACACACACACACATACACATTTGTGCATCTTTTATTTATTGCCAGCTCTCTCAAAATCTTTACAGAAGTTGGTAGAAGGCAAGAATAGTATCTAAGCAAAATGTCAACACTCTTGAAGAAGGAAACAGAAGATTTCTTGGGTACAATAAACATCCCTTCCTTGAAGCCCATTTTATGTCTTCCTTCCACATTCCTGGGAATTCCAAGGAGCCTAATCCAAGCTTCACACACAATTCTCCCCATCTGATTGGATTTCAGGCCCATCTGATGGCCCATCTCACCATGGCCAATGCTTCTGCACATCTGTCTCACTACAGCACAGAGACAATGATGTGTACACAAGAAACATGTTGACCCAGAAGCAAGTGACCCTAGTCCTGATGCCCCAAGAAATAAGGGGAATCATTATTTAATATGTTTATAACCTATTTGGAGCATACCAGTTGAGAATTCTAGCCAAAGTCTATGATTCCATATGAATAAGTGCAAAAATTCTAAGATAAATTCACTGAGAGTACAAGGTGATTTTCATCAGTCAGAACAATTCTTTAGTTTGCAGAGAATGACAAACTACACCTAGAGCAGAAATCCCCATTAGCCAAATATTGAGGTGTCTGAGACAGGGTTTAGGGCTCATTCTCTCAAAAATTGACAGAGATGGGCGGGCTCGGTCGGTAAGGAAGCGCCTGGGCACGGCCGGCTGAGGCGCCTTGTAGACGCCTGGGCTCGCCCACCGGCTGCCAGCTTCGCGCACTTTGCGTCCCACACGGCCGGGCGCGGGGCACGGAGCCATGGAGGACGAGGTGATCCGCATTGCCAAGAAGATGGACAAGATGGTGCAGAAGAAGAACGCGGCTGGAGCATTGGATTTACTGAAGGAGCTTAAGAATATTCCCATGACCCTGGAACTATTACAGTCCACTAGAATTGGAATGTCAGTGAATGCTATTTGCAAGCAGAGCACAGATTAAGAAGTTACATCTTTAGCAAAATCCCTCATCTAATCCTGGAAAAAGTTATTAGATGGACCATCAACAGATAAAGACTCTGAAGAAAAGAAAAATCATACTGCAGTTACGTCACAGAATAGCCCTGAAGCAAGAGAGGAAAGCAGCTCCACATGAGCAGCAGAAATGATGAGACCAATGCCCGGGACACGTACGTCTCATCTTTCCCTCGGGCGCTGAGCACTTCTAATTCTGTGCGGTTAAAGTGCAGGGAGATGCTCGCTGCTGCTCTCCGAACAGGAGATGACTACATCGCCATTGGAGCTGACAAGGAAGAATTGGGATCTCAGATTGAGGAAGCTATCTATCAAGAAATAAGGAATACAGACATGAAATACAAAAATAGAGTACGAAGTAGGATATCAAATCTTAAGGATGCCAAAAATCCAAATTTAAGGAAAAACGTGCTGTGTGGGAACATTCCTCCTGACTTGTTTGCTAGAACGACAGCAGAGGAGATGGCTAGTGATGAGCTCAAAGAGATGCGGAAAAACTTGACCAAAGAAGCCATCAGAGAGCACCAGATGGCCAAGACGGGCGGGACCCAGATGGACTTGTTCACGTGCGGCAAATGTAAAAAGAAGAACTGCACTTACACCCAGGTACCAACGCGGAGTGCTGATGAACCCATGACAACGTTTGTAATCTGCAACGAGTGTGGAAACTGGTGGAAGTTCTGTTGAGTTGGAAGCATTGGCAAAACATCTGGACCATTAAGAAGATGGATTTTGTAATTAGCTTTAAAGACTAGGTCAACTAGTTAGTTTTCCTGCAAATCAGATTTTTAAAGTAACTTGCCTCCCTTGGGTTAGTCTCTGGTTTTGAGATGGTGTCCCTTCCTTAAACGCCTTCTGTAGTTTCAGGTCAGTAGGGAAACCACATAATGGTATCTGTTTCAAAACTTTTTTTTTTTTCATTTTTATAAACTTTTGGCAGTTAATTTTTACCTTTTTTTTTTTTCGTCTTAAAAGAAAATGTAACAACTTTTTTACAATATAAAACATATGCAGTAGAATGTTACTCTTCTCAGTTAACACACAAGTGGAAATTACATTTATTTTTCCTATATTGGCATGTACCTGCAAATATTAAAAAAAGGATAAGAGGCAGTGTAATTATAAGTTTATCAGACATGGTGTGTATTCAAGTAATACTTGACCAGCTTATCTAAATTGTATATAATATTTGAACTAGCATATGAAATTGATTTTAATTATTCTGTTCACAAGTCTGGGATAATTAGATATTATTTTGCATTTGTAACTAACTGTGATCCTCATTTCTTGTAATTTCTTGTACATGTGTATTACTTGTTCTTAATAGATTTTAGCTTTTGGAAATATGACTTGACTTTGTTGAAATCAGTTTGGTTTGTTGTTTATTTACTTGTTTGACTTTGTAGTGTATTTTAGTTTTGCAGGACACCATCGTAATTTGGTATGCTTTTCATAAATCCCAGACAGGCAAAGAGTGGAAAGTTTGGACCATTTTTACCTTTTGTAGGAAGACACACTGGGAGGAAAATGTTAGCATTTTAAAATAGGGTGGTTCCTGTGAACAGTTCCTGACTTGACTTTGATTTGGAAATCTGTCCTGACTGAGGACTTTAAGGCTTAAATAGATCATTAAGCTGTGGTCTTTCCATATGGAGACTGATGGAGCACATTTTGACTTGCTGCCTCTGTTACACAGGAGTATGGCTGAGGGACAGACAAGTGCGTGGGCTATAACATGGCCCAAGTTTGTGGGACAGACCTTGCAGTTAAGTGTGTGCCATCTGCTTGGTTGGGAATAAGGAAGAATGATCTCACACTGGCTGTAGCACATCTTGAATCCCCAGTTACGAGGACCACATCTCATCCTGCTCCATCTCCACTCTCCAACCCCCATGGAAAGACTTCAGCACCAGCTTGCACGCCCCTCCTCCCTCCCTTTCCCCACTGCTCACCGCAGGTCAGTTTGATGCAGTAGAGAAAACACCCAGAAGTCCACATGAAGACCCCACATGTAAGAATTGGCCACTGGTGCCATCCCACCTCCACTTTGTCAGGTCACAGAATAACCTTTTATCACTTGGAAAATAACATGAATTTTTGAAAGAATGAGTGTAAGATTAAAATAGTCCCACTTTTAGGTGAGCCATTTTTAAATTTGTAATTCAATAAAGTTTCTTGTTATTAAAAAAAAATTGACAGAGATGGTAAGACCATACACCCACTCTTAATTTTAGGAAAATCTGGGATATATCAACACTTTAAAAGGATGGTGGTGAGAATTAAATGAGATTATGTATATAAAGTGCTTACCAGTCTATGTATAACAAATAGAATAGAAACTCTAAGCCCATTGTTACCACCCTTCAGTGTATTCTGGGCGCCATCAATTGGGAGAGGAAAGATGGTGTATTAATAGATTTAAGGCCCAAAAGGCTTAAGAATCCCATGAATTTGGACCCTTAGAGGCCATTCATGCTCACCACTAGAACAGCCTAGTATATCCAAGGATATATCAGAGTGGTGGTATTTTTTTCTAGATGTGGTGATGATGTCACATGTATTAAAGTGACTGTTGCTTTTCTCTGGCCACAAAGAGAACTGAATCTGAGGTCTATTTTGTTTGTACTTTCAAAAATACTATGACCAATAAACCTCATGCCTACTACAGTTTTTTCCTCTCTGTATTTTCTTCTCAGCTCTAGGCCTTCCAAAGATTGATCACCTTAGGAATATGACAGCAAGTCAACATTTTTGGAAAAGTTTATTTTCTTATTCCATATTCTCTGTTTCAAGCTCTGCTTCTTCTTGGTAAAGACTTACTGTTATGACACTCTTGAGCATTTATGGGAGACTAAGATGACACCACTCTTATGACAGAAAGTGAAGAGGAGCTAAAAAGCCTCTTGATGAAAGTGAAAGTGGAGAGTAAAAAAGTTGACTTAAAGCTCAACATTCAGAAAACAAAGATCATAGCATCCGGTCCCATCACTTCATGGCAAATAGATGGGGAAACAGTGGAAACACTGTCAGACTTTATTTTGGAGGGCTCCAAAATCACTGCAGATGGTGACTGCAGCCATGAAATTAAAAGATGCTTACTCCTTGGAAGAAAAGTTATGACCAACCTAGATAGCATATTCAAAAGCAGAGACATTACTTTGCCAACTAAGGTCCATCTAGTCAAGGCTATGGTTTTTCCTGTGGTCATGTATGGATGTGAATGTTGGACTGTGAAGAAGGCTGAGTGCCAAAGAATTGATGCTTTTGAACTGTGGTGTTGGAGAAGACTCTTGAGAGTCCCTTGGACTGCAAGGAGATCCAACTAGTCCATTCTGAAGGAGATCAGCCCTGGGAATTCTTTGGAATGATGCTAAAGCTGAAACTCCAGTATTTTGGCCACCTCATGCAAAGAATTGATTCACTGGAAAAGACTCTGATACTGTGAGGAATTGGGGGCAGGAGGAGAAGGGGATGACAGAGGATGAGCTGGCTGGATGGCATCACTGACTCGATGGACGTGAATCTGAGTGAACTCCAGGAGATGGTGATGGGCAGGGAGGCCTGGCATGCTGCGATTCACGGGGTCGCAAAGAGTCGGACACGACTGAGCGACTGAACTGAACTGAACTGAATGAAAAAAGTGGTAGACCTTTTAATTAACTAAACCAAACAAGATTATTCAATAAGATAGTCCAAAGATAAGATCGATTTGACGTTTTCTATTTCATGCACCATGAACTGGTATATTGATATCAATGAAAGTACAAAGGAGCTGGGATTCGAAATCAATGAAACTGAAGTTTTATCTCCTCATTATTGAGACTGTTTTATCCTGAAATTGGCAGTATCTATCCCTGTCCTACGTCATACAAAAACATGCAATTGATTCTGATTATAAGGGCTAATGAACCATGTGCTAAGCACACAGCAGGCCAGCCAGCTTTAGAAAACCAACCTTGGCCTAGCTTGTTGTAGCTAAGGAACAGAACTTTCACAAAATCTTTTCAAATTAGCAATCACTATCAAAATGTGACACCTCTTTACTGAAAGACTGCTTCTGAGGATAAGTAACATAGCTGAACCCAACAGGACACCTTTATAAAATAAGTTTGCAGGAAAGAAGACTAAAAAGATATATCTTTGCAGTAAGAGTACTCTGCCTCTGAAACTCAGCTTACTTCTCACTGGTTACAGTGGAAGCCTTTGCCCACAGGTTGCACTGCACAGAAATTCATTGCTGCATTTCTATGTAGCTTTTGATAAATGCATTTCACTTCCAAAATGAACACGTGGAAAGTTGCCACAGCTTGAATCACTAAAAAGCATACAGAACTAAACCACAACAAAAAAGCATTCTAAATGAGGAGATGAGAGCTGAGAGGACCCAACACCATTCTTTAGAATCTGAAGTTCACAGACAAAGCAAAGGCTGGATAGAAGGTATGTCTGTGGTATTTCTATCTTTTTGTTTTAAAGACACCTTACAACAGAGCAATTGCCACTTAAAAAGAAATGCTTACAAAAACAAAAAAGACATTTTCTGAGATGACTTTGATCCCTTACTCAAATTATTGGCTTAAAGGGCTTTGTATCCTCAATAACTGCTCTTTATTTTCCTTGTTCAGCTATTACTTTTCAACCTATCCTTTATTAATCTTTTCTTTGTAAGTAACCACACCTGGTCTTATCAAAAAAAATGGTACAACAAATACTTGTCTTCTGTGGTAATGGGTTTCCCTAGGGGCTCACAAGAAGAACCCCTGGAGAAGGGCATGGCTAAAAGAAAGCTGAGCACCGAAGAACTGATGCTTTTGAACTATGGTGTTGGAGAAGACTTTTGAGAGTCCCTTGGACTGCAAGGAGATCAAACCAGTCAATCCTGAAGGAAAACAGTCTTAAATATACATTGGAAGGACTGATACTGAAGCTGAAGCTCCAATACTTTGGCTAACTGATGCAAAGAACTAACTCATTGGAAAAGACCCTGATGCTGGGAAAGATTGAAGGCAGGAGGAAAAGGGAATGACAGCAGGTGAGATGGTTGGATGGCATCACCGACTCTACAGACATGAGCTTGAGCAAGCTCTGGGAGTTGGTGATGGACAGGGAGGCCTGGCTTGCTGCAGTCCATGGGGTTGCAAAGAGTCAGACATGACTGAGTAACCGAACTGAACTGAACTGAACCCACTCTAGTATTCTTGCCTGAAGAATTCCATAGACAGAAGAGACTAGTGGCTCCTGTTCATCAGGTCACAAAGAATCAGAAATGACTGAGCAACTAACACTTTCTCTTTTCTGTGGTCATAAGACACATAATTTTAGTTCATCTAGGCTATCTTTCCATGCGAGGTGATTCTGTTATTAAATGCCCTCACAGTAAAGAGAATCCATGCCAGACACCTGGAAGGCAGAGGGAGAACCACTTACCCAGCATGTCTCTGCTTCAGACCAACCTTGACGTGACGGTGTAGACTATCCTGCCCCAGGTGTTCCTCATGTTAACTCAGCCTCCTAATCACAAATGCACCTTTCTCTTACAAACATGACCTTTCACTTAAGATAACAAGACACATTGTCAGGCTGAAAGGATCACCCTCAGCCTCTGTGAAAAGACCTTAAGAAACAGATTCTGTGCTCTTCCTGTGAGAACTCTGACAGGACTGTTACATTACCTGGATAAAATCAAGAAATGTCAAGGGCAGCAAGTCATCCATATCGCCAATGTCTTTAGAGAAACGATTCAAAATTATTCCTGCAAGAACAGGACACAAGAAATTACTTCCCCAGATAAGCCCTTTAAGAGAAACAATTCATGAACAAACCAAAACAATATTTTTAAACTATATGCATTTATTATAGAGTCATATGAAATAAGCTGATGTCAGTGGTAAAGAAAGGGAAAATAGGATGATATCTAAACAGAGATAAAATTCTACCAAATAGCAGTGGGTGGGATGTTGAAATTGAGCCCTGATTTTTAAAAGAATGAGGGGAATCTTCTTGGCAGCATCAAGAAGACTTGGTGAATCTGAGAATCTTCTCTCTTTTTAGATCCATCCTAAGACTCATTCCAAGTGCTAAGTAAGTAAATAAACACTTGCAAAATACTTCAATTAATCCCAATCATTATACTAATTTTGCTTTAGTTATCAAAATTAATTTTGATGTGATACTTTTAAAATAAACATTATTATTATCTCTCTGTAATTTTTTTTCCCACAAAATGGTTCACAACAACTCACATTTCAGGAAATTGTAGATTCCTGTCGTCTTCATGTTGTGAGTTTACTATCATGGTAATGTCATTATTTTCACAGGTCTACCAGATGTGACAAACATAGACTCATGCTTAAGCATCCAAGAAGACCAGAGGGATGTAGGCAGGAAAATGGAAATATTATTATATGACTAAAGATCACTTATCATTATTGATTTTATTTCCCTTCTCAAAATCCACAGAAAACAGTATATCCTAAAGGCTGCAAGACTGCAAGACTAGAACTAATTTCTAATGAATATCTAGTCCTTTAATGATCAAATTTTAAAAAATTGAAGCTACACACACGCATGCGCACACACACGACTTTGGTGTAGCAACTCCTGCTACCTAGACCCCTGAATTTCTTTTATAACTGAGACTCCAGGAAGCCAGCCTGCAGGTGAGACATGGAAACCTGACCTGCTCTTCCTGACCTCTGTCAGAGATGACTTCCTCCTGAGGCCTGCACAGCAAGCCATAGCTGGACCGTGAATGAGCAGCAGCTGAGGGCTGAGTTTCTGTGGCCTGACTGTGGCTCTGCTGTCCTCCACAGGGCACCTGGCTGGCAGAAGCACAGGGTGTGCCCATGCCAGGAGCTGGAGCTGCTGGAATATTTCACCCTTAGCCAGGCTATCACAGCCTGTGTCTCAATTTTCCTTTCTCAGGTTTAGAAAATACAGACTCCAGAAACTGTCTCTCAGTGTCACTTTTGCAGGCCCAGTGACAACTTTTCTGAGCCTCTAGGAATGCCTGCTTTAGAGGGCAAATCTCAGGATTAAATAGGCTCATGCAGGTGAAAGAACCCAGTCACGATGCCACATAAATTACCAGGGGCTCAACCACCAGTGTGAGATGATGACTCTGAGCCCCAGGTTCTGCAGCATCACGTCCCCTGGGAAAGTCCACCAGGAGCTGCAGGAGAAACTTGGTAAAATGCAGATTCTGATTCAGGAGTGCTGGGGGAGCCAGAGAGTCTGCATACCCTCCAAGCTGGCAGGTGACACCCTTTCTGCTATTGTCCAGGCGGTTTAGAGGGGCAAGAAACTGGGTTATTATTTGATCAGTTGTGCTTCAGGAACATTAAAATCAGATGGGCAGTTTTGCAGATATTCTTACAAAAGTTGTGACCCCTCTGGTCATTTTTATACTTCTCAAAGTAGCAATTTTGAAATAAATAAAATATATGTCAAAAATATTAAAAATGTGGTTTAAATACTTGTAATTTCTTTGAAAAATGCAACTTTTTAACACTGATAAGATTCAGAAACACTACAAGTATGATTTGGCTTAGAAAGTGTTGAAGGCAGTACTGAAAATTTTTTAAAATAAAGTGAACAGTATGTAAAAATTATCCCTTTACCTTTCACCGGATATGTGAACCTTAAGGTCTGAGAGACCAAGGGTTGGCAAAGAGTGTAGAATACAAGAAGAACAGAAACAATGAGAAAAAACATCTCCCCACATGGTGACTACACAAACTGAACCTAATATCAAAGATCATCAAAAACCTAAGCATTTATTCACCAGTGAGCTGAGCGTAAAAAAAATGTGAGATCAGAAAGTTCAACAGTTTCTTCCTTGCTCTAAGAAACATTAAGAGAACATATGGTGTTTGCAGAATATTTCCTCTGGCTTTGGGATAAACCGGGCTTCCTAAGGGGCTCAGTGGTAAAGAATCTGCCTGCCAATATAGAGAGAAGCAGGAGACAGGGGTTCAATCCCTGATTCGAGAAGATCCCCTAGAGGAGTAAATAGCAACCCACTCCAGTATTCTTGCCTGAAAAAATCCCATGGACAGAGGAGCTTGGTGGGCTACAGTCCATGGGGTCATAAAAAGGACACAACTGAGCTACTGAGCACACTTTAACTACAGCTGTGATTTCAAGTTCACAGCCTTGTAGTAATAAAGTTTTCTCAGAAGTCTCCAAATGAAATATTAAATCCTTATCATGAATTCCTTTCACATACATGCCATAACTCTTCATCCAAATAACATGAGGTCCCTGCTGGAAGATCTCCAGGGATGTAGAGGGAAGAGGGATTCAGATGAACAGGGGGAACCCAATCCATTTTCAGACTGGTCTGTGTTCGAGGATTTCTCACATTAAACTGAGTCTTGTCTTCCTAAAACATCCTTACTTATTCTGCCCTTATAACCACACAAGGTGAATCTAATTTCTCTTGATATGACAGCCTTTCAAATACTTGAATGAAATGAATCATATTCTTTCTAGCAACTATTCCTTGGTGCCTCAATGATCCCTCATAAGGCATGGCCCTATATTGTCTGCAGTCTCTTGACCAGACCCAGACAGCCAGTCTCAGTTAATGCCTTGTGCCCAAGTCTTGATTACTTTAGGGTAAAGTGGTATCACCACCTCCCCTCATCCTGCATAGCCAGTCACAAAGCTACAATCACAGTAAATTCTAGAGGCCAGATCATGTTTTGGACACATCATTTCCATCTGTAAGCACAGGTAGATTTTTGGGAACAATTGAACAATATGTATAAACCACTCTAAGAGTGCATCCCTTCTGACCCAGAAAATCTATGTCTGGGATTACATCCCCAGGAGTCAGTAAGTGCATCAATCTGTTGAATGTGGCATATTTATAAAGTCACTAGTAGAAAACAAGCTGAACAAGTCTGAAACAAGTCTGTAATGTATTACACGCAATTTTAATTATTTTTCTGTCCATTCTTATTTCTCTACACTGTGTATTACTTGTGTAAAAATGTAAAGTAGAAGGGGGACAAGGAGGAGGAGAAAGAAAGGGGTGATAGGGAGGATCAGGGGAAGGGAAGAGAGAAAGGCAGAGAGAAACGGGGGTAGAGAGATAACCCCCCTTGAAGACCATGATATCCAAGAACCAATCAGTGTCCTCCTAACTGCTCTGGATCACAGTTTTCTGTCCTGTCCACAAGACAGAATATCACAAAAGATGCCATTGAACTTGTCAAAATACAAATTCATGATGATTGTATTTTAAGAACTAAGTCTATGCTCTAAGCTAGATTCAGTCACCTTTAGTATTCTGACACCTGACCCACAACTAGAATGTCTCAGCTTAGTTATAAACAAACTGATTCTTAAAACTTTGAAGTTCCTACATCTGGTCTTTGCTCTATCTTTTTGAGCAACAAAAATTAAATATTTATGTATCATAAAATATCAAGGTATATTTTTACTGAGGTATGTTTTACATCTCATAAAATTCACCCATTTCAGGTGCACAATTCAATTTGATTGGATTTTAGTAACTTTACTGAGTGATGCAACCACTATCAAAAAATCAGTTTTAAGATATTTTTATGCTCCAATTAAGATCTCTCCTGCAATTTACAGTGACTTCCTATTCCCCCTTCCACCCTCAGGCAACCACTACTCTACTTTCTTTCTCTATAAATTTGCTTTTTCAGAACATAACATCCAAATGGAATCGTATAACATGGGGCCTCTGGGTCTGGCTTCTTTCATTCAGCCTAAGGTGCCTAAGGTTTCTGTGGTTCACCAATGACATAGTATTTGTCTTTTTGACAATTTTTTTTTTTTTTACCAAAGAACTAGTCTTATATAGTTATAGTTAAGTCGCTCAGTCGTGTCCGACTCTTTGCGACCCCATGAATCGCAGCACGCCAAGACTCCCTGTCCATCACCAACTCCCGGAGTTCACTCAAACTCACGTCCACTGAGTTGGTAATGCCATCCAGCCATCTCATCCTCTGTCGTCCCCTTCTCCTCCTGCCCCCATCCCTCCCAGCATCAGGGTCTTTTCCAATGAGTCAACTCTTCTCATGAGGTGACCAAAGTAGTGGAGTTTCAGCTTTAGCATCATTCCCTCCAAAGAAATCCCAGGGTTGATCTCCTTCAGAATGGACTGGTTGGATCTCCTTGCAGTCCAAGGGACTCTCAAGAGTCTTCTCCAACACCACAGTTCAAAAGCATCAATTCTTCGGCACTCAGCTTTCTTCACAGTCCAACTCTCACATCCATATATGACCACAGGAAAAACCATAGCCTTGACTAGATGGACCTTTGTTGGCAAAGTAATGTCTCTGCTTTTTAATATGCTGTCTAAATTGGTCATAACTTTTAGTCATCAGAAAAAAGACTCCATATCAGGTCACGCCACACCTGATCTTGCAAGTAAGAGCTGATGTGTTCTGTGACTCTTCAATATTGTGAACTTCTTTATATGTGTCCATGGTTAGCTTCATTAATGGTTCCTGAACCTAATTTTTTTGAAAAGAATCAGCCATTGGTCTGACAGCCCTTCAGAAAGTCAGACACCAGGAGTGCAATGCCAAAGCCAGGCTTTGAGTCCAGTGAAGTGTAGAGGGGCAGGGTGGGGAGGATAATAAAAGACCCACTGTCCCACTGAGAAGCTGGATCTATATCCATGCAACATATTGAAAAAGAAGCACAGTCTCTCCAAAGAGGCATAGCAAACATGCCATGCAGGGGCATGGATTAAAACTGGGCCAAAGAGGAGTAAAGCCTGGAGATGATCACCAGGCTGAAAAGGATCCCTGTGTGCATGAGAGAATCACTAAGGGAGTTGGGTCAGCATGGACTTCCTCCATCATTCTACATAAACTAATTCAGCGTGGGTGAGCCTGAGACTAGGAGCTCAAGCTATAGAAGTCTGGGAGCTTCATATTTTCTGTTTTTGTTAGAATTAACAAAACTTAATTGCTGTTAGAATAGGTCATCAATATGGTGGCTGCTCAAAGAAGGTTATGAAACTAAAAGAACAACAGAAATATTAATAGGAAACCACCAGTAATGATCCTCCTCTGGCCTTCAGCAGCAAGACGCCTTTAGGCAACTCATTCAACTTCCACTGAAAGGAAAATCCCTTATCTGTAAAAGGGAGATGATGACAATCACAAGATAAAAGATCATGAAGATGAAAGAGATTATATGTATGCAGATACCATCTAAATTACGAAGTTCAGTTCAGTTCAGTCACTCAGTCATGTCTGACTCTTTGTGATCCCATGGACTGCAACACGCCAGGCCTCCCTGTCTATCACCAACTCCCGGAGCTTACTCAAACACATGTCCATCTAGTCAGTGATGCCATCCAACCATCCCTTCCTCTGTCGTCCCCTTTTCCTCCTGTCTTCAATCTTTCCCAGCATCAGGGTCTTTTCCAATGAGTCACTTCTTTGCATCAGGTGGCCCAAGTATTGGAGCTTCAGCTTTAGCATCAGTCCTTCAAATGAATATTCAGGACTTATTTCCTTTAGGATGGACTGGTTTGATCTCCTTGTAGTCCAAGGGACTCTCAAGAATCTTCTCCAACACCTCGGGTCAAAAGCCTCAATTTTTTGGCACCCAGCTTTATTTATAGTCCAATTCTCACATCCATACATGATTACTGGAAAAACCATAACTTTGACTAGATGGACCTTTGTTGGCAAAGTAATTTCGCTGCTTTTTAATATGCTGTCTAGGTTGGTCATAACTTTCCTTCCAAGGAGTAAGCGTCTTTTAATTTCATGGCTGTGGCCACCATCTGCAGTGATTTTGGAGCCCAAAAAATAAAGTCTCTCACTGTTTCCACTGTCTCACCATCTATTTGCCATGAAGTGATGAGACCAGATGCCATGATCTTAGTTTTCTGAATATTGAGCTTTAAGCCAACTTTTTCACTCTCCCCTTTCACTTTCACCAAGAGGCTCTTCAGTTCTTCTTCACTTTCTGCCATAAGGGTGGTGTCATCTGCATACCTGAGGTCATTGATATTTCTCCCGGCAATTTTGATTCTAGCCTGTGCTTCATCCAACCCAGCATTTCTCATGATGTACTCTGCAT
>NW_024070208.1:71090218-71396072 GCF_014754425.2 Oryx dammah
ATGCAGAGTACATCATGAGAAATGCTGGGTTGGATGAAGCACAGGCTGGAATCAAAATTGCCAGGAGAAATATCAATGACCTCAGATATGCAGATGACACCACACTTCTGGCAGAAAGCAAAGAAGAACTGAAGAGCCTCTTGATGAAAGTGAAAGAGGAGAGTGAAAAGGTTGGCTTAAAGATCAACATTCAGAAAACTAAGATCATGGCATCTGGTCCCATCACTTCATGGCAAATAGATGGTGAGACAGTGGAAACAGTGAGAGACTTTATTTTGGGGGCTCCAAAATCACTGCAGATGGTGACCACAGTCATGAAATTAAAAGACGCTTACTCCTTGGAAGGAAAGTTATGACCAATCTAGACAGCATATTAAAAAGCAGAGACATTACTTTGCCTACAAAGGTTTATCTAGTCAAAGCTATGGTTTTTTCAGTAGTCATATATGGATGTGAGAGTTGGACTATAAAGAAATCTGAGCGCCAAAGAATTGATGCTTTTGAATTGTGATGTTGGAGAAGACTCTTGAGAGTCCTTTGGACTTCGAGGAGATCCAACCAGTCCATCCTAAAGGAGATCAGTCCTGAGTGTTCATTGGAAGGTCTGATGTTGAAGCTGAAACTCCAGTATTTTGGCCACCTGATGCAAAGAGCTGACTAATTTGAAAAGACTCTGATACAGGGAAAAATTGAGGGTGGAGGAGACAGGGACAACAGAGGATGAGATGGTTGGATGGCATCACCGACTCAGTAGACATGAGTTTTGGCAAGCTCTGGGAGTTGGTGATGGACAGAGAGGCCTGATATGTTGCAGCCCATGGGGTCGTGAAGGGTTGGATATGGCTGAATGACTCAACTGAGCTGATCTGAACTCCCATTAGTCTATCAGCTGATTTCTCAACAGAAAGTCTACAAGGAAATGGCCTGATACATTTAAAGTAATGAAAGGGAAGAAAATAAAACCAAGAATACTCCACCCAGCAAGACTCTTGTTTAAGATTTGATGGAGAAATCAAAAGCTATCCAGATAATCAAAAGTTCAGAGAATTCAGCACCACCAAACCAGCTTCACAATAAATGCTAAAGGAACTTCTGTAGGCATGAAATTCAAGAGAAAATAAAGACTTACACAAAATAAACCCAAAGCAATTAAGAACATGGTAATAGAATCACATATATTGATAACTACGTTAAATATAAATGGATTAAATACACCAAAAAAGACAGAGACTCACTGAGCAGATGAGAACATGTTGCATGGATGCATTTCCACTTACCATGTTACTCTGCTTGATCCCCCCAAATTGGATGTGATTATTGTATATTATTAAGTTAATCATGTTCCCTTTATGACTTGCAATTTTAATTATCTTTTTTTTTTGGTCTGGCTATTGATTTATTTGATAAACATCTTTTATTATTGTGATTATGTAACCATTACTCACATAATACCATTGTATCAGGATTGGTCAACAGAAAAATAATAGAAATCTGTATCATCAAAACTGCTATTTAATACAAAAACCTGTAATCACTTTTTAAAATCCAGATGCATATCAGAATTATCTTGGAATTTTTTGAAAAATATAAATACCCAGGTATTGCTTTTTTTCTCCAGAACTCCAGATGTTTCTAATAAGCAGCCATGTTTAAAAACAATTGGACTATATGGTGATCTTTTAATTTTACCTAGCTTGTTTCACTCCCATTTCATTTGTTTTCCAATTTATCTGTCTTTTCTATTGATGTACTTTCTCAACCCCTTATCAAGCATAGTAGAAAAACTTGTGTATACCTATATATAAATATGTATAATATATATATTTCAGAAAACTGAATAATTCTTGCCTAACTAAAAAATTTATGACATCTTGATTCTACTTGTTTGATTTAGTATGAATAGAGTGCTAGATGTCTAATTTTTAAAAAATAGACATGCAACAAGTAACAGAGGTTTACTATATAGCACAGGGAACTACAGTTAATATTTTATAATACCTTTAATGGAAAATAATTTCAAAAATAATATATATGTATAACTGAATCACCTTGCTGTGCACCTGAAACATTGTAAGTCAACAATGTTTCAATAAATAAATATATATATATTAAAAAAGCATTAAAAATAAACACTTTAAAGAAAGAAAGAGGTCCAACAGCCTAACACCGCAGTACTAACAATGACATCCCTCTTGTGTGAGTGTCAGGTGTTGGGAAACATGGTTCTTCCCAATCATTTGCTCTCAGATGCTCTTGGATGGTCTTTTGCAAATTGTTTTCAGCCCAGCAAGTTGATATCACTACTTCCCTGTTTCCAAGTTTAATAATGGAATCTCTCTTTCTCTCTCTCATTTAGATACATTATCTTTATTTGGGGAGAAAAAATAACTTTCTATCTATTTAACAATGGGCCACATCACAATAACCTTTGCACATGATGACTTTAACTGGGGGCACTTTTTTGCATGCAGTATAATTAAGGATTTATTTGAAATACCTTATGTTATAAACTGAAATAAACCTGGAAAACTACAAAAAAAAAAAAAGAAAAAAGAATAAGAAGAAAGACAGGGACTCTTTGTCTCAATGCTGGGGACCACAACTAACAACCAGTAGATGATCAGTAAATGCTTGATGAGTGGAAAGGCCCCCTCTTCTTACCTATTAGAACCTGAGGCCAAGAGAAGTGGCTGGCACAGCTCTTCCAAAGCTCTGTTCCAGCAGAACCAGAACATCTAACATCTCCACCTACATCCCAACTCCCTGTCCAATAATAGTTTTTAAATGTCTACTTATGCTTAAAAATGGCTGAATTCCTCATTATTTCTTAATGGCCTTTAGTTTGTAAGGCAAAACTATTAGGTACCAAATATTTGCCCCACATAAGCACCATGATTTGCCTTCAATGCTCAGCTAAACCCCAGGAAATGTATTACATGTCTGACGGTTCCATTTCCTTGATTGACAGACACAGAACTTAGAAGCTTGGATAGTCTGGTTCTAGGAACCAGAGCTTCCAAAGTATCAATACATGTGGTTTTCTCTTCATGTGATCACAAACCAGCAATAAAATCCACCATAAATAATCTATTGTAAACTTTACTTTGACAATAAACTATAGGAAAGAGTTCAACTGAATATACCACTGAAGGAGTAAATAATTGATGGCCCTGAATCCTTTTGGGCAAAGCAGGCCTATAATCTTTTCAGTATAATACTTATTTGGGCTTCTATTTTCCTGAAGGAATGAGATTCTGCTAAGAGATAGAGGAAGGGGAGGAAAACAAGCACCAGTGTGCCGACTGCTCTAAGATTGGTGACTTTGAAGATTTAAACTTGATCCCAAATCCTTGAATAATAAATAAATCAGCATCTGGAGACCCTACAGGTCTTGAACATGAAGAACCTGGTTAACTGTGGTCATGAGCACCCAGAGGCTGAAATAACAGAAATCCAGTCCCACTTAAGGCTCCCAACTTGATGACCATAGTTTTTACGTTAACTGACAAAGTGGAGCAACTTCACAGCCATAATAGTATGGACTTCTCCAAATACTTCCTCACTACAGCTTCATAATAAAATGAGATCTGTATGGGCCTTTGTAGTTAACCATTCTGTGCTTGGCTCACTGCCTGGACCAAACAATATATTTTGAATACATCTACACAAGATGCTCCCCTGAATAGTTTGCATTAATCCTCACAAGAGTCTTGTGAAACAGGAAGGCCGTGTGAAATTACTCTCATTTAACAAGAAAGGAGGTTCCCAGATATCATTTCCTCCTCATCAGTAAGGTTCACTAGTCACTGACCATGAGCTAAGTGTTATGAGTATATTAATAAGCTTATTTCTAACACAGTCAAAAAGTATATTAATAGAATCCCCATTTAGAGATAAGAAAACAGACACAAAGAAATTAAGTAACCAGCACATAAGAATTATATTAATATAGCTATAACCTGCTATTACCTTTTGTAACTAGCACCAGGACTGAACCCAGGCAGCTGGCTTCAGGCAGAGCCACACTTTTAAACCAAGACAGACCACATCCTGCCTTGAGATTGGCCTGCCCAATAGGATCCATCTGCTTTGGCCTTGGTCATATGGTGAGTTGATGGCTAGGCCAGGACTACTCCTGTCCTCCCTCCAGTCCACATACCTGCTTCAACAAGTCCTGTCAATCATTGCCTACAAAAACAAAGCTTCCCTGGGCCTCAGCACAAGTCTAACCAACTGAACAGAGGGGCATGTACACTGATGTACTAATGCTTCATAGAAACCCAGGGCAGGAGGCTACCTTCAGAAGCAAAACAAGTCAAAGGCCTCAAGGTGAAAGAAAAAACCACGGAGAAACCTCCAGGGACACTTATATTGGGAAACTTACTACTGAGGATTCATGTGCTATGTACTGTAAAGGGTCTTACCTGTCACCAAGTGTCCACTGTAAAACTATAAAGTTAGTTTCTTTGAAAAAGATGCTTACATTTTACCAATTTGGTATTTTAATAAATTTTTATTACTATTTTTATGTAAACCTCAATGCATGGGCATATGTCAGAGTTCTGTGATTCCAGAAATGGATGGAAAAGAAAGAAACACACAGCCTTTCTCTTGCAGATTCATTGTAAGAAAGTCCTATCTAGACAACAGCCTAACTTAACACTATATGACACAGCCAGCTTTTAGAAACTGGTCAACAACATTAAAACATGTTTGCATCTAACATAGGATATTTTATATACCACATAACAAACGGGCTTCTAAATCATTCTGCAAAGTGAACATTTATCTTTACACACACACACAAATTGGAATAAAAACTTATATGCCCCTATATTCAGATCAGTAAATTTTTCGTAGAAAATAGGTCAATATGCACAGTGATTATCTTCTAAGTATCTCATCCATTTTCAAATATCAAATGTAATCAGGAACTAAATGCATTAATAAGACATACTGAGAAAGTTGGTGTCTGACTTACCTATTGGATTTCTATCGAAGAACAGCATTGGAGCTCTGAAAATGGACTTCAACATTTTGTTGTGCAAAGTTTGTGAAGAATTAACAAGGATGTAGAATATCAACAGAGATCTTGTGATGCCATAAAGGATGGTAGCTTCAGTTAGAACTGAAATAAAGTAACATCACTCAGCACAAGATCTCTACCTTTCCTTCAATTATGTGAAAGCATGGCAGACAGCTTACAAAAATGTTATGTGTCTTATTCTATAAATATAATTTATATATAAATTCACCTATAGACTATAGAATAAATATATAATGGATTCTATGAGAGTTTAATACATTCACTAGGTACATTTACAAAGAAGAATATAAAAATAAGTATGGTTCTCTTATTAAATAGAAACATGAGAAAAAAATCAGGTGTAAAATACCATTTCAGATTTTCCTAATCCAATTACAAGTACTAATAAAAACTCAGAAGAAAGAAAATGATTTTTTAAAAAGTAGTATCTTCCTTTTGCCATATTTCAAATCCTTTTCCATATTTACAACATGTCCCATAATCTAAAATTGAGAAATGTTTTGATAACACCATGAATTAAAAGGGAATAGGAGAGATGACTTACCATTTCCTTATAAATGGTACATGTATATGGAAATTTACTTCCATGTAAAGTAACAATTTCCATGCCCAAGCAGCTTTAAAGAGTATAAAAAGACCATATTAAGTTGCAAGCAGACAATCTCTTCAATAATTGAATTGCAAGAAAACATGTACTATATATTCAGTCAGTTCAGCTCAGTTGCTCAGTCGTGTCCGACTCTTTGCGACCCCATGAATCGCAGCACGCCAAGCCTCCCTGTCCATCACCAACTCCCAGAGTTCACTCAGACTCACGTTCATTGAGTCTGTGATGCCATCCAGCCATCTCATCCTCTGTTGTCCCCCTCTTCTCCTGACCCCAATCCCTGCCAGCATCAAAGTCTTTTCCAATGAGTCAACTCTTTGCATGAGGTGGTCAAAGTACTGGAGTTTCAACTTTAGCATCATTCCTTTCAAAGAAATCCCAGGGTTGATCTCCTTCAGAATGGACTGGTTGGATCTCCTTGCAGTCCAAGGGACTCTCAAGAGTCTTCTCCAACACCACAGTTCAAAAACATCAATTCTTCGGCACTCAGCCTTCTTCACAGTCCAACTCTCACATCCACACATTACAACTGGAAAAACCATAGCCTTGACTAGACGGACCTTAGTCAGCAAAGTAATGTCCGCTTTTGAATATGCTATCTAGGTTGGTCATAACTTTTCTTCTAAGGAGTAAGCATCATTTAATTTCATGGCTGCAATCACCATCTGCAGTGATTTTGGAGCCCCCAAAAATAAAGTCTGACACTGTTTCCACTGTTTCTCCATCTATTTCCCATGGAGTGATGGGACCAGATGCCATGATCTTAGTTTTCTGAATGTTGAGTTTAGGCCAACTTTTTCACTCTCCTCTTTCACTTTCATCAAGAGGCTTTTTAGTTCCTCTTCACTTTCTGCCATAAGAGTGGTATCATCTGCATATCTGAGGTTATTGATATTTCTCCCGGCAATCTTGTTTCCAGCTTGTGTTTCTTCCAGTCCAGGGTTTTTTACCATGAGATAATTAATCAAAATGAGCAAGTCATCTCTCACTGTTTTATAGAAACACAAAGCATGGGGGTGGTCCTAAGATGGCAGAGGAATAAGACAGGGAGACCACTTTCTCCCCCACAAATTCATTGAAAGATCATTTGAACGCTGAGCAAATTCCACAAAACAACTTCTGAATGCTGGCAAAGGACACCAGCCACCCAGAAAGGCAGCCCATTGTCTTCAAAAGGAGGTAGGACAAAATATAAAAGATAAAAAGAGACAGAAGAGGTAGGGACAGAGACCCATCCTGGGGAGGGAGTCATGAAAGAGGAGAAGTTTCCAAACACCAGAAAACCCTCTCACCAGTGGGTCAGTGGGGAGTTTTGGAATGTCATAGGGCAACATAACCAGGAGGAAAATAAATAAAGAAATAAAACCCACAGATTACGTGCCTAACCACAACTCCCAGCAGAGAAGTAGTCCAGATGCTCGCATCTGCCACCAGCAAGCGGGGACTGAACAGGGAGGCGCGAGCTGCATTGCTTAGGGTAAGGACCAGGCCTGAATGCCCTGAAGACAATATGAGGGAGCGTGCTGCAATTCATGGGGTCGCAAAGAGTCGGACACGACTGAGCGACTGAACTGAACGTGAGACAGCAACCCAAACTGTGGGATAGCCAGAGAGAAAAAAAGAAAGAGAGAGAACATTCCCGTGAAAAGCTCTAACCTAAGGCACTGCCAGGCCCACTCACAGAACAAAGGACTGAGTGAATACAAGAGGAGAGCTAGCCAGCTGCAGACTGGCCCATACCCCACTAGAGGCAGAGAGGCAGGCGTGCGACAGCCAGAGCTGGAAAGGGACAATCTCGGCCCCAGAGACCACATCCTCCACCAAACTGCAAGCAGACTCCCAGTTGCTAACCAAATGTTCCTGGGATCCTGGACAGTTGACATGTACCAGGAGGGTCACAGCCAGAGATCGGCTCCCCAGAGGAGACGCACAGCACACCAGCACACGTGGGACGACGCTCCCACTGAGCTCCCAGGAAACCAGTGGCTGGGACTGGGGAGGTGATAAGACCCACCACACACCTGGGAGAGTGTACTCACCAAGCACCCAGTCACCTGAGCTGCTTGGACCTGGGAAGGGCACAAAACGCAGGCCCAACCAAGTATGTGCCTTTGTGGAGTACCCAAGAACCTAAACCTGAGCAGCTTAGACCTGGGAAGTGCACACAACCCAGGCCCCACTTTAGACAGTTCCCCTGCAGAGCAACCTGAAGCCTGAGCAGTTTAGACAGGGAAAGCACAGGCACCGTGAGTGAGGGCAAACCCAGTGTGGTCCAGACAATGTGAGCACTCCCCACACATGCCAGTGATATTTGTTTTCAGTGTTCCCCCTCCCCACAGCACAACTGAATGAGTGAGCCTAAATAAGTCACCACCTTCACCCCCTTGTGTCAGGGCAGAAATTAGACACTGAAGAGACTCACAAACAAAAGCCGCCAAAATAAACAGAGGGAACTGCTTTGAAAGAGACAGGTGCAACAGATTAAAACCCTGTAGTTAGCAATGATTACATTGGAAGGGGCCTATAGACCTTGAGAAGAAGTATAAGCTGGAACAAAGAATTATCTGAAACTGTACTGACCCCACATTGCCCGCAGTAGCTCCAGAGAAATTCCTAGCTATATTTTACTATTATCATTTTTTTAATTTTAACTACTTTATTGCTCCATTAATTTTAATTTTTGTAACCTACTATCTTGCAAAAAAAAAACCTATTTTTAAAGCAAATTTCATATATGCTTTTTAAAATTTTCGTGATTTTGTTTTTTTTAATATTGTATTTTTGAGACTTTAACATCTACTCTTGATTTTGAATCTTTGGGTTTTGGTATTTGTTATCAATTTTGTACCTTTAAGAATCCAATCTTCAGTACCCATATTTAGTTAGGAGTGTGATTACTGGCTTGTTTGCCCTCTCCGTCTTTTGACTCTCTTTGTTCTCCCCCAGGTCACCTCTATCTCCTCCCTCCCACCTCTTCTCTACCCACCTCTGTGAATTTCTTTGGGTATTCTGAGCTGTGCAGAACACTTAGGGAACTGATCACTGGCTAGATCTGTCTCTTGCCTTTTGACACCCCATATTCTCCTCTTGGTCACCTCTATCTCCTTCCTCCCTCTTCTCTTCTCTATGTAACTCCATGAACCTCTCTGGATGTTCCAGGCTGTGGACAGAACATAGGAATTTGATTACTGGCTAGATTGCTCTCTTCCCTTTTGATTCATCCTCTTCTCCTCCTGGCCACCTCTATCTCCCTCCTCCCTTTTCTCTTCTCCATGTAACTCTGTGAACCTCTCTGCGTGTCCCTCACTGTGGAGAATCTTTTCTCCTTTAACCTACATGATTTATCATAGGTGCTGTATGGATGGAGAAGTCTTCAGGCTAATGTAGAGTAAGACTGAAAGCCAGAGGCAGGAGGCTTAAATCCAAAACCTGAGAACACCAAAAACTCCTGACTCCAGGGAACATTAATGAACAAGAGCTCATCCAAAAGCCTCCATAACTACAATGAAACCAAGCTCCACCCAAGACCCAACAAGTTCCAGAGTAAGACATACCAAGCTAATTCTCCAACAACACAGGAACATAGCCCTGAGCATTAAAATACAGGCTGCCCAAAGTCACACCAAACCCATAGACACCTCAAAATTCACTACTGGACATTTCATGGCACTCCAGAGAGAAGAGATGCAGCTCCACCCACCAGAACACCAACGCAAGTTTCCCTAACCAGGAAACCTTGACAAGCCACTCAACCAGCCACACCCACAGGGAGGAACCTCCACAATAAAGAGGAACCACAAACTCCCAGCATACAGAAAGGTCACCCCAAACACAGCAATCTAAGCAAGATGAAAAGGCAGAGAAATATTCAGCAGGTAAAGGAACATGATAAATGCCCAACAAACCAAACAGAAGAGGAGGAGATAGGGAGTCTACCTGAAAAAGAATTCAGAATAATGATAGTAAAGATGATCCAAAATCTTGAAAACAAACTAGAGCTACAGATAAATAGTCTGGAGACAAGAATTGAGGGGATGCATGAAATGTTTAACAAGGACCTAGAAGAAATAAAAAAGAGTCAATCACTAATAAATAATGCAATAACTGAGATCAAAAGCACTCTGGACAGAGCCAACAGTAGAATAACTGAAGCAGAAGATAGAATAAGTGAGGTGGAAGATAGAATGGTGGAAATAAATGAAGCAAAGAGGAAAAAAGAAAAAAATTAAAAGAAATGAGGGAAACCTCAGAGACCCCTGGGACAATGTCACATGCCCCAACATTCAAATCATAGGAGTCCAAGAAGAAGAAGACAAAAAGAAAGGCCATGAGAAACTACTTGAGGAGATAATAGTTGAAAGCTTCCCTAAAATGGAGAAGGAAATAGCCACCAAAGTCCAAGAAACCCAGAGAGTTCCAAACAGGGTAAACCCAAGGTGAAATACCCCAGACACATATTAATCAAATTGACAAAGATAAAAAAAAAGAACAATTATTAAAAGCAGCAAGGGAAAAACAACACACAAGGGGATTTCCATAAGGATAACAGTGGATCTTTCAATAGGAACTCTTCAGGCCAGAAGGGAATGGCAGGACATACTTAAAGTATTGAAAGAGAAAAACCTAAAACCCAGATTACTATACCCAGCAAGGATCTCATTCATATATGAAGGAAAAATCAAAAGCTTTACAGACAAGCAAAAACAGAAAATTCAGCACCACCAAACCAGCTCTTCAACAAATGCTAAAGGATCTTCTCTAGAAAGGAAACACAGAAAAGGTGTAGATATTCAAACTCCAAACAACAAAGTAAATGGCAATGGGATTATACTTATCAATAATTACCTTAAATGTAAATGGGTTGAATGCCCCAACCAAAAGACAAAGACTGGCTGAATGGAAACAAAAGCAAGACCCCTATATATGCTGTCTACAAGAGACCCACCTCGAAACAAGGGACACATACAGACTGAAAATGAAGGGCTGGAAAAATATATTTCATGCAAATGGAGACCACAAGAAAGCAGGAGTAGCAATACTCACATCAGATAAAATACACTTTGAAATAAACACTGTGAAAAGAGACAAAGAAGGACACTACATAATGATTAAAGGATCAATCCAAGAAGAAGATATAACAATTATAAATATATATGCACCCAACATAGGAGCACCGCTATATGTAAGGCAAATGCTAACAAGTATGAAAAGGGAAATTATTAGTAACATAATAATACTGGGAGACTTTAATACCCCACTCACTTTAATACACCTATGGATAGATCAACTAAACATAAAATTAGCAAGCAAACACAAACTTTAAATGATATAATGGACCAGTTAGACTTAATTGATATCTATAGGACATTTCACCCCAAAACAATGACTTTCACCTTTGTCTCAAGTGCACATGGACCCTTCTCCAGGATAGATCACATCCTGGGCCATAAATCTAGCCTTGGTAAATTGAAAAAAAAAAATGAAATCATTCCAAGTATATTTTCTGATCACAATGCAATAAGATTAGATATCAACTACAGGAAAATAAAGACTATTAAAAATACAAACATAAGGAGGCTAAACAACATACTTCTGAATAACCAACAAATCAGAAGAAAGCACAAAAGAAATCAAACTATGCATAGAAACAAATGACAATGAAAACACAACAACCCAAAACCTGTATGATTCAGTAAAAGCAGTGCTAAGGGGAAGGTTCATAGCAATACAAGCTTACCTCAAGAAACAAGAGAAAAATCAAATAAATAACCTAACTCTACACCTAAAGCAACTAGAAAAGGAAGAAATAAAGAACCCCAGGGTTAGTAGAAGGAAAGGAATCATAAAAATTAGGGCAGAAATTAATGAGAAAGAAACAAAGGAGATGATGGCAAAAATCAACAAAGCTAAAAGCTGGTTCTTTGAGAAGATAAATAAAATAGACAAACCATTAGCCATACTCATCAAGAAAAAAAAGGGAGAAGATTCAAATCAACTAAATTAGAAATGAAAATGGAGAAATCACAACAGACAACACAGAAATACAAAGGATCATAAGAGACTGCTATCAGCAACTATATGCCCAAAAAAATGGACAACTTGGAAGAAATGGACAAATTCCTAGAAAAGTATAACTTTCCAAAACTGAACCAGGAAGAAATAGAAAAAAAAAATTTTTTAAGTATTTATTTATTTTTGGGTGCACTGGGTCTTCATTGTTGCAAGCGGGCTTTCTCTAGCTGCAGTGAGTAGAGGCTACTCTCTAATTGCGGTGTGCAGGCTTATCATTGCGGTGGCTTCTCCTGTTGCAGAGTACGGGCTCTAGGGCACAAGGGCTCCAGTAGTTGCTGCATGTGGCTTTGGTAGATGCAGCTCCCAGCCTCTAGAACACAGACTCAAGTGTTCTAGCATAGGCTCTTAGTTGCTCCGTGGCATATGGAATCTTCCCCGACCTGGGATTGAACCCATGTCCCCTGCATTGGCAGGAGGATTCTTAACCACTGGACCACCAGGGAAGTCCAGGAAGAAATAGAAAATCTTAACAGACACATCACAAGCATGGAAATTGAACCTGTAATCAGAAATCTTCCAACAAACAAAATCCCAGGACAGCTTCACAGCTGAATTCTACCAAAAATTTAGAGAAGAGCTAGCACCTATCCTACTCAAATTCTTCCAGAAAATTGCAGAGGAAGGTAAACTCCCAAACTCATTCTATGAGGCCGCCATCACCCTAATACCAAAACCTGACAAAGATGCCACAAAAAGAGAAAACTACAGGCCAATATCACTGATAAACATAGATGCAAAAATCCTTAACAAAATTCTAGCAAACAAAATCCAACAACATATTAAAAAGATCATACATCATGACCAGGTGGGCTTTACCCCAGGGATACAAGGATTCTTTAATATCCACAAATCAATCAATGTGATACACCACATTAACAAATTAAAAGATAAAAACCATATGATTATCTCAATAGATGCAGAGAAAGCCTTTGACAAAATTCAATATCCATTTATGATAAAAACTCTCTGGAAAGCAGGAATAGAAGGAACATACCTCAACATAATAAAAGCCATATATGACAAACCCACAGCAAACATTATCCTCAATGGTGAAAAACTGACAGCATTTCCCCTAAAGTCAGAAACAAGACAAGGGTGCCCACTCTCACCACTACTATTAAACAGCACTCAGAGAAGAAAAAGAAATAAAAGGAATCCAGATTGGAAAAGAAGTAAAACTCTCACTGTTTGCAGATGACATGTTCCTCTACATAGAAAACCCTAAAGACACCACCAGAAAATTACAAGAGCTAATCAATGAATATAGTAAAGTTGCAGGATATAAAATTAACACACGTTGCATTCCTATACACTAACAATGAGAAAACAGAAAGAGAAATTAAAGAAACAATTCCATTCACCATTGCAATGAAACGAATAAAATACTTAGGAATAAATCTATATAAAGAAACAAAAGACCTATATATAGAAAACTATAAAACACTGATGAAAGAAATCAAAGATGATAAAATAGAGGGAGAAATATACCATGTTCATGGATTGGAAGAATCGATATAGTAAAAATGAGTACACTACCCAAAGCAATCTATAGATTCAATGCAATCCCCATCAAGCTACCAATGGTATTTTCCAAGGCACTATAACAAATAATTTTACAATTTGTATGGAAATACAAAATAACCTTGTAGAGCCAAAGCAATCTTTAGAAAGAAGAATGGAACTGGAGGAGTCAAGCTGCCTGACTTCAGGCTCTACTACAAAGCCAGTCATCAAGACAGTATGGTACTGGCACAAAGACAGAAATATAGATCAATAGAACAAAACAGAAAGCCCAGAGATAAATGCACACACCTATGGACACCTTATCTTTGACAAAGGAAGCAAGAATATACAGTGGAGAAATGACAATCTCTTTAAAAAGTGGTGCTGGGAAAACTGGTCAACCACTTATAAAAGAATGAAACTAGAACACTTTCTAACACCATACACAAAAATAAACTCAAAATGGATGAAAGATCTAAACGTAAGATCAGAAACTATAAAACTCCTAGAGAAGAACATAGGCAAAACACTCTCCAACATAAATCACAGCAGGATCCTCTATGATCCACCTCCCAGAGTAATGGAAATAAAAGCAAAAATAAACAAATGGGACCTAATTAAACTTAAAAGCTTTTGCACAACAAAGGAAACTATAAGCAAGGTGAAAAGACAGCCTTCAAATGGGAGAAAATAATAGCAAATAAAGCAACTGACAAAGAATTAGTCTCAAAAATATACAAGCAGTTCCTGCAGTTCAATTCCAGAAAAATTAATGACTCAATCAAAAAAATGGCCCAAAGAACTAAACAGACATTTCTCCAAAGAAGACATACGGATGGCTAACAGACGCATGAGAAGATGCTCAACATCACTCATTATCAGAGAAATGCAAATCAAAACCACAATGAGGTACCATCTCACACCAGTCAGAATGGCTGCTATCCAAAAGTCTACAAACAATAAATGCTGGAGAGGGTGTGGAGAAAAAGGGACCCCTTACACTGTTGGTGGGAATGCAAACTAATACAGCCACTATGGAGAACAGTGTGGAGATTCCTTAAAAAACTGGAAATAGAACTGCCATATGACCCAGCAATCCCAGTGCTTGGCATACACACTGAGGAAACCAGAATTGAAAGAGACACGTGTACCCCAATGTTCATTGCAGCACTGTTTACAATAGCTAGGACATGGAAGCAACCTGGATGTCCATTGGCAGATGAATAGATAAGAAAGCTGTAGCACATATATATAATGGAATATCACTCAGCTGTTAAAAAGAATGCATTTGAATCAGTTCTAATGAGGTGGATGAAACTGGAGCCTGTTATACAGAGTGAAGTGAGTTAGAAAGAAAAACACAAATACAGTATATTAACGCATATATAAGGAATTTAGAAAGATGGTAACGATGACCCTATATGCGAGACAGCAAAAGAGACACAGATGTATAGAACAGTGTTTTGGACTCTATGGGAGAAGGCAAGGGTGGGGTGATCTGAGAATAGCATGGCAACATGTATATTATCATATGTGAAACATATCACCAGTCCAGGTTTGATACATGAGACAGGGTGCTCAGTGCTGGTGCACTGGGATGATCCTGAGGGATGGGATGGGGAGGAAAGTGGGAGGGGTGTTCAGGATGGAGAACACATGTACACCCATGGCTGATTCATGTCAATGTATCACAAAAACCACTACAATATTGTAAAGTAATCAGCCTCCAATTAAAATAAATTAATTAATTTTAAAAAAGAAACACAAAGCATTTGGAAATGAACACAATAACCTAAATTTAACTTTATTAATGACATAAATGAGTACCTGCTACGCATACAAAAATGAAAATAGCCCTTCTAACATCTCTTGAATTCACAATGCCAAAGAGAGTGGAGAAACCTCTGTAATATACATTCCATCAAATATTTTGTTTTCCTCTTTAGCTGATGCATCATTGTAATTTCAGCTTTGAAAGCTGTTCAAATTCCTGAATTCCATCAATAGGCATTTGCCTTAGGCTACTGGGCTTCCCTGGTGGTTCAGATGGTAAAGAATCTGCCTGCAGTGCATTGCAACCCTGGTTCTATCCCTGGGCCAGGAAGATCCCCTGGAGTAGGAAATCACACCCCACTCCAGTATTCATGCCTGAGAAATTCCATGGATAGAGGAATCTGGCGGGCTACAGGCAATGAGGTCACAAAGTCAGACACAACTGAATGACTAACACACCATCCTATATGAATATATAACATAAGTCCATCTTTCTTTCTTTATCTTACCATAGTTCCTCAATTCAGAAAGTAAACAACTAAGGGATTCACATTTCTTAGCAAGTGATCAACATAATAAATACCAAATTTCAATGAGTGGGTTCTAACAAAGATAACACACTCTACCTTTGTAGAAAACTTGTATGAGGGTTTCCTATGCGAATATATAATATTTTAGGTGAGAATTTCCTTTAAAAAATATATAACACTACATGTATTCTAAGCACTCCTGTGAAAACACAGAGAGCTGTGTTAATATTGGCATGGCAAGCCAGATATTAATCACATAGTTGAGGACACAATAACATTGGGATCTCAAGGGAAGAAAGAGAAGGAATTCTAATTTCTAGACACTGGATTTCTCCCTGCTTAACTTCTTTCTTAAGTAGTGAAGCCCAAGAGATGAGTGTGGTAAAGGGGAGTTTGCATACCTGTGAGGGAATAACACTTTTATGTGGGATACTTTCTGCCAAAGGATTTCATTCAGGATCAATAAAAGCCATGGTTTACTCAGAAAGAATTGAAACAATCCAAACAACAGGGTGGGAATCCGTTTCTAACCCCCTTGCCCATTCATGTAATGATGTAGGCTTTAGCTAAAGCAACCTATTAGAATAGACAGTAGTACCTATTTCCAGTGGCTGATTTGCTCAATATGCAATCCTGGTTTAACTACCAAAATCCAGTACAGAGCAAATTAAGAGTCTTCATGCACCCACTTTCTTCTAGTAGATTTTTTAAATACTCATTCTAATTAATTCACAGGGTAAATGCAACTCAGACTCTTCATCTGTTAAGACATTACTGAATTACTCCTGGGAGCTCTAGTTGTTCACACAGGCTCCTAGTAAACACCTCAGACTCTCGTATAACAGACCAGATGATTTACCTGAGTGAACTGTTAAGTACCAGCCAGAATCAGGTATTTCAACTACCCTTCCTTTTCCATATGCCATGGCATATAGGGTACTCTGTCTATTTGCCCTAGGGAAAAGGGAAGACAAAGAAAAAATATTACACTCTAGATAGAATTTAGGGAAACAACAGAAAAATTAACCTCTATTTAGGAGACGTGTTTTACGGTGGAAAATGGTTCCCAGCTCACTAGGCCCTGTGTCTGTCTACCTTATAAAAAATCCATTTAAATCACAACTTCCAGCTCTCAAGAATGTGAGGAAGCTGCTGAGGGTCAAATATGGGGATAGTCTTACTCTACCAGCCAGAAATTTACTTCTTTTTCAGAGAAACTATGTGAGAATCAGAAGAGGAGGCTGAACCAGCCCCAACTATACCCTCTGCTATGGGAAAATGAGGCTTCATGTAGATTTCACAGCCCTTTGGGTCAGACCAGGAATCACTCACCAGTATGCAAGCCACCAATCCTGCAGGATGTAGGAAACCTGGAGCAGGAAATGACAGTCACTCAGACACTGACATCACTGAGCCTCACACCCTGCTCACTAGGTTGGGAGATGGAAAGGCTCCAGAATGTGGAGACGGTCCTTCCAGGTCAGGTCTGCACCAAGTCCACACCCCAGATGACCACAGGTCAGGGGAGGGTATGATACATTTTAATATCTTTTTTTAAAATATCTTTACAAGACATTCTTTTTCTTCCTAGAAGCTCTCTGTTATATACAAACAACACCTCACCTCAATAAGTAAGCCTCACTTATTTTCCTCATAGATTTCATTCAGTGCAAACCAAAATGGACTGCAAAGCATAATAAAAAAACAGTATAAAAGTCAGGATTTTTCAAAGAAAAAAAAATTGATAGAAACCTAATGATGCTAAAGCCTTTGACTGTGTGGATCAAAATCAGGTCAGTTCAGTCACTCAGTCGTGTCCGACTCTGTGCGACCCCATGAATCACAGCACGCCAGGCCTCCCTGTCCATCACCAACTCCCGGAGTTGACTCAGACTCACGTCCATTGAGTCAGTGATGCCATCCAGCCATCTCATCCTCTGTTGTCCCCCTCTTCTCCTGCCCCCAATCCCTCCCAGCATCAGAGTCATTTCCAATGAGTCAACTCTTCACATGAGGAGGCCAAAGTACTGGAGTTTCAGCTTTAACATCATTCCTTCAAAGAAATCCAGGGTTGATCTCCTTCAGAATGGACAGGTTGGATCTCCTTGCAGTCCAAGGGACTCTCAAGAGTCTTCTCAAATACCACAGTTTAAAAGCATCAATTCTTCGGCGCTCAGCCTTCTTCACAGTCCAACTCTCACATCCATACATGACCACAGGAAAAACCATAGCCTTGACTAGACGGACCTTAGTCAGCAAAGTAATGTCTCTGCTTTTGAAGATGCTGTCTAGCTTGGTCATAACTTTTCTTCCAAAGAGTAAGCGTCTTTTTATTTCATGACTGCAATCACCATCTGCAGTGATTTTGGAGCCCAAAAAAATAAAGCTTGACACTGTTTCCACTGTTTCTCCATCTATTTCCCATGGAGTGATGGGACCAGATGCCATGATCTTCGTTTTCTGAATGTTGAGTTTTAAGCCGACTTTTTCACTCTCCTCTTTTACTTTCATCAAGAGGCTTTTTAGCTCCTCTTCACTTTCTGTCATAAGGATGGTGTCATCTGCATATCTGAGGTTATCGATACTTCTCCCGGCAATCTTGATTCCAGCTTGTGCTTCTTCCAGCCCAGCGTTCCTCATGATGTACTCTGCATATAAGTTAAATAAGCAGGGTGTATCACAATAAACTGTGGAAAATTCTGAAAGAGATGGGAATATCAGACCACCTAACCTGCCTCCTGAGAAATCTGTATGCAGGTCAGGAAGCAACAGTTAGAACTGGACATGGAACAACAGATTGGTTCCAAATAGGAAAAGGAGTACGTCAAGGCTGTATATTGTCACCCTGCTTATTTAACTTCTATGCAGAGTACATCATGAGAAATGCTGGACTGGAAGAAACACAACCTGGAATCAAGATTGCAAGGAGAAATATCAATAACCTCAGATATGCAGATGACACCACCCTTATGGCAGAAAGTGAAGAGGAATTAAAAAGCCTCTTGATGAAAGTGAAAGAGGAGAGTGAAAAAGTTGGCTTAAAGCTCAACATTCAGAAAACAAAGATCATGGCATCCGGTCCCATCACTTCATGGGAAATAGATGGGGAAACAGTGGAAACAGTGTCAGACTATTTTGGGGGGCTCCAAAATCACTGCAGATGGTGATTGCAGCCATGAAATTAAAAGACCTTGGAAGAAAAGTTATGACCAACCTAGATAGTATATTCAAAAGCAGAGACATTACTTTGCCGACTAAGGTCCGTCTAGTCAAGGCTATGGTTTTTCCTGTGGTCATGTATGGATGTGAGAGTTGGACTGTGAAGAAGGCTGAGCGCCGAAGAATTGATGTTTTTGAACCTGGTGTTGGAGAAGACTCTTGAGAGTCCCTTGGACTGCAAGGAGATCCAACCAGTCCATTCTGAAGGAGATCAGCCCTGGGATTTCCTTGGAAGAAATGATGTTAAAGCTGAAACTCCAATACTTTGGCCACCTCATGCAACGAGTTGACTCACTGGAAAAGACTCTGATGCTGGGAGGGGTTGGGGGCAGGAGAAGGGGACAACAGAAGATAAGATGGCTGGATGGTATCACTGACTCGATGGACGTGAGTCTGAGTGAACTCCAGGAGTTGGAGATAGACAGGGAGGCCTGGCATGCTGCGATTCATGGGGTCGCAAAGAGTCAGACACGACTGAGTGACTGAACTGATCTGAACTGTGATGATCAAGTTTCTGTGTCAGCTTGGCCAGGCCAGTCTCTAGTGGTTCAACCAAACCCTCGTCTAGATGTTGCTATGAAGCTATTCAGTGGATGCAATTCACATCATCCTTAGAACTTCAGTAGAGGAGATCACCCTCAATACTGTGGTGGCCTCGTCCAGTCAGTAAAGGCCTGAAGAGCAAAACCTGAGGCTTCTTGGAGGAGGAAGAAATTTTGCCTCAAGACTACAGGGTCAGCTCCATCCTGTAGGCCTGCCTTTCTGATTTCACATTCACCAGCTAGACTGCGCAAGCTCATGAGCCAGTTCTCTGAAATAAATCTCTTACTATATATATTAAAAATGTTAATATTGACAAATTAAATAAATACAGTATAGACAATATGTAAATACCAAGAAGAGGGCACAAACCAAAATAAATGTTCTTATTTACCTGAGCTGCGATGTTCACTAAAATAAGGAAAATGATGATAAACCAGTGAGCACCAGCTGTGAAGTAATTCTCATAGCTCTTAAAACCAACTCTTCCAACCGAACGGCCCTCCAGTGGAAATGTAACCTGGATGGTCTCAGTCTGGGAGGGAGAACAGCAGTGAAAACAAAATTTTAAGTAAGGAACCCCCAAATTTCAAGTTTACAATGCCCTCCACTGCAAAGCTATGAGGAAACAGACACATCTCATATGCTTGTAGGAGTGCAGGATGGTCCATTTCCTACAGAAAAGGGTGTGCAAATGTCTAGCCAGACCACATATGCATTTACCCTTGGACTCAGCCATCCTATTTTCAGAAATCTATTAGAAAAAGAACATCATTTGCACGAAATTATTCACTTGTTGGGTGGCTTTGCTTAAAGTCAATCATGACTCTCAGCACAAGCACAACTACCTGATTCAAGTACAAATGCAGAAGCTTCTTCCAAAATAATACACAAAGTGATATGGCACTAACATATCCCTCTAAATGACTTGTATCACTTCCAATGATAGAAACATACTTGGTGCTCAAAATCCTAGACAAATACAGCAAAATAAGTTCACACAGGAAGTTGAAATAATGTGAGTCTGGACAGCACAGGACAGCATATGACCCAAATCTATTTAATTCCTGAATTTCAGGGAGTGACTCCTGAGTGTAGAATGTGAGGGACTAATCTGAATATTTATCAGAATCATCCAGGTTCCTAGGTCTGGATATTGTGGGCTTGGATACCAAGGAGTACCCATGTATATTTTTAAGAGAGAGCTAGTGCTTTTCTTCATTTCTGTCTGTAGGACCTAGAATGCATTATAGAGTCATATGAGTCAAAGATGTACTCAACTCTATGCTGACCACTGGACATTCAAGGTGAGTAAGATGTGGCTCTAGGTCTCAAAGGGTAATAAAAAAGGAAGCCAAGAACTAACTCTAAAGTGTCTGGCCTACAACAAACGATCTGACAAAGGGGCAAAATATTACCATCAATCACCTGCAGTGCCAGAACATTCCAACATATAGGAAAAGTAGCCAATTTAATGTGGTCACAGAAAGACTCAGTCTAAGGGAGTCTTCACATTAAACTGCTAGATGCATAAGGGAAGTTGGGATCCACCAGAGTGAGTAGGATGTAACTATGGTAAACTGATGAGTTCTCATATCAGCGTGAGCCACAAACAGCTGGAAATTCATAGCAGTGCACCCACTACTGAGCTCCATACGATTCTTCATCCTACACCCAAAGGAGAACACCAAGCAGGCTTGCTCCCTTCATGCTTTTCTAATTCTACCAATTCCATGGAATGAGGCTTGGAATCTTAGGATCTACTTTGGGATAAACAAAGATGTCATGAGAGAAGCAGACTGAAGGTCCACGAGGCCACCAAGAGCAGACAGACAAGGGCATGTTGCAGGATGAGAAACTCACATCTTGGTCCTCTGGAGCCACATCTTTCAAAGAGGGTCTGGAAGACGGCTGAGACTGAACCGAAGACTCGGAGATCAGAGTGAGTGTTCCTGGACCTGGAGATGGTTCAGCCTCCTCTATCTTCTCCCATAAAATAATATCTTCAAAATCTATCCCAAATTTTGAAAACTCAGCAAAAGTCCCCTTTCTCATAACTTTGCCCTAAAATAAAGAATTTGAGAGGAATTCATTTACATTTGATAATATTAATCCAATCTACATACTAATTAAAAGTTAACTAGTTTTAAATTATTATTTTCCTAAGAAAATTATCTCTAGGTTTAGAATTCTGGTGAAAAAATCTAGTTCAGTTCAGTTCAGTCACTCAGTCACACCTGACTCTTTGCAACCTCAGGGACTACAACACCCCAGGCTTCCCTGTCCATCACCAACTCCCGGAGCTTGCTCAAACTCATGTCTATCAAGTCAGTGATGCCATCCAGCCATCTCATCCTCTGTCATCCCCTTCTGCCTTCAGTCTTTCCCAGCATCAAGCTCTTTTCAAATGAGTCAGCTCTTCGCATCAGATGGCCAAAGTATTGGGGTTTCAGCTTCAGCATCAGTCCTTCCAATGAATATTCAGGACTGATTTCCTTCAGGATTGACTGGTTTGATCTCCTTGCAGTCCAAGGGACTCTCAAGGCTCTTCTCCAACACCACAGTTCAAAAGCATCAATTCTTCGGCGCTCAGCTTTCCTTATGGTCCAATTCTCACATCCATACATGACTACTGGAAAAATCATAGCTTTGACTTGTTGGACCTTTGTTGGCAAAGTAATGTCTCTGGTTTTTAATATGCTGTCTAGGTTGGTCACAGCTTTTCTTCCAAAGAGCAAAATGAGCATGGTGTTCACTGTCAAACCCTATGCTAGGTGCTGGGAGATATGAAAGAAATATATGTTCATGTTTTAAAAATGGAGGCCATTGACATAACTACCATGGGAACTCAGGGATACTAAAACTACAGATGTGGGTAGAAGTACCAGTACAATATTTTTGGGCAACATGGAAATTGAGAGAAGCATCATGTTAAAATGCAAGCAAACAGTTAATTGGGGAAGATATTCCAGGAAAGAAACTAAGGCTGACCCAGACATGGCAACAAGCACATCTCCAGAGGTAATGGTCTCTCATCAAATCTTCACAGACCATGGTTATAGTATCATGTGCTATAGGCATGTAGGAACCAGCCCTAGACAGAGAACCCATGAGCTTTATCTTCATGGTCTTTACCACTTCCCCACAAATGAAGGAAGTTCCCAACTGAAAATTCAATATTCTACCTGCCAAAGTATTTAAACAAAGAGGCCATGAGACTGAGGTGGCTCTAAATCCTTGACCTCCCATGCCAGCAAACCAACACCTAAGAACCAATGCACGCAGATTTAACAAAAAAAAATTTTTTTAATAAAAACTGCAGAACAACCAGTCACAAGCAGTCAACCAGGTATCCTCTACTCAGGCAACTGTTTAAGCTACAGTCAGTCTAATCATTTTCTTTGAACACATGTGACACACCATTGCAGTTTCCCTCCTTTTGTTGTTGTTGTTCCGTTGCTCAGTCATGTCCAACTCTTTGTGACCCCATGGACTGCAGCACACCAGGCTTCCCTGTTCCTCACGATCTCCCTGAGTTTGCTCAAACTCATGTCCATTGAGTCGGTGATGCCATCCAACCGTCTCATCCTCATCCCTCTCTTACAAAGTCCTATAAAATAATGTGCAGATATCTTCACTATATTCTGACCCCACGAAATAAGGCTCAGCTCATTCACTCAGTGTCAAACAAAATACAGGGAAAAATCACAGGATGCAAAACTAAACAGAGGAGGGCATCTCTGGTTAAGGCAGGTCAGATGGAAGAAGATACCCCAGGACCCTAGCTGGGACCTCTTTCACCCTATCTCCTGAGGTGGTCCATTGTGAGAAACTCAACGAAGCATTTGGGTACTGTCTATACTACAGAATTAGAAAATTATTCAGTGTATACTGTGCCTTGTTCCACTTGGGAGGCAAAATTCAAGGACTTTATTTAATGAAATTACCATTTTCTACATAGTACCTATAAGACACACAAGGAAACAAGTAGTGGTACAAGGATAGCAACTTCACTGAGCAGCCAAGCATAGACAACTCTGAGGGGTTGAGAGGGCAGCCATTCCCTTTCTGCTGTTAGAGAGGAACCAGACAAACAGTAAGGATAGACCCCAACTCATCCAGGGGTGCTCACACTTGGACAAATAGTTGTCCTGATAGCACTAAAATTGGGGGTAGTATCCTCAAAAGAAGCAATAAGGGACCCTAAAAGATCTAGGGACAAACTAAATAGGTTACTCTGTCTCCCACTGATCCTGTGCTAATAATACTGTCATCGTTGGGGTTTTACACACTAGTATCACCCTCTTCCAACATGAAATTAACTGCTATCAAATCTGAGAAACCTGAACTCCCCATTCCTGAAAGAGGACATGAGACAGTTGACATGAGATATTTCTTCTAGAGAAGCAGAGGTTCTGCATTTAATAATTTTTCTTAGGACAGAAATTCATTTGATAAATGAGGGATCTGACCAACCTTGACAGCATATTAAAAAGCAGAGACATGACTTTGCCGACAAAGGTCTGTATAGTCAAAGCTATGTTTTTTCAGTAGTCGTGTATGGTTGTGAGAGTTGGACCATAAAGAAAGCTGAGAACCAAAAAATTGATACTTTTGAACTGTGGTTCTGGAGAAGACTCTTGAGAGTCCCTTGGACTGCAAGAAGATCCAACCAGTCCATCCTAAAGGAGATCAGTCCTGGCTGTTCATTGGAAGGACTGATGTTGAAGCTGAAACTCCAATAATTTGGCCACCTTATACAAAGAACTGACTCCTTGGAAAAGACACTGATGCTGGGAAAGATTGAAGGCAGGATGAGAAGGGGACAACAGAGGATGAGATGGTTGGATGGCATCACCAACTCAATGGACATGACTTTGAGTAGATTCTGGGAGTTGGCAATGGGCAGGGAGGCCTGAATGTGTCCCTGGGTCAGCCTCCTATTCCCCTGTCCTTTGTCACTAATGGCAGCTTCAAGATGGGAGAAATAGAAGATTAAAAACAGAGGGGAAAAAACCTTACTACATTGTGACTAACCAAGCCTATGGATGAAATCTGCAAGGCAGCAGAGCAGTGGCTGCAGAAAGTACTCTGTGTACCACACGGGGACCAGGAGAACCAACAATCTGTGTTAGCAATGACAGGGGAAACGGTTCACATGGTTCACACAGGTGACTGTGGGCAAAGGGAGGAGGAAACCAACATTCCTGATGCTCACCAGATCTCAGTCAGTCCTCCTGCTCTCTCCACCCACTTCCCAAACTAATGAGCTCTACGTCTACCCTGGAAGAGAGTGGCCAGGGATATACAGTCTTTCCCAAATTCTCTCCAAATCTTGGTCAAAACTGTCAGGTCTCTGGCTGAGCTCATACATCAACATAATCCAAATCAAACAATGTGACCCAGGGACACATTCAGGTTTCCTACACAGCCTCTATACATGGCTCATTACGTCCTGAGTTCACACTACTTGTGCGTATGTGCTAAGTCACCTCAGTTGTGTCCGACTCTTTGCAGTCCTATGGACTGTAGCCCATCAGGCTCCTCTGTCCATGAGATTTACCAGGCAAGAATACTGGAGTGGGTTGCCATGTCCTTATCTTCCCAGCCTAGGATCGGACCCAAGTCTCTTAAGTCTCCTGCATTGGCAGTCAGGATCTTTATTACACTAGCTCCACCTGGTCTCACTGCCCAATCCTCCATAGCTATCCATAGTCCAGATTTTGCCGGGGGAGGGAGGGTGTCATAGAGTGGGACAGCTAACTAACTATACTGATCTCTACAGGGTGTTACAGTTTCATCACCCTACCCCCAGGGGACAGAAGAGAAATCTACAAAGGAACAGATGCACCATCTTTAAAGAAAAAGGCCCTTTATGTTTTGTTATCAGGAGTCTCATTTGTGAGGTCTGCTGAGCTTTCTTTCCCAGTCCTGTCTTCTTACTGGCTCCCTTTTAATATTGTAAATAGTAAGGAAAATGTTTTCACTCTGTAACTCAACACTAATTGAGAATCCTCTCTTGTTGATTGTGGGCCTTCGGAAATGTTTAATGCTTGATAGATGGTTTGCAAGACAGGGTCTTTTTTTTTTAACACCTTTATTGAGGCATATTATCATAAAGTTTGCCCATTTCAAGTGTACAAGTCAGTGATTGTAATAACTTTCCTGAGTGGCACAGACATACAATTCTGTTTTAGAACCCTTCCATGCCCTCAATAAGATCCTTCTTATCTATTTACATGGTACCCATGGTACTTGGAGAAGGCAATGGCAGCCCACTCCAGTATTCTTGCCTGGAGAATCCCATGGATGGAGGAGCCTGGTGGGCTGCAGTCCATGGGGTCACTAAGAGTCGGACACAACTGAGCAACTTGACTTCACTTTGACTTTTCACTTTTATGCATTGGAGAAGGATGGCAACCCACTCCAGTATTCTTGCCTGGAGAATCCCAGGGACAGGGAGCCTGATGGGCTCCTGTCTATGGGGTTGCACAGAGTCAGACACGACTGAAGCGACTTAGCAGCAGCAGGGAGGCCTGGTGTGCTGCAGTCCATGGGATCGCAAAGAGTCAGACACAACTGAGCAACTGAACTGACTGACCAAGGGCCTGTGGAACAGACAAGGGTTAATGACAGAGGTGCTGAGGCCCAGAGACAAAGAAGCCAAGGTCTGAAGCATCAAACAACCAGTAAGCCTGAAATATTCTCACTAATCTCCACCCCATCCCCAGTCATGCTAGGAGTTGGGGTTGATTGGTAGCCCCCCAAAAAGTAAGTTCAAGCCCTAAACATGATGCCTGTGAACATGATCTTATTTGCATTCAGTGTCTTTGTAGATGTAATGAAGTTAAGATGAGGTCACACTGGAACAGGGTGACCTTAAATCCTATATGACTGATATCCTTATGAGAAGAGACTCAGACACGGGGACAATGGCCATGTGACGTCAGAGGCAGAGACCACAGTGCTGCAGCTGGAACACAGGGAACACAAGGAAGGTCATGACTACCACCAGCTGGAAGGAAGGATTCTCCCCTGGAGCCTTCAGAGAGAGCACGGCCCTGCCAGCACCTGGATCTGGGATCTATAACCTCCAGAACAGGGAGATGATAAACTTCTGTTGTTTTAAGTCACCCAGTTTGCAGTGCTTTGTTACAGATAGAAACTGATACCCTATCCTGAGCCCATACTTCTGCCTCCTCAGCTTTACTAAGACTTCTAACTGCTTCTGCTGTCACCCCTCCAGTGACCATCAGAGGAATCTCTTAACTCCAACATCAGACCACATCACTCCTCTGCTCTGGCCCATCCAAGGCTTCAATCCCACTTCCAGGCTCATTGCCCACTGCCTGGAGAACAGCTCCCTCCACATCCCCCTGCTCACTCTCCTCAGACACACTGGTCTTCCTGCTGTTCCTCCAACCTGCCAGGTCAGCTCCTTCCTTAGGACCCCCTGCCTCTGACCCCCTCCCACCAGGTGACTGTGTGGCCCCCACCTTCATATGGTTCAGTCCCCAAGAGGCACCAGCTCCTCAAGGAGCCAGCCAGGATGTCACCCTTTGTCACATCCATCCCCATAAGAACAGGAGTCCCATGAAGGCAGGGCCTTGTCCTCCTGCTGCACAGGCTCCCACATGTATCGGGCTCATAGAGACCTGGGCAGGGAGACCTGCAAAGTGGGCGTTTCTGACCCAGGTGCTTGGCTACCCAACCTCGCTTCTAGTGTTAATGGAAGATGCTCTTTAGGCAAATTGTGCTTGACAATCATGTGGATACAAACAGGTCTCAGTAGCTCTAATTTCCAAGTAAAAACTTTGACTTAAGTTGTATAAGGGGAAAACACAAGATACAAATAAAATAGCATCATTATCCTTAACAAATTTCACTAGAACCATAATATTTCAGTAGTCCTGTGGTAGCACTCCTATATGCTTTAGTGTTTATGTGGCTTCAAGTTTAATAGTGACACTTTGCAGGTCTTTGGATTGATACTCAAAGACGTGAATAGCATCAGCTCTGAGAAAAAGAGGGAGTTAAATTGAGGGAGAAGAGGATATTTACCATGAATCCAAGGAGAGTGACCTGCTGGAAGGTCTGGCCTTCAACACACCTGAGTGCTAGTAATTTCACAGACTTCTAGAAACTACTTACATCTCTCAGTATCAGAATCTGACTTGCATCTTTTAGGTACTGCAGCTGATGAGTCACTAAGATTGTGATCTTCTCCTTCAAGACCTGACGAATACACCTACAAATGTAAAAGGTATAGAGTGCAAACGCACATTAGTGGGGGTGCTCCAAACTGCAAACACATATTCTGAAAACATAATGAGACAAAAACAACACAGCAAAGGCCTATAGTTTAAATAAAAAATGAATAATACAAATTAAATACAAATATGTCAATGATCCTGAGCAGGTCCTCAAATTTATCAGCAGCAAATGTGAACCCAGCTCTGCTAAAAAAAATTTTAAAAAACAGTCCAGTGAAGGAGGCACTTGCTAAATTTTTTCTAAAAACTCAGCTTAACAATAATTTACATTTCATAATGAAAAATAATTGAGCAATACTGAGATTCCAAAACTTGACTGAACTTAATATTTTATCACTATGTGGGAATGGGAAAAGAAGCATCTATGTTATATTAAAATGTGTGCATTTGCCTTAGACAATTTTCTAGGAAATTATTTATGAGTTATGATGTATACATTAACAACAAAAAATTAATAGAATCTTGGTAGCCTTTGCTAGAGTGCCTTTTCTAGACACTTCTTCCCAAATAATATTAAACAGAAAATGAATGCCAATGTGGCTTCCATCAGTCTCTACAACAGTCCCCCAGTCCCATCCAGGAAACTAGTCTTCTTTCATAAGGACTGAACACCTTCCAAATATGAAAATAAAGAACAGAATTCAGATGGCCCAAATCACAATGGGAATAATCTAACGGCCAAAAGATACACCAGTTCTCTTAGCCAAGACCCATGTGTGATCAGGCCACCCAAAATGGCTCTTCTTTTGCTCTCTATACATCCCTGCTCAACCAGTGTCTGCTTCACCTACACCTACTTACATGACTAACCTTCCTATATGCTTGTCCCAGGGCCCAGTTAATGACTGCTCTAGCTTTAGATAACAACCCTACACAATGCTTGTCAAAGGGGCAAGAGGGACATGACCCTCTGCTGGTTTTCATGGTGACCAATGGCCCAACCTGACATCAACTTCCCCTATAACAGGTAATCTCCCCCCTCTCCTGCCCCCTTGCCCTGGGAGCAAAGACTACCACCATGTCCTGTTCCAACGTGGGCATCAAATGATAGGATGCCCTTCCAGGATTTCCTTTGGACATGTAAGTCGGCCCTAATCATTAAACCATATGTGTGTCTGTCACTGATTCTGGGCTCTTTCTTAAGTCTAACCTGGGCAAGTATTAGGCCTGGCAGATCTGGAAGGCCAACAACCTCTCTCAGTATCCAACCTTAAGTGTGTTTTTACAGTAATTTACCCAACTGCTTCACATTTTTAATTCAGACCCCTAGAAACTCAGCCCCAGTCTCATCCCACAAGGTCCACAACCCCTCCAGGGAAAAATGTAGTTGGATTTGGGGCCCCAGGTGACCATAGTCAGGGCTGCAAGCAGGTACTCTGGGTGCCCAAGTCCCTCACAGAGCAAATCTTAGGAACCTGGGCCAGAGCTCAGCCTGTGAGTGAGTCAGATGGAGAGTGTGAAGGCAGCAGACTGCAGCTCATGAGCCTGATGTCGGATGAGTGATGAAACCTGTTTCTTCATCTCAAAACAAGGCCAAGGACAACTCACCCATGGGTTCTGAGCAATCAAACCACCAATCCACTCAGTAAATGTCAGCACCCTTCTCCACTCCTCCCTAACCATGAGCAGTCATGTACTTTGGACTCATGACAGAAAAATCCTAAAGGGACACTCTGGACACTGGGCCTGTGATCAGAAGCAAGACACCAGGATGTAAATACACACACCATTGCTTCATTAAGTCCAAAAGAATTCATTTTTCCCTTTGACATGTCTTAGTTCAGCATTTGTATCTAAGATTCCTGAGTGATAAACCTCTTCAGACTTAGTACTAAAGCTTTTAATGGAACTGTTTCTCCTTAATTCATAATTACTTGCCAATAGTCCCTGAAGGCAGATGTTAATCAAACCTGATGGGATTCTATGCCCAAGACAGAGCAACACAAAAGTGGTAACATGTTTGCTTCCTAACATTCCATCAGAGACCAAGTAATATAAAGAATTACAACAAAGTGGCCAGTTAAAGACTTTGAAATTTTCCTAAATAATTGCCAACATCTGCTGGATCATTGAAAAAGCAAGAGAGTTCCAGAAAAATATCTTTCTGCTTTATTGTCTATGCCAAAGCCTTTGACTGTGTGGATCACAATAAACTGGAAAATTCTGAAAGAAATAGGAATACCAGACCACCTAACCTGCCTCTTGAGAAACCTATATGATATGCAGGTCAGGAAGCAACAGTTAGAACTGGACATGGAACAACAGACTGGTTCCAAATAGGAAAAGGAGTACGTCAAGGCTGTATATTGTCACCCTGCTTATTTAACTTATATGCAGAATACATCATGAGAAATGCTGGGCTGGAGGAAGCACAAGCTGGAATCAAGATTGCCAGGAGAAATATCAATAACCTCAGATATGCAGATGATACCACACTTCTGGCAGAGGGAAGAGGAACTAAAAAGTCTCTTCATGAAAGTGAAAGACTAGAGTGAAAAAGTTGGCTTAAAGCTCAACATTCAGAAAATGAAGATCATGGCATCCGGTCCCATCACTTCATGGGAATTACATGGGGAAACAGTGGCAACAGTGTCAGACTTTATTTTTTTGGACTCCAAAATCACTGCAGATGGTGACTGCAGCCACGAAATCAAAATCACTTACTCCCTGGAAGAAAAGTTATGACCCACCTAGATAGCATATTCAAAAGCAGAGACATTACTTTGCCAACAAAGGTCCCTCTAGTCAAGGTTATGGTTTTTCTATTGGTCATGTATGAATGTGAGAGTTGGACTGTGAAGAAGGCTGAGCACCTAAGAATTGATGCTTTTGAACTGTGGTGTTGGAGAAGACTCTTGAGAGTCCCTTGGACTGCAAGGAGATCCAACCAGTCCATTCTAAAGGAGATCAACCCTGGGTATTCTTTGGAAGGACTGATGCTAAAGCTGAAACTCCAATACTTTGGCCACCTCATGCGAAGAGTTGACTCATTGGAAGAGACTCTGATGCTGGGAGGGATTGGGGGCAGGAGGAGAAGGGGATGACAGAGGATGAGATAGCTGGATAGCATCACTGACTTGATGGACGTGAATTTGAGTGAACTCCGGGAGTTGGTGATAGACAGGGAGGCGTGCTGCAATTCATAGGGTTGCAAAGAGTCGCACACGACTGAGTGACCAAACTGAAACTGAACTGAATGCTTTTTATCCATCTCCAAAAAGATAGACTATTTTTCAAGTTCACAGTAAAGATTTCCAAGTTATGTCATAAAAATGATTGATTCAGAAACAAGTTAACTGTTAAATTCTATATAAAGGCTGTGTTAATTCTATTTATTGGGTTGGCCACAAAGTTCCTTTGGGTTTTTCCATAACATCTTACAGAAAAACCCAGCTGAACTTTTTGTCCAATCCAGTATCATTCTATATAGGGGTTGTATTAAGAGGAGACACATTCCATGGTAGAGGGGATACAAATAATTCAGAATCCCCACCTTCATCCATTCAATCTGCAGAGGTTTACTGAGGTGCCACTCCCTTGACTTACATTGCAGGTCAAGAAAGAAGACATTACTTTGCACCATGTAAAAGGGGGATACACTGAACAAGTATAGGACATGTGCTATCAGGCCATGATGTGTGCTCTGAAGAAAAAGCAAGGGGGCTGCTGTCTTAGATGGGGAGACACAGGAGCCCTGAGATTCTCTGGGGAAACATCTCTGGAAGAAGACAGAGCTGGTGCAGGGGTCTGGGACAGAACATGCTAGGCTGAGGCGCTTTCCTGCAATCACAGCTTCTTGGGGGTGGGGAAACTCATAAATGGTCAAGTGCACCCACTGAGGGCTGTGGGAAGACAGAGGGCACAGGCACCCGTGGAGGAGCAGGAGGGAATGGCAGGTCCCATCTTCCATCTTCTTTCTGTGTTCTGGCACATTGCTCCCGGGCTCTGGGACAGAGGGGCCAATATGTATAGACAGGGCGAGAAAGGACCCCCACAAAGCCAGCACAGTGGAATACTGAGTAGGTGTGGGGACGAGCTGGAAAGGCTGATGGGGGCAGACGGCAAGGAAGCCTGTTCTCTGAGGACCTGGAGTTGCTTCCTGAATGGAGATGGGAGGGGAGGGCAGGGCGAGGTCTATGAAGGGCCGGAGCAGGAGGGTGAGCTGTGTAGACAGCAGCATGGGGGTCTTATCAGGACAGACCTGAAAAGCTGATGACACAGGAGGCAGGGGTTTGGTGATGTAGGGCTGAACCAGGAGAGGATCCATGGCTGGACATAAGTGAGACTGCATCAGTTCATCTAAGGACTCTCACCTTCTATATGTAATAGAACCCACTTAATCATCACAAAATATAGTTATAAAAATCACAAACATTAGTAACCTGGTATATACTCATGACTAAAGGAAGCTGATAAGGGCAAGTAGAAGTGTGATTCATTCACTTTTAATAGAAAACATTGACCACGACTAAGCTTCAACACAACCACCATCTCTCATAGCATATTGTTCCATCCAATTGCCTAACTCATTGAGAACATTTTCAGTCACTGTTGAGTGATTTCCTTAATTGCCTTTGTGATCCCTGCCCTAAGTTTCCCTAGAGAATGTGGTTCTGATTAGCAAAGAACTCTTAACAAGCTTGCTTCTATCAAGTGAACATCTAAGGTCACTAAACTGAAAGGTTGGAGAGGACTTTATAAACATGTTATAAACACCTCACCTTTATAAACACCTGAGAGAGTTTTTGTGTTCAGCACACTGATACGTGGCAATCAGTAAGCTTTCCATTCCCCTTCTTGCGACACAGACACAAGAGCCAGCAGAAACTGCTCTTGCAGTGATGGGGAACTTTTGCAGATAGCAGACATTTGCAAGTTCAGGGTGGAGCGCTGGGAACAGGGAGGCTGAGCCATTCATGATGCCAAGAGAGTGGGAGATGGAAATTCATGTCTCAGTACTAGTATCCCATCACTGAACTCATGACAAGCCACAAGGCACTTCCTAAGAGAAAAGTCATCAGTGAAAGTGTTGGTCACTTCTTCGTGTCTGACTCTTTGCAACCCCATGGCCTGTAGCCTGCCAGAACCTTCTGTCCATGAGGATTCTCCAGGCAAGAATAGTGCCCTGCCTTGCTCCAGGGGATCTTCTCAACCAAGGGATTGAATCCAGGTCTTCTGCATTGCAAGCAGATTCTTTACCATCTGAGCCACTAGGTGCTTTATATAAGAGAAAATGTATCAAATCACAATCAAAAGAGGGTGGGAAGAGGGGGTGGTCAGATCGGATAATGGGAGGCCATGCCACATGTCAGCTGCCCTGCTCTCTTTTGTTCTGAAAGAGTCAATGCTAATGTGTAATTTTTGTGTGTGGTAAAATATACATAACATGAAATTTACAGTTTTAACTGTTTTTTATGCATACAGCTCAATGGCATTAAGTACGTTCACATCATTGTGTAACCATCACCACCATCCATCTCCAGTGCTCTTTCATCACTCCAACACTAAGCACCTTTCACATACAGCTTTCAGTGGTACCTGCCTCATGACCCCTGCTTAATGGATGTGGAGTCCCAGCTCCTCATATCCAGAGCTCAGAGCTCCTCACATATCTTTCTCACTCACTCCACTGATCTGCTTAAGTCTCTTTACTTCGCTGTTAAGGATTTGCTATAGATGAATTCTGTTCCCCAAAAAATTCGTATGATGGCACATTGACCACCAGAACCTTAGAATCTGGAGACAGAACCTTAGAATCTGGTGACAGAACCTTTAAAGAGCTAACGTTACCCTTAATTAGAGTGGGCCTAATCCAATCTGACTGGTGTCCTTAGAAGAGGAGACTAAGACATAAGGACAGAAACACGGAGGTGTGCATGGACAGAGGGAGGACCATGTCCAAGGACACAGTGAGGAAGCTGTCATCAGAAGATAAGGAGAAGGTCTAAGGAGAAACCAAACTGCCCACACCTTGATCATGAGAGTCTAGCCTTTAGAACTGTGAGAAAATGAATTTCTATTATTTTTGCACTGCTCCCCCAGCGCTGCCATCTCTAACAACCTGCTGTGACTGAATGTTTGTGTCCTCAAAATACATACATTGAAACCTAATCCCCACTGTGAAGGTACTGGAGATGGGGCCATTGGGAGGTGAGATCATGAGGGTGGAGTCTGCCTGAATGGGACTAGTGCCCTTATAAAAGGGACCCACACGCCTCCCTCACCCCTTCCACCACATGAGGACACAGGAATTGGGTCCTCACCAAACACCAACTCCGCCAACACCCTCACCTTGGACTTTCCCAGGCTCTGGTCTCTGTGAGAGCAGCCTGGACAGACACAGCCCCAGCAAACTAACACAGGACCTGACAGCGAGAATTCCCAAACAGCTTCTCTCTGCTGTACAACCTGCCTCCTCCAGGTGAGGACGTGCCTTCTGTTCTCACAGCCTCACTTCCTGTGCTTCTACTCTTCCTCCAGCAAAGAGAACTGGGTCATCTTCTCAACCTCCACATACATACCCAGCCTGCACGCCCCCAGGGCACTTCCCGCCCAGCCCGGGGCACAGGGAGCTGTCCAACATCCACTTCCATTCAGCACTTACTATCCTGTATAGAAACCTCTAAACCCTGACTCAGCTGACCTTTTCCCAGGCAACTGTCTTAACAAACTCCACACTGAGACAGATTCCTCAGAGGCAGAAATGAGAGCTGAGCATCCTAAGTCTCCCTTATGCTGCCCAGTGTGGTCCTTCCCCTCTCCTTGCTCTCCATCCTCCTTGTAAACTAAGAGGTTTCCTGCAGTAGCATCTGTAAGGGCATTGATCTCAGTGCACACAGCAGGGCATTAATAAATGCAGCTGGAAGGCTCATTGGCCTTAACAAGGTGGACAACAGCAAGGTAAGCAACCATGGGGTAGGTGTGGATGCTGTTTTTGCAAAAGCAAGCTCATGAGGCTTTCAAAAAGGCCAGTCTAGACTCCATCAGAGGCTTCAGTCAGCATGTATTAGGACAAGTTATTCACAGAAAAGCATACGAGTTGTTCCATTTCAGTCATTCTGTAGCCAGGCAAGAGCAATTTGTATTCCAGAAACACAAAAACGAAAGTCAAGATTTCCACCAGATTCTAGATCTCTAGTTCCACATTCAAGCTAACCCTACATCATGGGTCTAAGTATTAATTCAAGTAAGCATCCATGAAGCAATGCTAAACAATTAATTTCCTGCTTAGATGCGGAATAAAGTAGTCTTCATTCCAGGCCTTATTAAGAATTTCCAAACCTACAGAATAATAAGCATAAACCAAGAGGGCCTTTCCACAGAACCCCTGTGTCAGTACCGAAAATTTTGCTTCTAATGTGCCTTAAACACATGATGGAGGAAAAGGACACTAAGTACTAGATTACTGGGTCCAACTCTATGATTTAAAAACCATTCATCATCTTTATTTCAAGGGTATGGATCCATCACAGTGTCTGGTTATCAACTGCAGGTCATTGGGAAATCTCCCATCTATTCTTCACTCCCTAAAGTACAGACCCCATTGTCCTTCACACATTGGAAGCACCTTCTGTATTTTCCTGTCCTGACCTCATTGTGATGCAAAATTTCTCTACGATGGATCTTCTGTGGAGAGAAGGGAGGGAAGAGAGAGACACCAGGACAGAGCAAGCTGAGTCTCCTGAAGCACAAAGGCTTTCCTGAGCTCTCTTCCCCAATCTCTACAGGGTTCCTGGAAAGCAGAGATTACAGAAAATAGCAAACTCACTGTTCGAACAAGTGTCTGCTGACTCCTACGTCCACTGCGCTGAGCGGATCGTCCAGGAGGTAGATGTCTGCATCCTGATACACGGCTCTAGAAAACATAGAGAGACGTCAGGAGAGGACACTTCACACTCCCTGGGTCTCATCTCTGAATCATGATGGCGTCCAGCAACTCCAGGTTCATTCCAAGAGCCCAGGGAAAGAGGCAAGACCCTGCTTCACACAGGCCCACCTTGTGAGCGGGGTCTGTGTGCTCACATTCAATAGGAGCCGCAGAGCAGGAGGGGCAGGATGGCAACTGAAACCCCATTTACCTGGCGAGGCTGACCCGGGCTTTCTGTCCTTCACTCAGTGGGGTTCCCCGGTCTCCTATCTTAGTTAGATCATTTTCCTTCAAAAGCTGTAAATCCTACATGGAGATAGAAAAGGAGAGGAAAAAAAAGATCTAAAATATGTTCTCCTCCTGCCATCCTAACTTTTTAGCATCAGTTCTCCCCACAGTGTTTGTTGAGTATATTTCGTAGTGGCTAAACCATAACAGTGAACAATTTAAAAAATCCTCAGGGTTCTTTTTTATTTTCATTCTGTAGTTTTCCCAACATTTATGCATCTGACCATTCTAACAGATATTTATTGTGGATCAATATACACCAGGCATTGTTCTGGTCACAGTGAATTCAGCCATGAGGAAACAAAGCCCATAGAGTTTCTCTCCACAGTAAGAGATGGTCAATAAGGAAAATTAACTTTAGTGCAAGTACTGAGGATGAGAAGGAAAAGGAAGCCAGCTCAGGGGGATGGAGAGTGAAGGAGGGAAGTGAGTCCACACTGGCTCTGCTCAGAGGGGGGTTGAGCAGATCCGGGGGAGGGGCTCAGGCAGACCTGGAGAGGCTGCTCCACACAGAGGGATGGGGGAGTACAGGGGCCACGGGGAGATGCCCAAGGGGTTCAGGACAAGCAAGGGGGCAGGAGAGTGGAGCTGAGTAAGAATGAGGGGAGTGAGGGCAGAGACAGAGCAGGAGGAGCCTGGGGTCACTCCCAGTAACAAGGGGAGAGGGAGAAGGGAGGACTGACCTGGTCTGAGATTTCTACAGACTCACTCCTGTGCTTTGCAGAAAACAAGCAGTAAGGGGGAATGAGTGAGGGTAGATACAAGTAAGGAGGCTACTGGAATAATCTAAGTGAGAGATGACGGTGGCCAGGACCACAGTGGTAGCAGCAGGGATGGAGAGATGGAGCACACTCCAGACACATTCTGAAGGCAGAGTCTGTAAGACCTGCTGATGGGATGCGTGTGGGTTGTAAGAAGAGCACCATGGTGTTTGGAGCATGAGGAAGAACAGGGTCACCATTTACTGAGTTGTTACTGACGAAAGTCAAAGTGAAAGTCGCTTAGTCATGTCTGACTCTTTGTGACTCCATGGAATTCTCCAGGCCAGAATACTGGAGTGGGTAGCCTTTCCCTTATCCAAGTGATCTTCCCAACCCAGGGATCAAACTCAGATCTCCCACACTGCAAGCGGATTCTTTACCAACTGAGCCATCAGGGAAGCTCTTCTACTGATGACTGATGCCTGTTTTCTCATTAATCCAACAGGGGGACCCCATTCACAGTGTGAATGTGACCATGAGGACAAGAAAGTGTCTCCATCATAACCCTCCCTGACAGCCACAAAGACACACAGACACACACAGGTTCCCTGCTCACTCAAAGCTTAACAAGGGAGGATCAAATGAATAGCAGCAATTGCTCTGTCATGAAAATTCATGATTTCTTCTTATTTCTTCATCAAGCTCAGAGGTTAATACCATCTCTCCCTCCTGGTTTTCATATCATTTTAAGATAGGCTCCAGCCATACATACACACACACTGTTTTCTGGGCCTCCATTTCACTGTTGACAGTCCTTGCAAACTGTTATTAGTTTTTATCCTTTAATTTTATTAATGTATCTTTCTGGTTTCCTTCCCCAAATAGCATCACATTATAGCACAGCAATCACAACACGCTCTAGAAAAAGCACTGAAGTTCACTCTTTCACTTAGCACAGTCTGAGCATAAGAAACAGGCTCTCTTCAACTCTGGTGGTAGGACTTTGAGTGTGTTGTTGACTTTGCAAATTACTAATGGACGAGTCCCAGATGGAAAGAACATTTTAAAGGATTTGAGGTAAAATCCAAATCAGGCTAATTTCCCAGCCATGATTTTCTGATTAGGTTAAATGGAAAAGCCTGACTTGAGCATATATTACAATTCTTCCCACTGACAGGAAAGTGTTCTTGTTCATGTTGTTTTCCTCTAAGTTAAATTTAAACAATTTTCACTGAACAACAGATACACAAACTAGAGGCAAACTAGGAAATGAAGAAGCTGGTTCGATACCATCTACCAGAAACATATCAAGGGCCCTTCAGCAATGGTGGAGACTTAACAGTAGAAACACAATGGAGCAGTCATTGAAACAGTTGATGAGTGCCCTGGCAGAGGAGAGCTGGATTCCGGAGTCAAACAATGGAAGGTCACACCTTCCTTTACCACTTGTCTTCCATTTGGAATTGCCCCTCCTCTGATGGCCTGTCAATATCCTGCTCAGCCCAAACACACTCTCCATGAAACCATCCTGGAGTCACTCTTTTCCTACTGGGTTCCTAAGGCTTTGCGTACATTTCTTCTGAAGGACCTGTCCTATTATGATCAATAATTTGTATGCATGCACATAGCTTCTCTCAGCTCCTGGTAGGTAAGGTCTGTGCACCAAGCACTGTGTTGCACCCTAACACTGATTATCTTTAATCTTTGCAACAAGCTACCTGGTAAGTACTGACCCCATTTCCCAGATGAGGAAACGGGGACTAAATGAGGTCACGTCACTGTTCTGAGGGTCAGTTCAGTTCAGTTGCTCAGTCGTGTCTGACTCTTTGCAACCGCATTGACTGCAGCAAGCCAGGCCTCCCTGTCCATTGCCCACTCCCAGAGTTTACTTAAACTTATGTCCATTGAGTCGGTGATGCCATCCAACCAACTCATCCTCTGCCATCCTCTTTTCCTCCTGCCTTCAATCTTTCCAAACATCACGGTCTTTTCTAATGAGTCAGTTCTTCATATCAGGTGGCCAAATTATTGGAGTTTCAGCTTCAGCATCAGTCCATCCAATGAACATTCCAGACTGATTTCCTTTAGGATGGACTTGTTGGATCTCCTTGCAGTCCAAGGGACTCTCAAGAGTCTTCTCCAACACCACAGTTCAAAAGCATCATTTCTTCGAGACTCACCTTTCTTTATAGTCCAACTCTCACAGCCATACATGACTACTGGAAAAACCATAGCTTTCACTAGATGGACCTTTGTTGGCAAGTAATGTCTCTGCTTTTTAATATGCTGTCTAGATTGGTCATAACTTTCCTTCCATGGAGTAACTGTCTGTAAATTTCATGGCTGCAATAACCAACTGCAGTGATTTTGGAGCCCCCAAAAATAAAGTCTGTCACCGTTTCTACTGTTTCCCAATCTATTTGCCATGAAGTGAGGGGACCAGATGCCATGATCTTCGTTTTCTGAATGTTGAGTCTTAAGCCAACTTTTTCACTCTCCTCTTTCACTTTCATAACAGGCTCTTTAGTTCTTCACTTTCTGCCATAAGGGTGGTGTCATCTGCATATCTGTTTTTTATATCTCTCCCAGCAATCTTGATTCTAGCTTGTGCTTCACCCAGCCCAGCATTTCTCATGATGTGGTCTGCATATAAGTTAAATAAACATGGTGATAATATACAGCCTTGATGTACTCCTTTCCTGATTTGGAACTAGCCTGTTGTTCAATGTCCAGTTCTATCTGTTGCTTCCTGACTTGCATACAGATTTCTCAAGAGGCAAGTCAGGTGGTCTGGTATTTCCACCTCTTGAAGAATTTTCCAGAGTTTGTTGAGGTCCACACAGTCAAAGGTTTTGGCATAGTCAATAAAACAGAAATAGATGCTTTTCTGGAACTCTCTTGCTTTTTTGATGATCCAGTAGATGTTGGCAATTTGATCTCTGGTTCCTCTGCCTTTTCTAAAACCAGCTTGAGCATCTGGAAGTTCACAATTCACGTACTGTTGAAGCCTTACTTGGAGAATTTTGAGCATTACTCTGCTAGCGTGTGAGATGAGTGGAATTGTGTGGTAGTTTGAGCATTCTTTGGCATTGCCTTTCTTTGGGATTGGAATGAAAACTGACCTTTTCTAGTCCTGTGGCCACTGCTGAGTTTTCCAAATTTGCTGGCATATTGAGTGCAGCACTTTCACAGCATCATCTCTTAGGATTTGAAATAGCTCAACTGGAATTCCATCACCTCCACTAGCTTTGTTCATAATAATACTTCCTAAGGCCCACTTGACTTTGCATTCCAGGATGTCTGGCTCTAGGTGAGTGATCACACCATTGTGATTATCTGGGTGGTGAAGATCTTTTTTGTACAGTTCTTCTGTGTATTCTTGCCACCTCTTAATATCATCTGCTTCTGTTAGGTCCACACCATTTCTGTTCTTTATCGAGCCCATCTTTGCATGAAATGTTCCCTTGGTATCTCTAATTTTCTTGAAGAGATCTCTAGTCTTTCCCATTCTATTGTTTTCCTCTTTTTCTTTGCACTGATCGCTGAGGAAGGCTTTCTTATCTCTCCTTGCTATTCTTTGGAACTCTGCATCCAAATCGGTATATCTTTCCTTTTTGGCTATTGAACAGAAGAGCTAGAATCTAACCCAGCTCATGTCAGTTCAGAGACATCTGCTCTTTCACATCATACTGCCTCTAGTTTCCATGCTTATCCATGGTGTTGTGCTGCCTCTCGATTGAGGAAGTTTAGAAGTAAGAATTTCTTGAAAAGTGAGCAATGAATGAAGGTGTAAAGGGGCATGTAAACAGAGACCCTAACCAGGGTGTGCCTCTTTCTTCACCAGAAAAGCAAGGTCATGAAAGAAACAGGTACACTCTGCCTGGGTCTCTGGAATTTGTGGGGTTTTTTTTAGAGGTTTTTTTTTTCCATCTTTATTATTTATTGAAGGTTTTTCATGTTAATAAAGTCACATACATTAGATGATAAGACTAGAAAAAATAGTAATTAACAGATTCATAATTACCCATGTGCACATATGCATGTGGTCATTCTTCAGTGAAGTTCTAAAGCTCTTTTTTTTTAGGGGATTATCAGTTTATTATTTATTTATTTTTTCACTTTACAATATCGTATTGGTTTTGCCATAAACCCTGTAGTTAGCACCGACGACATAGGAAGGGGCCTATAGACCTTGAGAAGTACAAGCCGGACCAAGGAACTATCTGAAAATGAACTGACCCCACACTGTCCACAACAGCTCCAGAGAAATTCCTAGATATATTTTTACTATTATCATTTTTTAAATTTGAACAAATTTTTTATTATTTTTAAACCCCCTATTACTCCTTTAATTTTCATTTTTATAACCTACTCAGTTCAGTTCAGTTGGTCAGTTGTGTCCGACTCTTTGCAGCCCCATGAATTGCAGCATGCCAGGCCTCCCTGTCCATCATCAACTCCTGGAGTTCACTCAGACTCACATCCATTGAGTCAGTAATGCCATCCAGCCATCTCATCCTCTGTCGTCCCTTTCTTCTCCTGCCCCCAATTCCTCCCAGCATCAAAGTCTTTTCCAATGAATCAGCTCTTCGTATGAGGTGGCCAAAGTAGTGGAGTTTCAGCTTTAGCATCATTCCCTCCAAAGAAATCCAAGGGTTGATCTCCTTCAGAATGGACTGGTTGGATCTCCTTGCAGTCCACGGGACTCTCAAGAGTCTTCTCCAACACCACAGTTCAAAAGCATCAATTCTTCAGCGCTCAGCCTTTTTCACAGTCCAACTCTCACATCCATACATGACTACTGGAAAAACCATAGCCTTGACTAGATGGACCTTTGTTGGCAAAGTAATGTCTCTGCTTTTGAATATGCTATCTAGGTTGGTCATAACTTTTCTTCCAAGGAGTAACCGTCTTTTAATTTTATGGCTGCAATCACCATCTACCTTGCAAAAAAAAAAAAAAAAGACCCTATTTTTAAAGCAAACTTCATATATATATATACATTATAATTTTTGTGACTCTTTTTTCTTTAATATTGTATTTTTGAGAATCTAACTTCTACTCTAGATTTTTAATCTTTGCTTTTTGGTATTTGTTCTCAACTTTGTATCTTTAAGAACCCAATCTTCAGTATCCATTTTTACTTGGGAGAGATCACTGGTCTCTGGAATTTGATCTGGGTGTCAGGAGCTGGAAGTGATTAAGGTAAAGAGGAAATGCCCGAAATCTGTGTACTCCACACCCTACCTTCCATGGAATCTAGGGTTATGCAGAAACAGATCTGAACTTGAGCTGCAAATGCAGAGATGAGCTGTTTGACCCCCTCAAGTCTCAGTTTCTCCTACTATAAAATGAAGATAGGAACATCAAGGACACTGATAAAGAATTAATAAATCATATTCCTGTTTATGTGTGTGCATGTGCACGTGTGAGAGACAGATACAAAAATGATTTGCACATGGACTCTGAATAAATAGAAGCTATTGTCTCACTGTTTCACATTTGTTTCCCCTCTTCTTTTCTTATGCAGTCTATGCACCATTTAATAAAAATCTAGCTCATTCCTCCTAACTTCACTTCATTTCTGCAAAAGCACAATCTCTCATTAACACAAGCCCAGGAGAAAGAAATAGCAGCCATTAAATGAATAATTCTGTTCTGTCCGTATTATCATAAAATGCTGCTCACCTGATACTATCTATGATGTTCAAGCCATCGTTCAAGCAGAATTATTATTTCGTCACAAAGAGAGTTTGAAGCCTTTAACACCAAACCTTTGAAAGTCTGTCCCAGCCTTTTCCTCACAGTATAAAAGAATAGTCAGATGTCCAGTCTGCCCTGAAGAGACCAGGGGGAGCCCTTTGAAACTGTTTCTCACTGATGTTTATAACCCAAGAGAATAACAAACTATTTACCGGTATCTACATTTTTCTTTCTTTCTGCCAAATTATATTCCATCAGATTTTACTTTTCGTCATTCATTCACTAATTTCATCTAAATCTTAATATAGAGTTAAACATTTCACTTTGCCATTTTCTGTGAAAACTGATGCCCTTTCTGAAAACAATCTCTTCTCCAACAAAATGATGCAGTATTAAGAAGAAACATAAGTATTCTATTTTCTTTAAATAATAAATTATAAATCAAAAATGAAGTAAAGAGGGAAACCTACAGACTGAAAGGGATCGGGGAGGCAACAACTAAGCACAATGGACAGACTTTGTGTGGAATCTGATTCCAACATCAGTGAACAAGATTTCTCAGTGAGATGTCTAACAACCTGTAAACTCAGATTAGAAGATTTATAACATTCAGGGTTATTTTTCAGGTGAAATAATGTAGTGATTTTTTTTCCAAAGAGAAAAGATTTTTTCTCTTAGAGGAAATTAATGAAATGTTGACAGATGAACTAATATGATGTCTAGGATCTGCTCCAGAATAATCTAGGTTGAGGGTGGGACAGGCAGAAGGCAGGGGTAGAGATGCAGCAAGACCAGCCACCAGCTAATCCTGGCTGAAGCTGGGGGTGGTACATAAGGATTCATTACACTGTGCTTGCTATTTTAGAAATTTCTGTAATTGTTGAAAGTGAATGAAACTTCACATAATGGACTGATCCCCTCAAGGGGAACAAAAAATAAAGGCATTCTGTAAGTCTTATCACATCAGGATTAAAACAGCAATAAACCTGCATATATAATAGTATACTGTATATACAGTGTGTGTGTATATATATATATATATATATTTACCCAGAAGATTAGCTTCAAATAATCAGCAACAATCAAAGATTTTTCAAATTAAATAAATAAATAAATAAAAACTCTCAACAAATCTTGTAGGTTAAACCAATACTATCATTATTTAAAATTCAAGTATATCCAACTTAGGAGTCATTACTCACCTCTTCCAAAGCACAAGCCTTTATTACTTTTTCATAGCGTTCTTCTTCATATTTCTTCCCAAATAAAATGTTACTCCTCACAGTTCCTGAGAACACCCAAGGCTGCTGAGAAACATACACGATCCTCCCGTGCACGCTGACCTGTCCCTGGCTCGGGGGCAGCTCCCCCAGCAGAGCATGTAACAGTGACGACTGAAACAGACGGCAACACACACATGTAAACAGGCAGCACTCAGGATGGAACAATGCCGCAGCACAGCTGACCCCACCATGGTGCTTGATACATGATAGAACGCTTGTGTTTAGAACAGGATAAGTATAGTTCTGGCTGCTGCTGCTGCTAAGTCGTGTCAGTCATGTCCGACTCTGTGTGACCCCATAGATGGCAGCCCACCAGGCTCCCCCGTCCCTGGGATTCTCCAGAAAAGAACATTGGAGTGGGTTGCCATTTCCTTCTCCAATGCATGAAAGTGAAGTCGCTCAGGCGTGTCCAACTCTTAGCGACCCCGTGGACTGCAGCCCACCAGGCTCCTCCGTCCATAGGATTTTCCAGGCAAGAGTACTGGAGTGGGGTGCCATTGCCTTCTCCAGTTGCAACCAAAAAGTTGAAAATAACACTGTTAGTCAACGTAAACCCACAGTTGACAAGAAATACTAATAAAATGCTATAACAATCTACTGTGCCCAAGAATTTCCCCCAAATGAAGCGCTATACTCAACAAAGACTAAATAAGAATGTTTAACATTCTTAACTAGCAGAACAGCCCAGCAGGATGTGTATTTCTTGCATCTGATGCTTATGCAGCTATTCCTACATCTGGGTATCCTTCACTTGACAAATACTTGTTCTTAAAAAGCTACATGTGAAAACTATACCCAAAGATGATTATTAAAAGAACTCTGAAGTGAGTTGTGTCCAAAGAGCAAAAGTCCATCACAGAAGAAATCAACCTCTCATGTACACACTTAATGTTTAGATTTCTGTATTTTGTTGTACAGAACACAAGAGACTAAGTGCATGTACACATGTCCTTCAAATCTTGTACACCACACAGATGTGGTGTGTCTGTGTCCCCACATCACAGTGCTAGGGCACTGGGCTAAAATAATCTGCCTGCATATCTGTCTCATCCCAGAACCTGGTTGTCTCTGGATGGCAGAGGTGTCAGGGCCTTGCTCACATCTGTTCCTTTAGCTCCAGCACATGGCTGGTCATTCACTACATGTGCACTGAGCAGATCAAGTCAAGTCATGTGAGAAAACGCTCAAAGCTTCCTGGAAGAGCCTTCACAACCTCCAGGCTTCCTGGAGGGACCACCGTCACAAAAAGAAGTCCCCACTGTCTCATTCTGTCCTAAATAGATGTCACATAAATAATTTCCTTCACTGAGATGTCCAAACTCCCGACAAGCTGTTCCCAACTGTGCAACATGAAACACCAAGAAGGAAAACACAGTGTGCATTTACCCAAATTCATGTGGCCATGAAACCTTCTTGCAAAAGGAATGTCCCATGGAACACACCTAGAGGAAAGCGATTCTAGATTTGCCCAGTTCAAACTGTGTTATACACAGCTTTAGGCTCAAATCTTAAGAATTTTTAAAACATTCATTTATTTATTTTTGGCTGTGTCGGGTCATAGTTGCAATACTTTCATTGCAGCACACAGGCTTAGTTGCTCCAAGGCATGTGGGATCTTAGTTCCCCGACCCATGTCCCCTGCGTTGGAGGGCAGATTCTTAACCACTGGACCACCAGGGAAGTCCCTCAACTCTGAGAATTTAACAGAGGCTGTAGTGTTGCTGCAAGCTGACAAAGGTATCATTGCTTACCTTTCCTGCTCCCACAGGTCCAATCACAGCTAACAGTTCACCAGGTCTGACAGTAAATGAAAGGCCTTGTAGGGTTGGGGTTTCTGATTCCTGAAAATTAAAGTTTATAAATATCTGCCCATTTCAATAAAGTGACACACGTTACTTCAGAAAATGGACAAAATAACAAAATAGTCATTGATATGCTAAACACAGCCCACATTTTTCTCCTTCCTATTTTAAGATAATGTGTTCTACAGGACTTTTCATCCAATCTTTTCTCTTCCAGGGTCTGAAACAACTTCAGTTGCCTTTAGAAGGCTCTTTTTACCAGCTAGCCATATGGACACAGTATTAGATACCCACAGAATTTAGCAGTTGAAATGACAAGTTGAAATTTGAAATGCAAATTTTATGATGTATACTAACTTATTAAAATAATATACTTAATAGAATAGTCAGTATAGGAAGTTTTTAATCATTTATGTTTTCATTATGACCCTTGGTTTTAACTATTTCATTAATCTCTATGATATGGCGATTAAATCATCCTGGCCCTCTACTAATAAATTGAAACCTCCACTATCTCTCCATTTTCATTTGATAAAGAATGAATCTCAGTAATGCTAAGGAAACAGATCACTTTGTATGATGAAGCCTTTCTTGGCAAATTAACTCTTATAAATACCCGTCAAAGCTCTAACTTCACAAGAGCTCTAATTTAACACCAACAATGACAACAAAAAAATAGGGAATTAACAAATTAATTATGACTTTGTGGGTCAGAGTGATAAGACTTCAATTTTAATACGTGTTACATGCATTACCTGTCCTGGCTAAACAGGGGCCATAAAGTACTTCTGCTGTAAGAAAGCAAAAAACATGGAGGTACCTGCAACAGCACACAATCCAGTGTGAGGGAGAAGTCATGCCAATTATAGGTCATATTCCTGAGAGACTTAAGGGTATGTGTATGTATTTACATGTTCTTAGTGTTAAGAAAATTGTCAGTAACTGATAATTTTTGTTTTAAAAGAGAGGTTACAGTTGATCAGTAAAATGCCCAAAAACTAAAAGTACAAAGTCTGGATAAACTATTGGGATAATCTTCAAAATGAAAAAATTTCTCTGGGAAGAAATGAATTATAAAACATTAACTTTTTTTTCTTTTTTTCCTTTTATATTTTTTTTTAGAAATTTTTTGCCACGCGTGTACATGTGTCCCCCATCCTGAGCCCCACTCCAACCTCCCTCCCCATCCCATCCTTCTGGGTTGTCCCAGTACACCTGCTTTGAATGCCCTGTTTGATCCATTGAACTTTGACTGGTCATCTATTTCACATATGGTAATATATATGTTTCAATACTATGCCCTCAAATCATCCCACCCTCACCCTCTCCCACAGAGTCCAAAAGTCTGTTCTTTATATCTGTGTCTCTTTTGCTGTCTTGCATATAAGGTCATCGTTACCATCTTTCTAAATTCCATGTATATGCGTTAATATACTGTATTGGTATTTTTCTTTCTGACTTACTTCACTCTGTATAATAGTTTCATCTACTTCATTAGAACTGATTCAAATGTGTTCTTTTTAATAGCTGAGTAATATTCCATTGTGTATATGTACCATGACTTCTTTATCCCTTCATCTGTCAATGGACATCTAGGTTGCTTCCATGTCCTACCTATTGTAAACAGTGCTGCAATGAACAACAGGATACATGTATCATTTTCAATTTTGGTTTCCTCAGGGTATATGCCTCAGAGTGGGATTGTTGGGTCATATGGCCAGTACTCTTGCCTGGAAACTCCCATGGATGGAGGAGCCTGGTTGGCTGCAGTCCATGGGGTCGCTAAGGGTTGGACACAACTGAGTGACTTCACTTTCACTTTTCACTTTCATGCATTGGAGAAGGAAATGGCAACCCGCTCCAGTGTTCTTGCCTGGAGAATCCCAGGGACAGCAGAGCCTGGTGGGCTGCCGTCTATGGGGTCGCACAGAGTCAGACACAACTGGAGCGACTTAGCAGCAGCAGCAGCAGCATGGTGGTTTTATTCCTAACTTTTTAAGGAATCTCCATACCATCTTCCATAGTGGCTGTATCAATTGACATTCCCACCAGCAGTGCAAGAGTGTTCCCTTTTCTACACATCCTCTCCAGCATTTATTGCTGGTAGACTTTTTGATGATGGCCATTCTGATCAGTGTGAGGTGATATCTCATTGTCATTTTGATTTGCATTTCTCTAATAATGAGTGATGTTGAGCATCTTTTCATGTGTTTGTGAGCCATCTGTATGTCTTCGTTGGAAAAATGTCTGTTTAGGTATTTTTCCCACTCTTTTATTGGGTTGTTTGTTTTTCTGGCACTGAGTTGTATGAGCTGTTCATATATTTTTGAAAGTAATCCCTTGTCAGTTGTTTCATTTGCTATTATTTTCTCACATTCTCAAGATTGTCTTTAAATCTTGCTTATAGTTTCTTTTGAAGTACAAAAGATTTTGAGTTTAATCAGGTCCCACTTGTTTACTCTTGTTTTTATTTCTGTTACTCTAGGAGGTGGTCATAGAGGATTGTGCTTTGCTTTATCTCATTGAGTGTTCTGCCTATGTTTTCCTCTAAGAGTTTTATAGTTTCTGGTCTTACACTTAGGTCTTTAGTCAATTTTCAGTTTATCTTTGTGTATGGTGTTAAGAAGTGTTCTAATTTCATTCTTTTACAAGGTAGCTATCAAGTTTTCCCAGCACCATTTATTGAAGAGGCTGTCTTTGCCCCATTATATATTCTTGCCTCCTTTGTCAAAAATAAGGTACCCATAGGTGCATGGATTTATTTCTGGGCTTTCTATCTTGTTCCATTGGTCTATATTTCTGTTTTTGTTCCAGTACCATACTGTCTTGATGACTGTAGCTTTGCAGTATAATCTGAAATCAGGAAAGTTGATTCCTTCAGCTCCATTCTTCTTTCTCAGGACTGCTTTGACTCTTTGGGATCTTTTGTGTTTCCATAAGAATTGTGAAATTTTTGTTCTAGCTCCATGAAAAATGCGATTAGTAACTTGATAGGGATCACATTGAATCTTTGGTAGTATAGTCATTTTCACAATATTGATTCTTCCTACCCAGGAACATGGAATATCTCTTCATCTGTTTATGTTGTCTTAAATATAAACATACTAAAAAACATTCTAAAATATGTCTAAAACATTAACATACCAAAACAATGACAATAATTTTTCATCACTAAAAAGGAGACTTGGATGTTATAGGAATACAAATCTATCAATGTATGGCAAAACCAATACAGAATTGTAAAGTAAAATAAAAAAGAAAGAAAGAAACAAAAAAAAGGAAGAAAAAAAATAAGAAGCTAGATTTTTAAACATGAGAAAAAATTTTTATGCTTCTCCACTCTTTTCTTGTCTGATATTGAAAGTTCTATTTTACTACTTTCACTCAGTTACGACAACAAAATAATGAGCCACATACATTCAGCTTCCTGTCCCCACACCTCACAGTTTCCCAGGGCCAGACACTGAGCTCCCTCCCTGTTCAGGCTTCAGAATCTGGCATTGCTCTGCCATTTGTCTCTCCAGTCCTGTAAATTCTAACATTACAAACATATGTACTTTAAGTTCAAGATGTGCTAATATGTTGAAAGCTCTCTTGAAAATGAAATAATGAACATATCAAATGTCTTAGGCTGATTTTATATGCAATCTCTATTAGTTGCAAATTTTATCTCTGATTTTGAGAATTTTTATAACATACTTTCAGTAAATGTGTGCAAGTCACATTTTACACCATGGGTAAAATCTCAAAATTCTCCAATAAATCTATGTCACAGTTATCTATTAGCAGTCATGATCTAGGAATGGAGAACTTATTACCTTATCCCAAAAAGCAGTAAAATCTTTCATGTGCACAATTGTTTTATCATCTGATGGCAGTTGAGTGTTGAGCTGTGATATCTCATCAAGTAACAAAAAGTTCTACAGAAAAAGGAAAAACATAGACAGTTTAGTCACCGGGATGAAACACAAACAAAAATAATTGTTTCCCTGGAATTTTCAGTAAAAATCTATACAACCTACAAATTGTTTTGCCATTTGTACTTGAAGTGTTGGCTCACATCAGAACAAACTAATATATAGGGTAATATATACTCTTATTACAGCATATAGTATGTACATTCATAATATAGTATACAGAGTTCTTTATATAAGCGAGTGTGTTGTGTGTGTGTGTGTGTGTGTGCGTGTGTATAATGTGTGTATATGCATGTGTATATATGATATAAATAGAGAGAGTGCTGGCCATGAGTCTATCTGCAACTTTCTCAACATTTCTCAATGTACAAGTTTTTCCCTAAGGGGAAAATATAGCTCCAAAATCCAACACATTTAGAACCAGGACAGTTATACTGCTTTAGTCTTGTGCTACCAGCAATAAACATGGGAGCTGATAGGAAATTATTCCATACATATTTGCTGAATCCCACTATGCACCAAGCACCATGTGACACTGCTAGGAACATAGAGAGGAAGGCCATTCCCAGGCCTTCTTCAGTCAGGTGGCACAAGGCAGGCTGGAAACACAAGACCTACAGCAGAGATGCTGAACGAAAACTCTGGCTCTACTGTGGGTCATGACCCTCACGTGAGCACTCAAAACCACTCTGCTTTTCTCATGTGTGTTAAATCAATATCACTGCTTTTCATTAACTATCACTTGTTATCATTCTAAAAAGAAAATGTTCTTATTAAAATTCTACCTCTTAAAAATACTTCACAAGCATCTTTTCACTATCACTTATCTCTTCTCTTTAGTCAGTACTTTCTCTCCGGCTCAACAGGAATGGCTGCATCTTCCACTTGCTATTTTCACAGCACTTAGCAGTCATTCAATGTGATTTAGCTGAATAATACCAAGTCCTGTGAACCACTACAAAGCTAACATAAACATATACCAGAAAACTCTCTCTTGCCCTACAAATGATAGACATATTAATAACTCAATGAAAGAAACTACAGTGGTAGAGAAATTGAGTAAACAACTGAGACCACCTCCATTGCCCACACCCCAAGAACTATGAATGTGTGGCAGAGACTGCTGACTATCCTCAAAATCTGCTCTCATTCTTCTGTGGTAACAAACCCTGGATTTTAGCTGCACGTGGCAGTTTGGAAGGAGGGCCTCTCTCTCCAGCCTCACAAGCAGATAGGCACAGCCATGTGGCTAAATCGAGGTCAGTGGAGAGTGACAGCAACCAGGACCTTCCTCCACCCCCACGGTCTGGGCCTTGGAGGCTGCCAGCGGGGTCAAGGCCACATGCATTGGAGTAACATAATAAGAGAGAAAGAGTCTGGGTCCCAACACCATGGAGGTTCACACTAGCCATGGGACTTGTTATGGAGAGAGTAGTATCACCACAAAAAAGATATGTCCTAACCCCAGTTTACTCAAAATGTGACTCTATTTGGAAATAGGGTTGTTATAGGTGTAATCCATTAAGGTGAGATCACAGTGGAGTAGGGTGGGCCCTGAATCCAACATGATTAGTGCCCTTATAAGAAGAGAGATGCAGAGACAGACACACCAGCAAAAAACAGCCAGATGATGATGGAGACAGAGGCTGGAGTGATGGCAGTTACAACCCTAGGAAAAACAAGGTTTGTCTGAAACCATTTAAGTTAACAGAGCTAACAAAGGAGTCCCCCTTACAGTATTTAGAGAGATCGCAGCCTTGCTGACACCTTGATTTCAGACTTTCAGCCTCCATGTCTGTGAAACAATATACTTCTGTGATTGTAGGTCTTGTGGTTTTGTGTTACTTTGTAAAGGCAGCCCCAGGAAAAGAATATAGAGCCTTACGAGGACTCTTGCATGAGAGAAAAGCAAACTATCCTTGTAAGCAGCTTTAATATGGGCAATTCTAGGACCCAGAGGCAAACCAAATCCCTACTAACACACGGGCAAATGATAAAAGCTTCTGGGGATGTTTGAGAAAGAAAACATTTGAATAGGAACCTACTTCCCTAAAATCATAAACATCCTCCAAGTCCTTGACATTCTCATCTATCACACCACAGAGCTACATGTGTGATTGCAATCTTCCTCTTCAAAAGGACAATTGGCAAAAACTGATCATGAAAACCTGCTTCTGTGGGAAAGAAAAGCAGTACCCTTGCATTTCTCTCAAAGACCAGCAGCCAGGAGATAAGATCCTCTCGTTTCCTCCTCCTCTCATCCAGGCTCACTGAGAATTTAACATGGGACACAGCTACTCCTCCCTGCCCCGAGCCTGTGTCCAGCAGGAGGCAGGTTGGACAGATGGTGTTCTGAAGACTCCTCTGCAGGCTCTCAATCACCACAGCCTGAGTTCTCTCTCCACATCATCTCTCCCATCATCAGTCACGTAGCAGCTCTTGTCTATTCTGCCACAGCTCATTCATCTCCCAATTTTCCTTTTCTCTTGAAGCAACATAATTTCAGAGTCTAACTTACTATTAATCATTTCAAATACTGATACAATGTTTTGGGGTTTTTTCCCTAGTTCCTTCCCTAGCCACCCCCACCCCCCCCCACCACCAACAGCACTCCTTCCTAATCTCTTTACAATACCTCTGGGAATGTCCACCATACTTAATATCCCCCAATGATCCATAAGCACCTAAGTCCACACTCCCCCAGGTAGCCTCTGCCTGGACACCCTGAGTACTAACCCACCCATCCTTCCAGTCCATCTCAAAAGCTAGTCCTCCTGGGAACCTGTCAGGACATCACCAGCTGGCACTGTCCTTCCTACCCCTGAATCCCATGAGGGATTCTCCTATATGTCACACAGGAGATATAGACACTACATCACTCACACACTTACAGACACTAGTTCCAACTCCAACAGAGACCAAGTCTTGTACAGAGTCAGTAAATCATGGGTAAGGGAAGAAATAGATTACAGGGCTCTTCAAATCCATCCAACCTGCATTGCTACAGCTTTACATAGACTGAGCTAACACAGCAACAAGCAAAAAGTTGTATGCATATATTGTACATCTTCTCTAGACAGAATCAAATGCCAATTTCAGCTTAAATATGTTACCAAGACAAAAAGTCAATATTCAGTGTGCGCATGTGTTCAGTTGCTCAGTCATGTCCGACTCTTTGTGACCCCATGGACTACAGCATGCCAGGCTTCCCTGTTCATCACCAACTCCTGGAGCTTGCTCAAACTCATGTCCATCGAGTCAGTGATACCAGACACCATCAGTGTGTACATAGTAGGACAGAAATTCCCAGCACTTCACAAATAATAGGTTTGAGTGAGGAAATATGTCACAATCTTCCAGGGGTTAAATGAGATTCCAACACATAATCAGCTTGTAAAGGTGTCAGAAGTGCTAGCTGGACTTTTTTCTAGGGCTCAGGCTGATTAAAAAAAAAAAAAAAGCTGAAAATAAATTCCAGATGATGTGCAGACCCAGAACAGATCGTGTGGGAAAATACAAAAGTCAGAACTTCAGCCAAAAAGATTGACTTCCCAGTGGCTGGTGGGGGAAAATCTAAGCCGTTTTATGCATAATATAACTTCAGAGACACATTCTACTGGATGTGAAAGTCACTGAAGACTTATAGTGCTTTCAAGATATTTACAATCCTATCGGAGTCATTCAAAGAAAAGAGCTTCAGTCCATTTTCCTTAGAGGGACTTCTGGGGCCTATAAAGTCACAGTAAATCATTCATATTTTGTACATGGGAAAAAATGACATAGAAAAGCACATGTAAACAAGAAGACACAACACTATGAAGACCATGTGTAGGTCTGCCCTTGGGGATGGACCACCGCACCCCCTCCAAGGTGGGCAGGGGTAGTGGGTTTCCTTCCTGGGGCTGCCAGACATGACCTGAGCAGAAATTCTGGATGATGAACCACCTAGTCTGCTGAGCCCCAAGCTTCAGGAGGCCGTGGGGCAGCAGGGCTCAACACCACACTGTGTTCCAAACTCTGCATGCCCACCACACCTCCAGCCCATCTGAGGTCAAATCTTGCCCAGTTCTGACCACCTGGTCAGTAAACTCAGTTGACCTTTTCTTCCACTTCTGTGGCCCTTTTCACCTTCTAGTTGGGCATCATCACATCTAAGTGAGAGGCAGGGAAAGGAATAAAATGATTATCCAATAATTGCTGCTACCTGTTAGATAACAGGACAGGAGGTTGAATCTGGCCAATGGCTGCTCAGTGAGGTGGGTCTTACAGCAAACACTGAGTATTTCAAAATGCTCTCAGAATCCAAAACCACGTCCAGGCCAGTCATCTCCTCAGATTTGGTTCTCTCTTAGCATTCCTTATTATAGTGAATCCAGGTGATTTTACAGCCTGAAAAAGCAAAGCAGCCTGACATCCACCTCTCCTCTCCCTGCCCCTAATACCCAACTCAAAATGTGCCCCTGAGCAGCTCTCAAATCTGGCCAAGTCTCTCTATTTCACCCTAAACCAAACCACATCATCTCGTCCCTGGACCATGTTCTGCATTAGCCTCCTGACACACTCATCTTCCTGTCTCTGCTCTGGGTCCCTAACCTACCTCATTGCCCTGTTCCCCAGGCTGCAGCCAGGCTGACTTTTGAGATGATAAAAACCTTAATGTTTCCTGTAGGATCCTGTATGGGCCCCTGCTCAGGCCTCCAGCTCTCTACTCTGCAGCCTCAGACATTTCTGGTTCCTCAAATGCACGGATCCCCCTTCTTATCCACAAAAGGCCTTTGTCACATGACCATCCCCAGGGAAATGTGAAGCATCAGCCTCCCATCTCCCACACCCCCACACATGGAATTCTCCAAGTAACTTGCTTAGCCTTCCCTGCTCAAACTTCTCAACACAACCTCCAAAACTACACCAGTGACTCTGCCAAAGCAACTCATGGCCCCTCAGACTTTTCCTTCCAAGAACTATTGACACAGAAATGCACACCAGGTATCACTGTTTGATGCTTTATTAACCTCCCACTTGATGAAACATAAATTGCAAGTAGGAAGGACTTCTCTGCAGTTGCTTACCTGCCACTGTATATACTCATCTGTACCATACTCAAGGCTGCACCAAATTTGTTATTCTGTGGAATGACTGGATGAATAAATTCAAACTTGACCCCCAAAAGTCAAACATAAATCAAGACAGCTTTTTCCTCTCAACTGATTTTGTTTTTAAATGGTCCTGTTATCTTTTGCATTTGCTAAGGTATCTTTTAGATTTCTTTCTACAACTAGGGCAATGTTTCCCAAACGTGATTTATTTTCAGGGACACAGGGACACTTATTAAAGACATAAGTAAGTTGGACCCCAGCAAAGGAATAGAGAATCAGAGACTCCAAGATGTGATAATTTAGTTTTAATAAGCACACCAGGTGATCCTCATGAACTAGAGACCTACATTCTTTATAGGGTAGTAAAACTAAATAGGTTGAAGAAGTTTCTATTAATAGGATCTAAAAGAAAAAAAATACTTCCAAGATTACTTCAACACACCATGGAGCAGTTTCCAACACAAACAATCTCACCACTCTTATTCTCAGCTATTTGCCATGTCTTTACTGCAAACTACCATCAGCAGATCTCTAAATTCCAAGACCACCTTCTGGCCATGAAGAGAAAATTTAGATGTTTTTCCAAAATCAAAGGTGTGTCCTTCATCAGGACACAAAGCAGCCTGACAAAGTCAGCACCAGGAAAATTCAAAGTTCTCCCCAGGCCATAATTTTAATGTTACTGCACACACCTACACAGGAAGAAGTCTCAGGCCTTAGACATTGAATTCATTTTAGTAGAAAAGAAATAAAAATCCACCCAAGTATTTGAGCACAATTCTCTGAAAACCTTCTACAGGACCCCTTTCCCACTACACTCTCTGGCATGTCACATCATCCATCAGAGAATCCCAGTTATCACTGTCTCCACTTCAACCATGCTTAATGGTTAGGTATTTGCAGGATCCCAGACATGATGGAGCTGGAAGGTCCCTTCAGTTACACATTTTCTGAGCGTTTGCTATTTCTGAGCACTATGAAAATGAAGAAGGCACTGTCTGCAAGAAGTCTGGAGTTCAGGGAAGGAAAGAAATCCATAAACACATGGCTTAGTAAGGACAAAGTCACATCCAGGAGCTCAAAGGAAGATACAGAGATTCAATAGGGTGTGATAGTTAATTTTATTAACCAGACACTTGGCAGACCAGCCCCCAGACACTTGCTCAAACACATATTACACTGAAAGCATTTTTAGATGAGACTGACATTTAAATCAGTAGAGTCTGAGTAAATAAGATTATCCTCCATTATGTGGGTGGGCCTCATCCAGTTAGTCAAAGGTCTTAAGAGAAACTAGACTGACCAATTCCAAAGAGGAGGGAATTCTGTCTCAAGAGCACCTTCAGACTAGGGATGAATTTTAGCATAAAGCCTCATGGTATAAATCTTCTTTTATGATGGCCATCAAGACAGACTAATTTTGTTAAACAAGTAAGAGTGTTTCTAGTTTACTACAAGGCCCAGGAGCCAGGCCAGCAGGAGCTACATGAACACCTGGCTGTGCAGGGCACAGCTAGCTCCTCTCTTTAGAGAGCAGGTCCACCAAGCGCACTCGGGCTGGGTTCAGATACACAGATGGATGCACAAAACAAGCAGAAGATTCAGACCTATCCCCCACTGGATAAGATTCAGCTCCCCTGATTTGATACTCTCATCAAGACCCAATGTTCCAGGAATGCCTATCTCCAATCTGCTCCCTCCTCTGCATTTCTCCAGCTTCTAGTGCAGACCGACCCACCCTGGGCCTTTGTATGGACCCAGTCATTTTCTGTAACTGTTGTCTCAGTCAATCCAGCATTTATTTGATATCCATGATGTGTCCAGCATGGACCAGGCACTACGCTAAAGAAGCACTACAGACAGTCCGCTGTCAAGGGCTCAAAACACTCCCAGGGAGTCAGCATCAACCCCACCTGACATGAGGCTGGCTGTGCACATAGATGGAAACCACAGATCAATGTTAACAGAAGTGCTGGGAGAGGGTCATGGGGCTGCTGGAGGCTCAGAAGCATTTACTTAAATCAAGGACAGAAGAGAAAGCAATCCAAGAGGCTGAACAGAGTGAGCCAAGACCTCAAAGTAGGGATGGATATGGCAAGTCACAGGCAAGCCCCTTTCCTCCTCCCCATCCCAGTCCCCATGTGCTGAGAAACAGAGAGACCAGTGGAGCCCAGGGTTTAAAACTTGATTCTTCAAAAAACCGGGACTTCAAAGGTCTTCAGAGTAAGAAAAGATGATAAAAACCATACTTAATGAGATAGTCCACATAACAGAAGGTACAGAGAAAGCAATGTAACAATGGTTAAGAAATCAGGCTTTGGTCAGAATCCTATTTCTGTCATTTGCAAGCTGTGTGAGGATGGGTGAGCTATTTCAACTGATACAGGAACCTGTTTCCTTATCTGTAAAGCAGCTACACTAATGTTTACCCACTCAATTGCTTTCCTGATTAAATGAGATGGCATGATGCATAAAGGGTTCAAGAGGGCCCAGACAACAAGTAGATCACTGGTAGCCATGATCAAAGACAGCAGCTGCAGCAGCAGTAATAACAAAACCACATTAGCACAACACACATATGAAGCTTGCAAATGGATAGGTTAATGTGTCACTAAGAATGTCACTACAGTCCAAGGATTTTCCTAAATGTCTTATTTCAAGATGTGAAAGCCATGAAAAAGGAATTTTTTAACACGTTGCATGGACCAAACCTTATAAGTGTTGCTAGAAGCCCCCATCAGAAAGAATGACAAACTCAGGGAACCAGAACTGACCCCATATGACTGATGTGTTTTATGCGAAATGGTTTTTTATAGCATAGAAACTTCCATCACAAAAAAGATTGGCTTTTATGACAAGACCCAAAAATAAAATATAATCACATGGAGAACTATCTAACTTCACTAGAGATCTATTACTAGTTGCCCATCACTGTGGAGAAGTAGAAACAAGTCAGATTTTACATAAAGCCTAGACATTCAAGCTCATGCCCAGGCTGACTCACAGAACTTTTTTTTAATTTTAGATTTATTCACAAACACATGAATAACTGATCACCTACTGTGTGCCAGACCCTTGTCTTGGTGATGTAAATTATTTGCCCAAGGCAATTTAGGGACAACCAGGAAAAAAAAAAAAAAAAAACATAGTGGGGATGGTGGGAATCACAAATTTGAAGGGAAGAGTCCAGCTACAGACAGAATTAAGCAGTGAAAAGAGGCAGAGAGGAAAAGGCAGATCCGAAAGGCAAGCTCAGAAATTAACAAGCAAACCACTTATGCAGGAAAGAACCCGTTACCAACAGAGAACTAAGTAAATCTTCCTGCCCAAGGAGCAAGGAGCTCTCCGAAAGTTTTTTCCTTCCCAACCCTGAGAGGAATCCTGTTCACTCCAGGACTCTGCACAGTCACTATCTAGCCATTTGAGTTAGCACAGGAGAGGCAACCTGTTCGCTTCTCGTTTTTAGACATATTAATCACCCTGACATCATCACTTGTATGTAGAAAGTCCTGTGTTGTTGCTACTGCTGCCAATAAATGAGCAGGGAACTTATGATATTTATAATATACTCTATCAAAGAAGAGAGGGTAGTATATAAGAGAGTTTGGAATGACTACCAGCTTTGGCACAGAGCTAAACCTCATCTAACTGGCACACAGTCACACCAAATAAAACAAAGCATTTTATGTAAAATACACCTACAACTTTAAAAAGTTATTTGTTCCCAAACCTTGATTCTTCGGATACTGACGATGGCCTCTGACACTTTCTCGATGGCCATGGGGAAGTAGAGGGTGCTCGAGAACCGCAGAGCCTCAAACAGCGTCACCACCACAAACACTTGGCTGGCTGTAATCACCTTGTTGAAAGCCACATTGGTGGCAAAGGTGACAAAAATCATGATTTTGGTTACAGCAAAAAATGATGCCAAATTCAGTCCTCTAAGGTAGGAACTTTGCCGAATCTTGGAAATTTCCTTCCTGGAAAAGAGTAGAAAATAGATTTTAAAACAATCACCGACATCCAAGGCATGAATTCAAGTGCCCTGTGTGAGTGGCCCCTTTTGAGGGAGTGGGCACAGATAAACTATCCCTCACATCATGGGGATGCTACACAGTACACACCCGGGGGTCTGCCCCCAAATCAGGACCACACTCTGCAGCACCACTTCACTCTTCCAACCAGAAGAAGACTTAAAGTCACACTTTTTAAAACATTTTGGACCAATGAGACTGAGTTTGAACTTTCATTCAACATGCATTCAAAACCACAAGCCCTGGACCAGGCTCCTCACTGATGACAGAAAGACACAGCCCATCACCTCCAGAAGCTCATGAACTTGTAGATGAAGAGAATAAGACACCCCAAAACTGTGACACACCAAGACATTAGACAGAGGCAGTCACACAGCCCCCACAGGAGCTCAGAGCAGAGATGTGTAACATGGAGCAGTGGAGTGAGAGCAAGTTGCATGAATGTGTATCTTGAGAAGATAAGCTGGAGTCAGGGTTGGCAGAGGCCAGAGAATAAGGAAGATGGGAGTGTATTCCCATCAGAGGGAGGGCCCCACAAAGGCGCAAAGTAAGAAGTGACAGGGAGCTCCCAGAGAATTCTAAGTGCCCTGTGCTGGAGTAAAACACTCATCGTATATTTAAATGAAAGATGAAAAATTATTCTGCAAAGAAAACAATATAGTGTTTTCATGGCTCTGTTTGGAATGAGTAATAATGATTCACAAAGTTTTGCCTGATACAGTTACATCCAATCTCTAAAATCTCACCATTTGTGCTACATTAAACTATAGTTTTAGTTTTAATGTCATCATCTCAAATACTAGTACCTTCTGTGGAGAAGGAAATGGCAACCCACTCCAGTATTCTTGCCTGGAAAATCCCATGGACAGAGGAGCCTGGCAGGCTATACTACATGGGGTCATAAAGAGACGGACACAATTTAGAGACTAAATAATGACAACAAGCCCATCCTGTACCCTGCATTGACAACAGGCAAAAGCCACCTGCTTCAAGAGAAGAGAGAAAACCAGCTTCTGCCCAGGATCCTGAAATTGTAAAAAGCAGAGGACATTAGCTGGGGCAGAGAGAGGAAATTCCTCACACGCAAACTCCACCAATATAGGACAGAGAGACAGAAAATCCACTTGCTATCATCATCAGAAGAAAAGGCCTTGGACTTTTCAGCTAAAGACTGTCCAACAATTACATACTCTGCTATCTGAAACATTTAGCCATCAACCATCATGTCTCTGCTGATGTTTCTGTATTAGGTAAGAAAATAAAACTTACCTTGTGGAGTTCTTTTGTAATTGATTTCCATACATGACAAAACTTTATAGACAGTGAAAAAGCTAAGGAGTATTATTGGGTAAAAATGAATATAAAAGACAGGGAAAAAATACTAACATCTTGAAATTACTGCTTTTGGGGGGTTTCTGATACTAAGAAATACTTGGAAATTCATTTCTATATAAGTAAGAAGCACATATAAATTTTTCCTTTAAGAAGACAGTAAGTGGAAGAGCAGGTTAAAATGATGTCTCCCCTATTCTACTTAAACTTTCTGCCACATGTTGGTGGTGGAGTGCATAGAATTTAAGTTCATCGTAATGTGAAAAACTTGGTAAGACTTCAAAATTCATTTAGAAAAGTCAACTGTAGTAATGTAGGTGAACCTAGAACCTGTTATACAGAGTGAGGTAAGTCAGAGAGAGAAAAGCAAATATTAATGCATATATATGGAATCTAGAAAAACAGAACTGACGAACTATTCACAGAGAATAAATGGAGACACAGATGCAAAGAACAATCTCAGAGACACAAAGCAGGAGGGAGAAGGTAGGACAAATTGAGAAAGTAGCATTGACATGTATATGCTGTCATGTGTAAAATAGATAACTAGCAGGAAGCTGCTATATAACACGGGGAGTCTAGCCTGATGCTTTGTGATGACCCAGAGAGGTGGAATGGGGGCAGAAGGCAGAGATTCAAGAAGGTGGGGATAGATAGATATATATAATTATGACTGATTCACCTTGATGTTAAGCAGAGACCACCACAACATTGTAAAGTAATTATCCTCAAAAAATAATAAGTAAATTCAGAAAAAATGTGGAGAGGAGTACAAAAATATGGTGTGATATATACAAAAACTTACCTTCTCAAGCTGGTAATGAGGTCTATCAGTGACTTTTCCCAAGCATACATTTTTACTGTTCTGATGCCACTTATAAATTCATTCATGGTCCTGATCCTGTCATCTGTGAGAGCTGCGGTCTTACTCCTAAGGGGACAGACATGATACATAAGCCTTAGTTATCACAGCCTAACTTTCTGTAGCATCAGCAGCAGGGGACATGGGGAGGAACCAGAGATCAAATGATTCCCTACAGCTCTTCTGTGCTGACATCACAGGCAGGTCCTACTCAAAGTACAAATGGAGAAAAAGACTTCTAGGAAGTCAACAACTCAGCCTAATGCAAAGACTAACTCAGAGAACTTGCAGTATCAGCCAAGGAAGACCTGAAGTGAGTCAGATACAAACCATCTGCCCAAGAAGATGGTGGTTGAACAGGAAAGGCAAAAAGGAATTTAACAGGAAGACAGTGTCTGTGCTGTAATAAAATAGGAGTAAAATTCTGGGGAACAGAAAAAATGAGGCTGTTAATAAAATCAGGAAAGGAGAACAAGAAAAACTTCAGAGACCTTGTAGGACTGGAATAGGGCCTCAAAGGATAAGGAACATCTCTCCACAGCAAAGAGAGGAAAAGAAATTTCAGGTAAAGAAAAATACCACATGTAATGGTACACACATAAAAGAACTTAACTAGCTTCAAACAACACACCTTCACCACCTGACAATCTGAACAATGACCCACTCCCAACCCTCTGGAACCTGCCTCAGCTCTAACTCATCACCATTAGCCCTTCATCACCAGTTACTTTTCTATCACATATGCTGCTGAGACTGTGGGACTTTATGAAACTGAAGTCGCTCAGTCGTGTCTAACTCTTTGCAACCCCATGGACTATAGCCTACCACACTTCTCTGTCCATGGGATTTTCCAGGCAAGAGTACTGTAGTAGGTTGCCATTTCCTTATCCAGAGGATCTTCCCAACCCAGGGATCGATCCCTGGTCTCCCGCATTGTAGGCAGACACTTTAGATGTCTGAGCCACCAGGGAAGTCCTAATAAAGACATAGTTAATCAAGACTGGGCGTGGTCCCAAGATGGCAGAGGAATAGGATGGGGAGACCACTTTTGCCCCACAAATTCATCAAAAGATCATTTGCCTGCTGAGCAACTGCCACAAAACAACTTCTAAATGCTAGTGGAGGATGCTAGGCACCCAGAAAGACAGCCTAATCTCTTCAAAAAGAGGTGGGACAAAATATAAAAGACACAGAGAGAGACAAAGATTTAGGGACAGAGACCTGTCCTGGGGAGGGACTTGTGAAGAAGAAGCAGTTTCCACACAGTAGGAAAACCTCTCACAGGCAGGTCTGTGGGGAGTTTTAGAATCTCAGAGGGCAACATAACCAGGAGAGAAAAAAAAAAACAACAGAATATGCACCTAACCGCAAGTGCGAGCGAAGTAGCCCAGACACTCGTGTCTGCTACCAACAATTGGGGACTGGACAGGGAGGCACGGGCTGCAGAATCAGTACTTAGGGTAAGGGCCAGGCCTGAATGCCCTGAGGACGATCTGAGGGAGCTAACATGAGATAGCAACCCAAACTATGGGATTGCCAGAGAGAAAAAAGAGAGAGAGAGAGAGAACTTGCCCATGAAAGGCTCTAAGGCGCAACCTGGCCCACTCACAGAACAAAGGATTGAGCTAACACCAAAGAAGAGATAGCCGGGTGCATACAGGCCCCTCCTCCGCAGGTCCCCAGAGGCAGACAGGCAGGCATGTGACACCCAGAGCCACACTGCAAGGGGCTGCTCCAATCTCGGCCCCAGGGACCGGCATCCTTCACCAAACTGTGAGCAGGTTCCCCGTTGCTAACCACGTCTTCCTGGGATCCTGGACGGTTGACATCTGCCAGGAGTGTCATAGCCTGAGATCAGCTCCCCGGAGGAGACACACCTCTCACACAGCACACCTGAGATAGTGCTCTTGCAGCGCACACGCGATACTAAGCAGCATGGACCAGGGAGGTGATTAAGACGCATGGCCCACCTGGGACAGTGTGCTCACCAAGTACCTGGTTGCCTGAGCTGCTTGGACCTGGGAAAGGCACAAAACGCATGCCCAAATGAGTCTGTGCCCTTGTGGAGTACCCAAGAACCTGAGCAGCTTAGACCTGGGAAGTGCCCGAAAAGACGGGTCCGCTTTGGACAGTACCCCTGCAGAGCACCCTGGAGCCTGAGCAGTGTAGACCCAGGAAACACATGCCACCTTGAGCTTTGGTACACCCAGTGTGGTCCTTACACTGCAAACGCTCCCCACACATGCTAGCAATATTTGTTTGTAGTATCTCCCCCTCCCCACAACAGAACTGAACAAGTAAGCCTAAATAAGCGACCACCTTCACCCGTTTGTGTCTGGGTGGAAATTAGACACTGATTAGACTTGCAAACAGAGGAAGCCAAAATAAACAAAGAAGAGGGAACCGCTCTGGAAGTGACAGGTTCAACAGATTAAAATCTTGTAGTTAACATTGACTAAATATTGGAGGGAGCTGATAGACCTTGCAAAGAAGTACAAGCTGGAACAAGAAACTATATGAAACTGAACTGACCCCACACTGCCCACAACAGCTCCAGAGAAATTCCTAGATATATTTTTACTATTATCACTTTTTAATTTTTTAAGTTCCTTATTACTCCTTTAATTTTCATTTTTATAACCTATTATCTTGCAAAAAGACCCCATTTTAAAGCAAATTCACATATATATTTTTCATAATTTTGTGATTTTGTTTTATAATTTTAATATTGTATTTCTGAGAGTCTAACCTCTACTCTAGATTTTTAATCTTTGCTTTTTGGTATTTGTTTTCAATTTTGTACCTTTAGGAATATAATCTTCAGTACCCATTTTCACTTAGGTGTGTGAAATTGCTGGCTGGCTTTATTGCTGTCTCCCTTTTTGACTCTCCCTTTTCTCCCCCAGGTCACCTATATCTTCTCCCTCCCCTTTCTCTTCTCTACTTAACTCTGTGAATGTCTCTGGGTGTTCTGGGCTGTAGAGAACACTTAAGGAATTGATTACTGGCTAAATTGCTCTCTCCCCTTTTGACTCCCTCTCTTTTCCTCCTGGTCACCTCTATCTCCCTTCTCCCTCTTCTCCATGTAAATCTGTGAACCTCTCTGGGTGTCCCTCACTGCGGAGAATTGTTTCACTATTAACCTAGATGTTTTATCATCTGTGTTATATGGATGGAGAAGTCTTGAGGCTACTGTAAGAATAAGACTGAAAGCCAGAGGGAGAAGGTTTAACTCCAAAACTTGAGAACATCGGGGAACTCCTGATTCCATGGAATATTAATAGACAAGAGCTCACCCAAAAGGATACATTCCTACACTGAAATCAGCTCCACCCAAGAGTTAACAAGTTCCAGAGCAAGATATACCATGCTAATTTTCCAGTAAAGCAGGAACACAGCCCTGAGCATTAAAAGATAGGCTGCCCAAAGTCATGCCAAACCCATAGACACCCCAAAAGTCACTACCAGACACTTCATGGCACTTCAAAGAGAAGAGATCCATTTCCACCCACCAGAACACAGACACAAGCAAGCTCCCCTAACCAGGAAACCTTGACAAACCACCAGTCCAACCCCACCCACAGGGAGAAGGCTCCACAATACAGAGGAACCATGAACTGCCAGCAAACAGAAAAGGCACCCCAAACCCAGCAATCTAAACAAAACGAAAAGACAGAGAAATATTCAGCAGGTAAAGCAACATGATAAATACCCACAAAATCAAACAAAAGAGGAGGCAATAGGGAGTCTACCTGAAAAAGAATTCAGAATAATGATAGTAAAGATGATCCAAAATCTTGAAAACAAAATGGAATTACAGATAAATAGACTAGAGACAAGGATTGAGAAGATGCAAGAAATCTTTAACAAGGACCTAGAAAAGATAAAGACTGAAAGTGAAGGGCTATAAAAGGTATTTCATGCAAATAGAGACCAAAAGAAAGCAGAAGTAGCAATATTCATATCAGATAAAATAGACTTTTATCTAAAGAAAGGCTGTGAAAGAAAGGCTGTGAAAAGAGACAAAGAAGGACACTACATAACGGTCAAAGGACCAATCCAAGAAGAAGATATAACAATTATAAATATATATGCACCAAACAAGGGCTTCCCTCATAGCTCAGTTTGTAAAGAATCTGCCTGCAATGGAGGAGACCCTGATTTGATTCCTGCGTTAGGAAGATCCTCTAGAGAAGGGATAGGCTACCCACTCCAGTATTCTTTGCCTTCCCTTGTGGTTCAGCTGATAAAGAATCTGAGTACAATATGGGAGACCCCAGTTCAATTCCTAGGTTGGGAAGATCCACTGGCAAAGGGATAGGAAACCCACTCCAGCGTTCTTGGGCTTCCCTTGTGGCTCAGCTGGTAAAGAATCTGCCTGCAACGTGGGAGACCTGGGTTCAGTCCCTAGGATGGGAAGATCTCCTGGAGAAGGGAAATGTTACCCACTCCAGTATTCTGGCCTGGAGAATTCCATGGTCAATAAAGTCTATGGGATCGCAAAGAGTCGGAAACATCTGAGTGACTTTCACTTTCATACACCCAACATTGGAGCACCTCAATACATAAGACAAATGCTAACAAGTTTGAAAGGGGAAATTAACAGTAACACAATAATAGTGGGAAAATTTAGTACCCCACTCACACCTATGGATAGATCAACCAAACAGAAAATTAGCAAGGAAACACAAACTTTAAATAATACAATGGGCCAGTTAGACCTAATTGATATCTACAGGACATTTTACCCAAAACAATGAATTTCACCTTTTTCTCAAGTGCACACAGAACATTCACCAGGATAGACCACATCCTGGGCCATAAATCTAGCCTTAGTAAATACAAACAAAGAAGAAGAAATCATTTCAAGTATCTTTTTGGATCACAACATGGTAAGATTAGATGTCAACTAGAGGGAAAAAAACTATTAAAAATACAAACATATGGAGGCTAAACAACATGCTTCTGAATAACCAGCAAATCATGGAAGAAATCAAAAAGGAAATAAAAATATGCATAGAAACAAAGCAATATGAAAACCCAACAACCCAAAACCTATGGGATTCAGTAAAAGCAGTGCTAAGACAAAGGTTCATAACAATACACACTTACCTCAAGAAACAAGAGAAAAATCAAATAAATAACCTATGTTTACACCTAAACCAATTAGGGAAAAAAAAATGAAGAACCCCAGGGTTAGTTGAAGAAAAGAAATCATAAAAATTAGAGCAGAAATCAATGAAAAAGAAACAAAGGAGACTATAGCAAAAATCAACAGAACTAAAAACTGGTTCCTTGAGAAGGTAAATAAAATAGACAAATCATTAGCCATACTCATCAAGGAAAAAAAAACGGAGAAGAATAAAATCAATAAAATTAGAAATGAAAATGGAGAAATCACAACAGACAACACAGAAATAGAAAGGATCATAAGAGACTAGTATCAGCAACTATATGTGAATAAAATGGCCAACTTGGAAGAAATGGATAAATTCTTAGGAAAGTACAACCTTCCAAAACTGAACAAGGAAGAAATAGAAAATCTTAACAGACCAATCACAAACATGAAAATCAGAACTGTAATCAAAAATATTCTAACAAACAAAAGCTCAGGACCTGATGGCTTCACAGGTGAATCCTACCAAAAATTTAAAGAGCTGACATCTATCCTACTCAAACTCTTCCAGGAAATTTCAGAAGAAGGGAACTCCCAAACTCATTCTATGAGGCCACCATCACCCTAATACCAAAACCAAACAAAGATGCCACAAAAAAAAAGAAAACTACAGGCCAATATCACTGATGAACTTAGATGTAAAAATTCTCAAAATTCTAGCAAAGAAAATCCAACAACATATTAAAAAGATCATACATCATGACCAAGTGGGCTTTATCACAGGGATGCAAGGATTCATTGATATTTGCAGATCAATCAATGTGATACAACACATTAACAAATTGAAAGATAAAAACTATATGATTATCTCAATAGATGCAGAGAAAGCCTTTGACAAAATTCAACATCCATTTATGATAAAAAAAAAAAACCCTTCAGAAAGCAGGCATAGAAAGAACATACCTCAACATAATAAAAGCCATATATGATAAACCCACAGCAAACATTATCCTCAATGGTGAAAAACTGACAGCATTTCCCCTAAAGTCAGGGAACAAGACAAGGGTGCCCATTCTCACCACTACTATTCAATATAGTTTTGGAAGTTTTGGCCACAGCAATCAGAAAAAAAAAAAGAAATACAAGGAATCCAGATTGGAAAAGAAGTAAAACTCTCACTGTTTACAGATGACATGATCCTCTACACAGAAAATCCTAAAGACACCACCAAAAAATTACAAGAGGTAATCAATGAGTATAGTATAGTTGCAGGATATAAAATTAATACACAGAAATCCCTTGCATTCCTATACACTAACAATGAGAAAACAGAAAGAGAAATTAAGGAAACAATTCCATTCACCAGTGCAATGAAAAGAATAAAATACTTAGGAATAAATCTACATAAAGAAACAAAAGACCTGTATATAGAAAAATATAAAACACTGATGAAAGAAATCAAAGATGACATAAATAGATGAAGAAATATACCATGTTCAAGGATCAGAAGAATCAATATAGTAAAAATGAGTATACTAACCAAAGCAATCTATAGATTCAATGCAATCCCTATCAAGCTACCATCAGTATTTTTCAGAGAACTAGAACAAATAATTTCACAATTTGTATGGCAATATTACAAACTAGCCAAAGCAATCTTGAGAAAGAAGAATGGAACTGGAGGACCCAACCTGCCTGACTACAGGCTCTACTAAAAGCTACAGTCATCAAGACAGTATGGTATTGGCACAAAGACAGAAATACAGATCGATGGAACAAAACAGAAAGTCCAGAGATAAATCCACACACCTATGGATACCTTATCTTTGAAAAAGGAGGCAAAAATATACAATGGAGAAAAGACAATCTCCTTAACAAGTTTTGCTGGGAAAACTGGCAACTGCCTGTAAAAGAATGAAATTAGAAAACTTTCTAACACCATACACAAAAATAAACTCAAAATGGAGGAAAGATTGAAATGTAAGACCAGAAACTATAAAACTCCTAGAGGAAAACATAGGCAAAACACTCTGACATAAATCACAAAAAGATCCTCTTGACCCACCTCCCAGAGTAATGGAAATAAAAGCAAAAATAAACAAATGGGAACTAGTTAAACTTAAAAGCTCTTTTACAATGAAGGAAACTATAAAAAGGTGAAAAGACAGCCTTCAGAATGGGAGAAATAGTAGCAAATGAAGCAACTGACAAAGAATTAATCTTAAAAATATACAAGCTGCTCATGCAGCTCAATACTGGAAAAATAAATGACTCAATCCAAAAATGGGCCAAAGAACTAAACAGACATTTTTCCAAAGAAGACATACAGAGGGCTAACACATGAAAAGATTTTCAACATCACTCATTATCAGTTCAGTTCAGTCGCTCAGTCGTGTCTGACTCTTTGCGACCCCCTGAATCGCAGCACACAAGGCCTCCCTGTCCATCCCCAACTCCCGGAGTTCACTCAGACTCACATCCATCGAGTCAGTGATGCCATCCAGCCATCTCATCCTCTGTCATCCCCTTTTCCTCCTGCCCCCAATCCCTCCCAGCATCAGAGTCTTTTCCAATGAGTCAATTCTTCGCATGAGGTGGCCAAAGTACTGGAGTTTCAGCTTTAGCATCATTCCTTCCAAAGAACACCCAGGGCTGACCTCCTTTAGAACGGACTGGTTGGATCTCCTTGCAGTCCAAAGGACTCTCAAGAGTCTTCTCCAACACCACAGTTCAAAGGCATCAATTCTTTGGTGCTCAGTCTTCTTCACAGTCCAACACTCGCATCCATACATGACTACTGGAAAAACCATAGCCTTGACTAGATGGACCTTTGTCGGCAAAGTAATGTCTCTGCCTTTGAATATGCTATCTAGATTGGTCATAACTTTCCTTCCAAGGAGTGAGCGTCTTTTAATTTCATGGCTGCAGTCACCATCTGCAGTGATTTTGGAGCCCAAAAAGATAAAGTCTGACACTGTTTCAGAGAATTGCAAATCAAAACCACAATGAGGTACCATCTCATGATGGTCAGAATGGCTGCTATCAAAAATTCTACAAACAATAAATGCTGGAGAGTGTGTGGAGAAAGGGGAACCCCCTTACACTGTTGGTGGGAATGCAAACTAGTATAACCACTCTGGAGAACAGTGTGGAGATTCCTTTTAAAAAATGGAAATAGAACTGCTATATGACCCACCAATCCCACTGCTGGGCATATACACTGAGGAAACCAGAATTGAAAGAGACATGTGTACCCCAATGTTTATCACAGCACTGTTTACAATAGCTAGGACATGGAAGAAACATAGATATCAATCAGCAAATAAATGGATAAGAAAGTTGTGGTACATATACACAATAGAATATCACTCAGCTATTTAAAAGAACACATTTGAATCAAGAAACCCAGAGAGTGCCAAACTGGAGCCTATTATACAGAGTGAAGTAAGTCAGAAAGAAAAACATCAATACAGTTTATTAATGCATATATATGGAATTTAGAAAGATGGTAACAATAACCCCATATGTGACACAGCAAAACAGACACAGATATAAACAACAGACTTTTTGACTCTGTGGGAAAAGGTGAGGGGGGGATAATTTGAGAGAACAGCATTGAAATATGTATATTGCCATATGTGAAACATGACCAGTTCAAGTTCAATGCATGAAACAGGGCACTCAAAGCTGGTGCACTGGGACAACCCAGAGGGATGGGATGGGGAGGGAGATGGGAGGGGTGTTCAGGATAGGGGGCACATATATACACATGGCTGATTCATGTGAATGTATGGCAAAAATCACAATATTGTAATTAGCCTCCAATTAAAATAAATAGATTGATTTAAAAATTAATCAAAACTGACTTTGTCCTTGGACACTTATAAATTAATGGAAATGCTGAATCAAAAATAAAACATGATTATATATACTGGAAATAACAAAAATATATGCAGCTAAGATTGAGCCTGTAGGATTATTACTATTTAATAATGTTTAAATAACGTCAATATAGGTACATTGTACTCAAGGACACTCTACATATTCAGGTACAGTGCTGGGAGGGTCTGGAAAATCCCATAACTTTTCCTGCTTCAAGATTATCCTTCAGCTTAAAGCTGGAGCCGCCACTGGCTAAACTAAGCCTGAAGCATCTACAACACACACAAAGAAGAGATCAGAGAAGGCATTTTATTTGTTAAACAAAAGCATCCAACAGGTTGTAGTTTTCACCAAATATATGTTCAGTTCAGTTCAGTCGCTCAGTCATGTCCAACTCTTTGCGACCCCATGAATCGCAGCATGCCAAGCCTCCCTGTTCATCACCATCTCCCAGAGTTCACTCAGACTCATGTCCATCGAGTCCGTGATGCCATCCAGCCATCTTATCCTCGGTCGTCCCTTTCTCCTCCTGCCCCCAATCCCTCCCAGCATCAGAGTCTTTTTTAAAACCAGTGTTTCACTTACCGGAGTGATGAAAACCACATCCCAAAGCAGCTTTGCAACAGCAGAAGGAAAATGAGAACTGCCATCCCAGCAAGACACGATATTCCTGTTTCCATCCAGAGCAGAGCAGTCACTGCAATTGCCTGCAGTGGCCCCACCCACAGATAGTGCAAGAACATCGTTACCTTAAAGAAAAAGATAAGCCTTTTAAGGATATTATAAAAAACAACACAAGTAAGGACACAGTATAGAAATAATATGCTTGTAAATGGAGCCTGGTAGGCTGCAGTCCATGGTGTCGCTAAGAGTTGGACACGACTGAGCAACTTCACTTTCACTTTTTACTTTCATGCATGGGGAGAAGGAAATGGCAACCCACTCTAGTGTTTTTGCCTGGAGAATCCCAGGGACAGGGAAGTCTGGTGGGCTGGCATCTGTGGGGTCGCACAGAGTCAGACAGCAGCAGCAACAAAGAAGACACAGGAACCAAAACAGAAATGATCACAGTGGGTTTTAAACCTGCTAAAGCAGAAATCCACACATCCACCCCAGATGACACTGTTCTGGGGCAGCACAGGACCAGCCAGAGAGAATCCAACCAGCAGCACTGGGAGGAAGATCTGAATTTTATCCACAACACAGATGAGCTCAGGGTTTCCCCAAACTCTCTTTGTTCCAAAATTCAGCCACCATCTCCCCAGGAGAGCCTATATTATGGTACCTCCTACTTTCTCCAGTAATTACTTAAGTATTTACCTCCCTGACAGGCTGTGGCTTTTGAGGGGCAAAAACTAAGCCTAATTTATCCCTGAAACTGAGTAGAAGTCTTACTTCATGGTTTATGAATGAATAATTGAAGAAATGGTCTAGTGCAGTACAGTTCTGACCAAGAGCTATGATGCCCAGGGTAATATGATCTATTCATAAAGTAAGTGGGAAAAAGAGTACAGAGGGATGACAGAGAGGAGGTTGTGTCTGGCTGAGGACCATCCACTTGGCATTATTCCTCACAGGCTCCCTATACAGCAGGCACTAAACAGGGAAAGAACAACCCCTGCCCACCAGGCCTTCATCATCCAGAGGAGGAGGAAGACAGCCCAGCAATACCAACACCATGTGCCAAGATGAGCTACAGCAGGAGGACCCCTAGGGACACTAACCAAGCTGGGAAAGAATCCTGCTGCCTGTCTATTATTAGAAAAACAAAATTCTCATCCACAGGACAACACACATTGTTACATCTAAGTTGCACACAGAAGAAATGAGACTTGGATAAAAAGGACCCTTGTCTTAGGTGCTCAACAGAACCCTGGCTGACACCAAACACTGGCACCTGGCATCCCAATAAGCTACACTAAGTAAGAAGGATGGGAAATGGAAGAGGATCCCTCAGGGGCAGCTCACCTGATCAAACCTGTTCACATCGTTGGACAGCAGGTTGACTATCTGTCCTGTGGTGGTCTTCCCCATGGCCGAGCTACTCAGACGAAGTACCTAGTGAGAGAAAGATACAGAGAATTGGATTGCTAAGGTGATACCAAGTCAATCTTCAGTTCAGTTCAGTTGTTCAGTCGTATCCGACTCTTTGCAACCCCATGAATCGCCGCATGCCAGGCCTCCCTGTCCATCACCAACTCCCAGAGTTCACCCAGACTCATGTCCATTGAGTCAGTTATGCCATCCAGCCATCTCATCCTCTGTCATCCCCTTTTCCTCCTGCCCCCAATCCCTCCCAGCATCAGAGTCTTTTCCAATGAGTCAACTCTTCGCATGAGGTGGCCAAAGTACTGGAGTTTCAGTTTCAGCATCATTCCCTCCAAAGAAATCCCAGGGCTGATCTCCTTCAGAATGGACTGGTTGGATCTCCTTGCAGTCCAAGGGACTCTCAAGAGTCTTCTCCAACACCACAGTTCAAAAGCATCAGTTCTTTGGCATTCAGCTTTCTTCATAGTCCAACTCTCACATCCATACATGACCACTGGAAAAACCATAGCCTTGACTAGATGGACCTTTGTTGGCAAAGTAATGTCTCTGCTTTTGAATATGCTGTCTAGGTTGGTCATAACTTTTCTTCCAAGGAGTAACAACATAGCAAAATGGAGTGTGTTTTCATGGGGTCTTGAGCAGTCCTAGGACAGAGAGGGTGACCCCAAACAGCAGGGTTCTAGGGACCTACATTCATCCTTTGTCTCCTCAATGTGGCAGCAGCCCCGCCCACAAGAACAACAAGGGAGGAGCAGGAGGTAGAAGCAAAATCCCCCATCCTGCTTCTCAATGAACTTGAACCTGCCTGAAGGATAAAGGGATGTTGATTTAGACTTAATAACAAACCAAAATAAATTTAAGCCAAACTAGATGAGAGTGGAAAGGCTACCTTAAAGAAAGAAATTCGAGGACTTGGACAGACTATAAATCTGGAATCGATTATTAATTCTGTGTGTGATCTCATTTAAACACTTTGGGCTTAGTTTACTCATTCTGAAATGAGTGAGTATAATGTTCAAAACACTGTTCCTGTGAGGAACCTCTGTTCTTAATGCCAGTCTACTGACTTTACAAAAAACACAGCCTCTGCTACAAATTCCTTTATTTGTTAAGAAAAATGCCCTAGAGATCTGAGGAACCTGAACAGACACCATGAGCTGCTTTAAAGACCACCAATTGGATCCAAATAGAGTCTCATGGTTCACAAAACGTTTTCACTTAGTCCTCAGGTTAAACAGAAAAATCAGTGATAAAGTGGGAATTTAAAACAAAGTAGCTGCCATAGAAGAGAGTATGGTTCTTCTTCAAAAAACTAAACACAAAATTAGCATATAATACAGCAATTCCACTGCTGGGAATATACTTAAAAGAACTGAATGTATGAACTTGAACAGATATTTATACACTTGTGTTCAGAGCAGCAATGATCACAATAGCCAAAAGGTAGAAACAACCCAAATGTTCAATAACAGATGAATGGATACAGAGAATGCTGTATATACGTATAATGGAATATTATTCAGTTGTAAAATGGAATTAAATTTGACACCTGCTTCACCATCAATGAACCCTTAAGACATTGTGCTACATGACATAAACAAGACACAAAATGACAAATATTTTACAGTTCCATTTACATGGGACACCAAGTCAAATTCAAAGGTTGAAGTAGAATGGTGATGGCTGGTAGGGGTGGGGGTGGGGTGGCTGGAGAATTAATGTTTATTGGATGGATAGGATCACTTTGTGAAGATGAAATTCTGGAGATGGAGAGCAGTGTTGTTTCCTCAACAATGTAAATGCTCCTAATGTCACTAAATTGTTGTTGTTCAGTCACTAAGTCATGCCCAACTCTTTGCAATGCCGTGGACTGCAGCACACCAGTCTCCTCAGTCTTCCACTATCTCCTGAAGTTTGCTCAAATTCATGTCCATTGAGTCAGTGAAGGTATCTAAACATCTCATCTTCTGTCACCCCTGTCTCTTTTGCCTTCAGTCTTTCCCAACATCAGGGTCTGTTCCAATGAGTCAGCTCTTCATGTCACTAATGTCACTAAACAATGTTCCCCAATTTAGTTAAAATTGTAAATTTTATGTTGTACATATTTTATAATAATTTTAAAATCAATGACCAAAAGCCAAAAGTAACTTTACCAAATTTGTACAAATGACAAATCATTTTATTTATGACACATCCCACAAGATCATTCAAAGTTCAGCTAAAAAGAGCCTAAAATTTTCCCAAAGGTGACATTCCAAAGTGTTAGTGGGAAGAGGAAGAAAAACAGGTGGACAATGGCTCACCTGTGCAGCAAAAAGGAGCTTTGACTGAACCATGACCTCACACCTAACTGAAGGTTTTCACAGTGCAGTTCTGGTGAAATTTCACACATACTTATGGGAGTTAAGCACGACCTAGAAAGACAAATATCTATCTAACTTGTGGAGAAATCTGAGTACTCATCTCCTAAACAGTGAAAGGTGCAAGAAAATAACAAATATATGATGGGGGACAATGAAGAACCCTGGCTAGAGTGTGCAGTCACCACTGCCATTTCCATGTCACCCAGGAGGAAACCAGCTCTTGTGCCAAACACACACAGTGAGATGCCAGGGGCCCTGGATTCATACAGCACTGAGATTAACAAGAATCTGCTCAAAGAAAGATGAGGAGAAGACACTTTACCTTTTTTTTTTTTAGGTTTTTTGTTTTTTTTTTTTTTTTAATTTTACTTTACTTTACAATGCTGTATTGGTTTTGCCATACATCAACATGAATCCGCCACGGGTATACTACCCAAAGCAATCTACAGATTCAATGCAATCCCTATTAAGCTACCAGAGGTATTTTTCACAGAGCTAGGACACTTTACCTTTTGCCAAGAAAAACATTCCCAAGAAACAGAAGCTCTAGATAAGCAGCATAAGTAGCAACTAGGTAAAAAAAGTGATAATTTCAATTTAAATTGTTTGGCTTTAGCTTTTGATTAGGATTTTATCTTTTGATAAAAATTATATGTATTAAGGTGGACAACATGATTATTTTTAAAAATATACATTGGGAAATTATCTCTGTAGTAAAACCAATTAACATATTCACACTTTATGTAGTTACCATTTTGTGTGTCTCCTGTGAACACTTAGGTCTTCCCTTTTGACTCAGCTGATAAAGAATATGCCTGCAACACGGGAGACCTGGGTTCGATCCCTGGGTTGGAAAGATCCCCTGGAGAAGGAAAGGCTACCCACTCCAGTATTCTGGCCTGGAGAATTCCATGAACTACATAGTCCATGAGGTCGGAAAGAGTCGGACACAACTGAGCAACTTTCACTTTCACACTTGCACTTGAGAACACTTCAGATCTACTCTCACAGAAACATTTAAGTATATAATACAATTAAATGAGGATTTTTTAAAGCAAATAACCCAGGGCAACAAGATACTGAGAAACAAGTTTACACAGAGCCTTTCAACAGTTGACATGGTGTATCTGTGGCAATTTCTTTGTAAAGACACCTGAAATCCTAATTCCTTTTACACTAGCTAAGATCAGGGTAAGCTATGAAATAGTTGTATGCCATTTCTCAATATAAAAATCACTGAACACATCAAATCAGGTCTTATTAAAACTTCTATAATGCATACCAAAGAGAAAAAGGAAACATAGTATTATGAAGATAACTTGAAAGAACAGCAACAAATTCTCTCCCAAATTACTAAAGACAATGGAAATTTTCAAGTTTTATCCAAAATAGACAATTATTGTCTTTAATGCCAATAAAACAATCATAACTATAGCATATAGTGAGTCTGTATTTAGCCTGAGTTATATTTATATTTTTCTTTAGTTAACACAGTTGTACTGAATGTGATTAAATGGGCCATTGAAAAATATAATCATTCCCTTTATCAAATCCATTCTGTTCAAGATTTAATTTTATGGATCCAATCCTGAAGTTCACTTTTAAATACAGCTTTGAAGGTTTTAATGAACAACAACAACAAAATTTCCAGAAACACCACTATGAGAATTAGGCATAAAAACATTGAAAATCAATGGGATACCTTTGATACTTTAATTTTTTATTAGTTTTATTACAGATTTAGTGGATATTATGCAACAGTGGATATTATGTGGCTAAAAGTTATAAAAGGTAGCCCTGATCCAATCTCAATAGAAAACTTTTTATTATATATTAGAAAAGCAACAAAAAAAACTTGACTTGGTGCAAATACCAAGCTTCTCCAGTAAAGTACAAATGATCCCAGTTACAAAATTTTTAGTTTACAGAGAACTTTCCCTAAATGTTCCTGATCCTTCACGGGAGGTACGCACTGTGGAACCGAGTGACACTTACCTTGCAGTAGATCATATGGCACACAGCTACTCTCAGCCTCATCCCCACACGCTGAATGTGATAGAAGTACAAGTGGTGCAGGACAGCCCACACGAGCACGCAGGTGCTCAGCCCTGCTGCGTAGCCGTAGGCTTCGTGCAAAGTGGCAGAATCCGTGCGATTGGAGTTTTCAACATAATTAATCATTTTCCCCAAAAATATGGGCTGAACGACTCTGGTGCCTTCCTAAAAGGAAAAAAAAAGGCTTAATTAGAAATGCAAGCTCTACCAGTTTTCTTAACACAAGCTTTACTTTTACTATTAGAGTATTAAAAGGGCATTTTGGCAAAATACTACATTTATGATTCACCTGAAAAGAAAATATCTATCTCCTGTTAGACAAGCAGACAGTAGTTTTAACCTTAAGCCAAAATTTTACATTCACAGACAATGAAGCCTTAGTACTTCATACTCACTACACTCTAGAAGTTCAATAAATACTACAACCAGTGCTTTAGAATGCATTTGGCAAAATACCAAGTTATTCTTAGGGTGCTGGTGCTACATCGCTTCAGTCACATCCAACTCTTTGTGACCCTGTGGACTGTAGCCCACGAGGCTCCTCTGTCCATGGGATTTCCCAGGCAAGAATACTGGAGTGGGGCCATTTCCTTCTTCAGGGAATCTTCCTCACCCAGGGATCAAACCTGTGTCTCTTTATGAACCCTGCATTGGCAGGCAGGTTCTTTATCACTAGCACCAGGAAAAGGGTAAGAAATTTGCTTCCATACAAACAAGCTCTGCTGGCAGTCCATCCCTGTCCCCCTGTTCTTTCAACATCTCAGCCTAACAGAAAGTCAAATTGGTTCATGTATGGGAGACACACTCTTATCACCTTAAGAATCTTTATGAACTGAGACACTGGGACAAACACATTCACTTGTACCCACCCCAAACTTCACACATCAGCACAACAAGAAAATAGAGCCCAGACTCTGTTGGAACATCACAAAGAAACCAGACTGGGGAGGTTCTCAGGGTCTCAGCCCCGAGGGACACTGTGTCAATATGTGTCTACCCTCTAGAAGCTGGGCTGTTCCTTGGAATCAAGCTAAAAAATAATTTTTGTCCACGGTTTGCCATCAGCCACTTATTGAAGGTGCTGGTTTGGAAGAAATGTTACCAATCATCTCTTCCCTAAGACAAAAGTTAAAATCCTAAACCAGTGAGGTGGGGGACACTGAGCCTTCTCCCTTGAGTAAGACTTAGGGAAAGCAATTTTCTTTCCCAAAACTAAAGGTAGAAAAATGCAACACTTGCTCACCCTGCCAAATGGCCACTCCACGCCACAACCTACTTCTTCCCTCTAGTCACCCCTTGAAGGTCCCCTTCTCTCCCATCAAAGAAAACCAAACACTCAACACAAATCCAAGTCATCAGAAGTAAATGCCATGACCCTCAACATCATTTCCTCCACAGACTTCTCAAAAGACAAAATGTCAAAACTTTGGAAATCTTTCAGGAACTTGACTTTGGAGCAAGCTTTTCCTTTTAAGCAATCCTTCCTTATTAACACAGACAGGATAAGCAACTGACAGGTTTTCCTTGATAGCGCTCTTCTGTCTGTCTGAGGTTGTGGAAAGGATATACAAGAGGAAGGGAAGGAGAATCCCAAACACAAACAAAACTAACAAACATTTTCTGCTCAACAAACTAGTGTCTGATGAGGATATATAGAGAAAGTTGTGCCCATTCCTCAAATGGATATAACATTAAACCCCGACATCCCTGTCTTGTTCTGCACCCACAGGTTCATGGTCTACACCAACTGCCTCACCTTCCTCAAGGTAATAGAAAGCTTCATCTATTACAGAGAAGAAATCACTGTTAAGCTAAAGAATTATGCATAGGATGATCAGATCAGAGTAAGAGGATCCATTCTCAAGAACACAAAGTTTCACTGTTACATTTCCAGAAAGCCCTATCATTCACCCCTAGAGATTCTAAGAGCTTATGGATTGTACACTGTAAAACAGACTTTGTATAGACTTCACTGAGACAGAAATATGTAGGCTCACACAGAGAAACAAGAATATCAGCCCAGGTATGGCCGAGGGCAGTCCGGTGCTGCAGCCTGCAAACCTGGGGCTCTCCATCAGAAGCCCAACACTAACACCTGCCATCCCAAACAGTCCTAAAACATGATTTTCTTAGGAAATCATTGTTGCCTGTTACTCAGCTCTCCTTTTGACCCTGATACTGTTCTAATTACAGTAAGAGTAATGTCACCCACCAAAGAGAAAATGATAGATGCCAAAAATTCACCAAAAAGTAGTATAAAATAAAGATACCTCATTACTATCTGATTGGATTTTTTCTGCCAAGAGATAGTATTTAATAACCCAGTTGAGCAGATAGCCTCATTAATGAGTAATACCATGGACTTTCCTGGTGATCCAGTTGTTGAGAATCTGGTTGCAAATGCAGGGGACACAGGTTCCATCTCTGGTCAGAGAAAATCCCACATGCCGTGGAGCAACTAAGCCTGTGCACCACAGCTACTGAGCCCATGTGCGCTGACTACTGGAGCCATCACACCTAGAGCCTGTGCTCCGCAACAAGAGAAACCACTGCAGTGAGAAGCCCGCACACTGTAACCAGAGAAAAGCCCTTGCTCAGCAGTGAAGACCCAGTGCAATAAAAATTTAAAAAAAAAAGAGTAAGGCCAGTGGTGAAAGACAGGGAAGCCTGGCATGCTGCAGTCCCTGGGGTGGCAGACACCGACACGACTGAGCGACTGAACAAGAAATGCCAGCCCTGGCTCAGAGCTTCCACTCCTCTGTCTGCTCTTTTTTAAAATCTTGTTTATTTATTTATCTTCGACTCCGCTGGCTCTTCGTTGACACACACGGACTCTTCCTTGCTGTGTGGGCCTTCTCTCGTTGCAGTGAGTGAGGGCTACTCTCTAGTTGTAGCGGCCGTGCTTCTGGTTTTGCTGGCTTCTCTTTTTTGCAGAGCAGAGGCTCTAGAGCACACAGGCTTCCGTAGTTGCACCAAGTGGGCTCCGTAGTTGCACCAAGTGGGCTCCGTAGTTGCAGCTGATAGGCCCCAGGGCATGTGGGATCTTAGTTCCTGGACCAGGGGTCAAACCCATGTCCACTGCACTGGCAGGAAAATTCTTAACCACTGACCACTAGGGAAGTCCCTCCTCTGTTCTTGATCCTAATCCTCAACGAGTAAGAAATAAAACAATTGAGAAAATGTTCATTAGCAAACTTGAAACTAACCAAATGAAAACCTTCTGGATAGCAGGAACAATATCAAAAATTGTTCCCATAAAGCCTTCATCTTTGACACCAACCTATAACCCATGAATAGCCTTCCCACAAAACAACTGGGAACATTGTTCTTCTTCCTTCACAAGAATTCTGCATCACTGTGAAACTGTAAAAGATATTTAAAACAGTCCAATATAATACCACAACAATCATTTCAAAGTTCTACGAGAGTCTCAGAGTCTCTGAGGCAGACATCCCTTGGTGGAGTCCTTGTTAGTTACCTCCTGTAAGCACTTGACATTCCGGCTCACCTCTTGCTTCTTAGGGGAACTTACAGTTTCCCCACTACATTTCCACACTACTTAAAGTGTTTCTGGCCCAATTCTACCATCTTCAAGAAAAACTGAATAACTCCCTGAGATGGCCCAAGCCAACACCTTGAATACCATCTCCAGCTAAAGAAAGGTTGGTAGGGACACATATGAGAAGTTAATAGGAAAAGCAGCTAAAATTAAAATGGCTGGGTTTGTTACGGAGATTTAAGTATTCTCCATTGACAAGATTGTTCTGTGATTTAGAGACATCCTTCTCTTTTTGGTACTGGGAGGAAGACACCTTTACAAATGGAGATTTCCTTCATCAATGTAAATGTCCCTCACAGAAGGGTGACTTCTGCTCTGTCTTTGCAGTTTCTCCTGTGTCTATTTCTCAAAAAAAAAAAAATCAGCTAAAAATAATCTTTGTGTCAAAAATGCACATTCTCAGGTGACACTTTCTACTACCCTTCAATCATATTCAATGTTTGTAGTTTTGAAATATTTGTAACACCTACAGGAAAAAAAAAAAAAACTCTGTAGGAAGCAGGTGACAGAGGAGCACAGAGCTATTGTCAGAAAAACATATCTTGACTCTGAGTCTCAGTGGAGGCTGTGGGAGGAGAGGAAGCCTCAGGAGAGAATGCAGAGAACACTGGCCTGGGAGTCCGAACACTGGGCTTCAGAAACCAGGTCGGCCACCTGCGAGTCACATGACCCTAAGCCCATCATGTGCGCACCTGCCCTCCAGGTCTTTGTTTACCTCGAGGAACTGTGGGACAACTAAGAGCCACAACAGCTCCAAGTACTCAAAAACCAACACTAAAAACCAAGTGTAAGCTATGATCATTGTTATGATACAGAAGTCCTGGGAAGAGACCTGCTCTATTAATGGCAGAGGCTGGTTTCACAAAGGGCTTGGAAAACTCAGTGCTGCTCACAGGCCACCATGCAGAACAACTCTTGAGAAAAGTCATTTATAAAAGCCAACATTTCTGGATAGCAATTAAAAGTTTCACTTCTAAGCAGATTTTTTTTTTAATTTTTAACCATTATGAATGCAACCTTTAAAAAAGAGGCACCTACTTCCCTGACTTCTAAAGGAAAATGGAATAAGGGAGGAGTGGGGAGAATGAGTGAAATAGGTGATAGAGATTAGAAGATATAATCTTTTAGTCAAAAAAATAGTGAGATGTGATGTACAACATGGGAAATACAGTCAATAATATTGGAATAACTTTGTATGGTGACAGAGGGCAACTAGACTTGCAGTGATCATTTTATAATGTATACAAACATTGAATCACTATGCTATATACCTAAAACTAATATGTCAATTATACTTCATTTTTTTTATTTTTAATGGGAATAAAACCTTTTTTATGCTTTTTTAAAAATGAATCCACAGGTCATCACTGTGGATATCACTAACAACTAATGGCTAATGCTATGATCTCAAGATCCAGCAGGGTGCACACAGCAGGTCTGCTCTGCAGGTCCCCTTCTGCTTGGCTCAGTGCCCCCTCCTCCTCTCCCTTGCTGTGTGGACTTCGGTGGTTGCTCTCAGCCCACAGTAACTTTGCCACCAAAGCCTCCACTTTGCCACTTTTCAGACTCCTGCATTGAGCAGACTCAAGGGACACTTGGAAGAAGGGTTGGGAAATAAATGCAAAAGCCCAATACAGCTCTTGGGGAACCAGCCCTGAGTCAAGGCACAAAACCCGCTGTGAGACTCAAAGGATTCTGTTTACCCCCTGCCCATAAGCTGAGCTCCAAAGTGAATATTTACACAAACATGTGCCTCCTTCAGCCTCCACCTAGACCAGAGACCATCAGCAAAAGTAGCCTTGGACAAACAAGTGACTGGACAAGGCCAGGCCCTTTCTAATGTTCCTGGGAACAGGACATAAACCCTGGTCACTCCGTCCCTCTCAGGGAAAGGGACTGGGTGAACCCACTCTGGTTCTCTGAGGTCATCCCACTTACACACCAGCAGGTGGAGACCTCGCCTCTTAGAGGGAAGCTCTGATGACCTGGAGAGGTGTTCTCTGTGTCTCTAGTCCAGGAAGAGACTTCAGGCCCCTCCTCCCTACCCTGAGGGCCCTGGGCAGGCAGAGACCTGTCCTCCCCACCCACATTCCCCTTGGAGGTGTACAAAGCAGGGGGCCAGACATGCTGAGAACTCGATGCCTGTTCTAATTAGGGGTGACCTGTAAATGCCCTAGGTTCAATATTCAGCCTGGTACTTGTTTCCCCAAGCATTACAGTCACTCCTCAATTCTCACAGGACAGAGGTTCACATACCTTGAAATTCTAACCCCAAAATCCTCGCCCTGGACTAGCATGGCCCTGCCTCTTCCCACTGATGCTGCCAGGGATACCTGCATTATGGTTGGTCAGAGCACTGTCTGGGAACCACAGATAATCCATGAGTCATCCTGTGCACCAGAGGAATTAAAAAAAGGCTGGAGGTCACAAAATAAATGTGTTCATGTTTTAGAGAATCCTGAGCTGAGTTTAGATCTTCCACCATATAAAATAAAAAGCCACTTAGGGACGGTAATGAGGGGAAAGGTGGTTTCTTAAAGGGTTGCTGGGTCCATCTGAACACAGCATGCTGCTGCTGCTAATGTCAACATCCTAGTCACTTCTGGCACCCAGGGTACATGGTCACCTGGAACCTACCCTCAATTACAATCCCCAATCTGACTTCCTGCTCTAGGAAGTTCTTAGCATCTTATTAACTTCAGGCCACGTTCAGGATGCATGTGTCTTGAGACCTGTAGACAAAGCTCTCAAGATAAGTCTTCCTGGGAATTCCCTGATGGTCCCATGGTTAAGATGCTTTGCTTTTATTCCATGGCCGAAGTTAAATCCCTGGTTGCAGAACTAAGATCCCATAATCCACACAGTCAAAAAGAATGTTTAAATAATTTTTTTAAATGAGCATTTCTGACACTGGACAAGCTATGAGTCATTGAGATGGTCAGGATGGTAAGTCAGAGTGCCTGAGACATAATGTCCCTCTGTCCTTTATGCTTTGTGAGACCATGGGCACATTATGGAATTACGTAGCACTCAGTGTCCTCTATTCTAAAACCAGGATAATACTAAGTCAGGAAGGTGGACTCCTCCAGCTCCATTTCTTCTTTCTCAAGACTGCTTTGGCTTTTCAGGGTATTTTGTATTTCCATATTAATTGTGAAAATTTTTGTTCTAGTTCTATGAAAAATGTCATTGGTAATTTGATAGGGATCACATTGAATCTGTAGATTACATTTGGTAGTATAGTCATTTTCACAATATTGATTCTTCCTACCCAGAAACATGGAATCTCTCTCCAGCTCTCGTCTAGTTTGGCTCAAATTTATTTTGGTTTGTTCTTAAGTCTAAATCATCATCCCTTTATCCTTCTGGAAGGTTCAAGTTCATTGAGAAGCAGGATGGGGGATTTTGCCCCTTTGTTGTTCTTGTGGGCGGGGCTGCCACCACATTGAGGAGACAAAGGGTAAATGCAGGTCCCTAGAACCCTGCTGTTCAGGGTCACCCTCTCCAGCTGTTTAAGTCATCTTTGAGTTCCTTCATTAGTGTCTTATAATTTTCTATGTACAGTTCTTTCATCTCCTTAGGTAAATTTATTTCTAGATATTTCTCTTTTTTGCAATGGTAAATGGGATTGATTCTATAATTTCTCTGATTTTTCATTGTTAGTATATAGAAATGCAAGTGATTTCTGTGTATCAATTTTGTATCCTGCAACTTTGCTAAATTCACTGATTAGCTCTAGTAATTTTCTGATACTATCTTCAGGGTTTTCTATACAGTGTCATGTCATCTGCAGTGAGAGCTTTACTTTTTCTTTTCTGATCTGAATTATTTTTATTTCTTTTTCTTCTCTGATTGCTGTAGCTAGGACCCCCAGAACTATGTTGAATAATAATAATATGGTGAATAATAACAATAACAAGACACCCTTGTCTTGTTCCTGATCTTAGGGGGAATGCTTTCAGTTTTTCACCATTGAGAATAATGTTTGCTGTAGGCTTATCATATATGGCTTTTACTATGTTTAGGTAGGTTCCTTCTATGCCCATTTTTTGAAGAGTTTTAATCATAAATAGGTGCTGAATTTTGTCAAAGGCTTTTTCTGCATCTATTGAGATGATCATATGGTTTTTATTTTTCAATTTGTTTATATAGTATATCACATTGATTTATTTGCATATGTTGAAGAATCCTTGCATTCCTGAAATAAACTCAACTTGATCATGGTGTATGAGCATTTTGATGTGTTGCTGAATTCTGTTTGCTAAAATTTTGTTGAGGATTTTTGCATCTATGTTCATCAGTGATATTGGCCTGTAGTTTTCTTTTTTGTGTTGTTTTTGTCTGGTATTGGTATCAGGGTGATGGTGGCCTCATAGAATGAGTTTGGAAGTGTTCCTTCCTCTGTAATTTTTTTAAAGAGTTTTAGAAGGATAGGCATTAGCTCTTCTCTAAATGTTGATAGAATTCTCTTGTGGAGGCATCTGGTCCCGGGCTTTTGTTTTGGGGGAGATTTTTGATCACAGCTTCAATTTCAGTGCTTGTAATTGGGTTGTTCATAATTTCTATTTCTTCCTGGTTCAGTCTTGGAAGATTGAACTTTTCTAAGGATCTGTCCATTTCTTCCAAGTTATCCATTTTATTGCCATATAGTTATTCATAATAGTCTCTTATAATCCTTTGTATCTCTGTATCCTCTGTTGTAACCTCTCCTTTTTCATTTCTAATTTTGTTGATTTGATTCTTTTTTTCTTGATGAGTCTGGCTAAAGGCTTGTCAATTTTGTTTATCTTCTCAAACAACCAGCTTTTAGTTTTATTAATCTTTACTATTTTTTCTTTCATTTCTTTTTCATGCATTTCTGCTCAGATCTTTATGATTTCTTTCCTTCTACTAATTTGGGGATTTTCTTGTTCTTCTTTTTCCAGTTGTTTTAGGTGTAAAGTTAGGTTGTCTATTCAATGTTTCTTGAGGTGGGATTATATTGCTATAAACTTCCCTCTTAGAACTGCTTTGGCTGCATCCCATAGGTTTTGGGTTGTTGTGTTTTCATTGTTATTTGTTTCTAGAAATTTTTTATTTCTCTTTTGATTTCTTCAGTAACCTGTTGGTTATTTAGAAACGTATTGTTTAATCTCCATGTCTTTGTGTTTCTTAGAGATTTTTCTCTTGTAATTGATATCTAGTCTCATAGCATTGTGGTCAGAGAAAACGCTTGATATGATTTCAATTTTCTTAAATTTACTGAGGTTTGATTTGTGACACAAGATGTGGTCTATCCTGGAGAATATTCCATGTGCACTTGAGAAGAAGGTGTATTCTTCTGCATTCAGATGGCATGTCCTGAAGATATCAATAACACTCATCTCATCTAATGTATCATTTAAGACTTGTGCTTCCTTATTAATTTTGTTTTGATTATCTGTCCATTGATGTGAGTGGGGGGTTAAAGTCTCCTACTATGATTGTGTTACTGTCAATTTCTCCTATTATGTCTGTTAGCATTTGTCTTATGTATTGAGGTACTCCCATGTTGGGTGCACAGATATTCACATTCATGTCTTCCTCTTGGATTGATCCCTTGATCATTATGCAGAAACCTTCCTTATCTCTTGTAATCTTCCTTTTAAGGTCTATTTTGCCTGATATGAGGATTGCTACTCCAGCATTCTTTTGCTTCTCATTTGCATGGAACATATTTTTCCATCCTCTCACTTTCAGTCTATATGTGTCTTTGGGGCTGAAGTGGGTTTCTTGTAGACAGCATATATATGGGTCTTGTTTTTGTATCCGTTCAGCCAGTCTGTGTCTTTTGGTTGGAACATTTAATCCATTTAAAGTAATTATTGATATATATGTTCTTTTTGCCATTCTCTTAACTGTTTGGGGATGAGTTTGTAGATCTTCTTTCTTCTCATGTATTTCTTGACTATATAAGTCTCTTTAACATTTTTGTAAAGCTGGTTTGGTGGTACAGAATTCTCTTAACTTTTGCTTGTCTGAAAAGCTTTTGATTCCTCCATCAGTTTTGAATGAGATTCTTGCTGGGTACAGTAATCTTGCCTGTAGATTTTTCCCTTTCAGTACTTTAAATATATCCTGCCATTCCCTTCTGGCCTGCAGAGTTTCTGCTGAAAGATCAGCTGTTAAGTGTATGGGGTTTCCCTTGTACATTACTTGCTGCTTCTCCCTTGTTGCTTTTAATAGTCTTTATTTGTGTTTAGTCTTTGTTAGTTTGATTAATATGTGTCTTGGCATGTTTCTCCTTGGATTTATCCTGTATGGGACTCTTTGTGCCTCTTGGACTTGATTGACTGTTTCCTTTTCCATGTTTGGGAAATTTTCAACTATAATCTCTTCAAAAACATTTTCATACCCTTTCTTTATCTCTTCTTCTGGGACCCCTATACTTTGAATGTTGGTGGGTTTGATATTGTACCAGAGGTCTCTGAGGCTATCCTCAGTTCTTTTCATTCTTTTTACTTTATTCTGCTCTTCAGAAGTTATTTCCACCATTTTATCTTCCAGCACACAGATTCATTCTTCTGCTTCACATATTGATTCCTTCTAGAGTATTTATAATTTCAGTATTTGTGTTGTTTGTCTCTGTATGATTATTCTTCAATTCTTCTTCTGCTGCTGCTAAGTCACTTCTGCTGCTAAGTCACTTCAGTCATGTCCGACTCTGTGTGACCCCATAGATGGCAGCCCACCAGGCTACCCCATCCCTGGGATCTTTGTTAATTGATTCTTGCAGTTTCTCCATTTTGTTTTCAAGGATGTTTATCATCTTTACTATCATTATTCTGAATTCTTTCTCAGGTAGCTTGTCTATTTCCTCTTCATTTATTTGGACTTCTTTTTTTTCTAGTTTGTTCCTTCATTTGTGTAGTATTTCTCTGCCTTTTCACTTTTTTTAACTTATTGTATTTGAGGTTTCCTTTTCCCAGGCTTCAAGGTTGAATTATTCCTTCCTTCTGTTCTCTGTCCTCCTAAGGTTGGTCCAGTGGTTTGTGTAAGCTTCGTATAGGGTGAGATTTATGCTAAGTTTTTGTTTGTTTGTTTGTTTTTCCTCTGATGGGCAAGGATGAGTGAGGTGGTAATCTTGTCTGCTGATGATTATGTTTGTATGCTTTTTTGTTGTTGTTGTTTAAATGAGGCATCCTGCACACGGTGCTACTGGTGGTTGGGTGATGCTGGGTCTATTCAAGTGATTTCCTTTGTGTGAGTTCTCACTATTTGATACTCCCTCGGGTTAGTTCTCTGGTAGACTAGGGTCGTGGAGTCAGTGCTCCCATTCCAAAGGTTCAGGGCTTGATCTCGAGTTTTGCGTGGATCTATATATTCTTTTCCACTGGTCAGGTACTCCTGTCCACTCTCAGCTGGTGTTCTGCATGCACTTCTGTGTCTGAAGGTGTATTCCTGATGTATCGTGGAGAGAGATGTACTCCAGGTCCACCTACTCCTCCGTCGTCTTATTATCCGCTACTAGTACTTCTAATACTACAGAAGACGAGCCCCACATTTACCAGATCCTCAACTTCCCACTCCTCTGTCATGACTACCCAACAACCAACCTCCTGAAAGAGGTTGATCTACCAGTTGCACCTTCCTAGATCCCCAGCAGGCAGTATTACTGGGGCTGGACAACTTTGAAATCAACACTCCATCCTGCCCTCACAAGGCACCTCAGTATCTCAGTGGTCAATGCCCTCTCAAAGGTGGCACTCCACCCCACAAACCTGTCCCCACTCTCTGACACAATGGTTAACCCATCCGTGTCATCAAGGACTCCATCTCCCAAGACCACTCAGTCACCTGTGAGCTGACAGACTCTCTGGTCACTCCAACTGTGTGGGGCAGACTTCATCTACTCTGCTGCCTGCTGCCCACAGTGCCCTTTGGTACAACACAACCTTTAAACAAGAGCCACACCCCCAACTCTAAACCACCTGGCCCACCCCCTTTATCCCCAACACAATGGACTTATGACAACTCACCACCTTCTCCACCCTTTTCATATCACCTGTATCTTCCATCCCTTCTGCTCTCACACACTCACAGGCCACCCATGTCCCTACGGCAGCACTAAGGGACCACTGAGAGCACGAGCCACCAAGTGGGTCTGCAGCAGACATTGAGGCTCAGCCAGAATAGGTGGGCTGATGGCACTGTGTCCCCAGGGTGGAACTGTCTCTCTGGGGAATCTTGACCCGGGATCTTCAGGGTCATGAAGGTCACCAACCTCACTGCTTTCTGTCTCTGGTTTTCTACTACACATCCCCTCCTACACCTTCTGCCAATGCCAGGCTACCAGGAACCCTTTCATGCAGGAAACCACCCCACATCCAGGGACAGAAGCCAGCATGGATGGTGCATGGAGTCTCTGCAATTCAATGATGAAGCTGGAGCTCTTCATCACAGGGAGCTCTGTCCTGGGTGACCCAGCCTCAGCCTACAGGGAGGGAGGCAGCCCAGGGAAGGGTGTACTCTTGGGAGTTCTGGTAGCTCCAGCCCAAATGCAGGGCCTTGTGTTCAGTGTCACAGGAAGAGGAGAGGTGATGATTCCTTCTTAGAAAAGCATTTATCAGATGTGAACTGGGCAATTTAACAATTACTTGCTGAGCACCTATAAAATGTCTTATGTTATCCAGACTCTGGTCCAAGTTTACATCCTCCAAATCACATTTCTTGAGTTGTAGTATATTCTTTTGGTCAAGGATCACTTCCAGCATTTATGTTATTTACGGAGCATCAATAATATCCTAATATGGTATAAAATGTCTTTTCCTTCCACAACACTATATTTTAACCTGTTAAAAGGAAAAGAGTTAATCCCCAGAGGTCCAGTCCTTTAAGCATCTGTCCATTCTAAAGATAAACACAACTGCTGGGCTACATCATGATTTCCAGACATTTTATCCTCTAATCTTAAAATACTGGTCTCTCTCCCCACAGGTCCCATCCATCTCAGTACTGACCTGCATATAGTAAAAAGCAATGCACAGTATATAAAAGCTTTTACCTCAAGAAGTATAAAAATTCCCAAAACTAAATAGGATTTCCAGTGACACCTTAAGATTGCTTTCATTAAAGAAGGCTCCCGCACATCTTTCTCAGCTCTCAAAACTTCTTGATCCCAGTACCTGTGATGAGAAACAAAGTACAGTAAAGAACAATGTGTCCACCAGACAAAACAGGGAGGTGGCAGACTGCAGGAAAAGCCTTTACTACAGGGACTCTGTGGATGCCCCATAAATGCTGGCTAATTGCTCACTGGATGCCTGAAAGATGAGCGGTGTGGACCCTGAAGCACCAGAAAAACAGGCCTTGAGGGAAAAGTCTCAGTCTCAGGAAACAAATTCCTGCCAAGCCTTTGCTAAATTCACAGGGTCATGAGCAGCTCAGCAGAGCAGATACCCTCCTCCAGGGACCCCACCTTGAGGGACGGAGTTCAGCCTCCAGGGTCTTGGCTGCAGGTTCTCTCCACTTCCATAAATGCACAGAGAATATAGGCTCCCCAGCTTCCAAAGTGTGTTAAGCCCAGGGTTAGCCTGAGGGGGGTGAGTGTGCCATGTCAGGGAAAGGAGTCTCAGGAGAACCCAGAGGAAGGCAAAGCTCCCCACAACACAACTTTAGCCATCCGTGGAAATTCTCAGTCTTCCTCCCCTTCTCCTTCCTGCCTGTGCTCACCCTTGTAGTTCTTCTCCAAGGTTCTGGGAGCAATCTTCCGGAAGCACAGAGTACATGTCATCTTCTTCTAATCTTCGTTTGTAACCAATTTTAAACAAGGGGTTTAGCCAACTGTTAAAAATTAAGAGAAATGGAGAGTCACAGATATACAAATCACACATATCTAATTAAATTCTAACTCTTGAGCTTTGTAAAAAAAAGAAGAAGAAAGAGAGAAATGGAAAAGGAAGAATCAATATAGTGAAAATGAGTATACTACCCAAAGCAATCCACAGATTCAACACAATCCCTATTAAACTACCAATGGTATTTTTCACAGAACTAGGACAAATAATTTCAGAATGTGTATGGAAACACAAAAGACCTCAAATAGCCAAATCAATCTTGAGAAAGAAGAATGGAACTAGAGGAATCAGCCTGCCTCACTTCATACTACACTACAAAGCTACAGTCATCAAGACAGTATGGTACCGGCACAAAGACAGAAATATAGATCAATGGAACAAAATAGAAAGCCCAGAGATAAATCCATGCATCTATGGACAATTTATCTTTGATAAATGAGGCAAAAATATACAATAGAGAAAAGACAGTCTCTTCAACAAGTAGCGCTAGGAAAACTGGTAAACTACGACATAATTGGAGAAGGCAATGGCACCCCACTCCAGTACTCTTGCCTGGAAAAATCCCATGGACAGAGGAGCCTGGTAGGCTGCAGTCCATGGGGTTGCTAAGAGTCGGACATGACTGAGCAACTTCACTTTCACTTCGACATAAATTACAGCAATATCTCTATGATCCACCTCCCAGAGTAACAACAATAAACAAAAAGGACCTAATTACACTTTAAAAATTTTGCACAACAAAGTAAACTATAAGCAAGGTGAAATGACAGCCTTCAGAATGGGAGAAGGTAACAGCAAACAAAACAACTGACAAAGAATTAATCTTCATAGTATACAAGCAGTTCATACAGCTCAATATCAGAAAAACGAACAACCCAGTCAAAAAGTGAGCAAAAGACTTTTCTTGAAAGAAAACATACAGATGGTAATAAACACATGAAAATATGCTCAACATTACTGTTAGAAAAAGACAAATCAAAACCACCATGAGGTATCATCTCACATTGGTCTGAATGGCCATCATCAAAAAATTCTATAAACAATAAATGCTGGAGAGGGTGTGGAGAAAAGGGAACCTTCTTACACTGTTGGTGGGAATGCAAACTGGTACAGCCACTATTTTTGGAGAACAGTGTGGAGATTCCTTTAAAAACTGGAAATAGAACTGCCATTTTGAGTGAGTTAAATTGAGTGATGTCTCAGTCGTGTCCAACTCTTTGCGACCCCATGGACTGTAGCCTACCAGGCTTCTCTGTCCATGGGATTCTCCAGGCAAGAATACTGGAGTGGGTTGCCATTTCCTTCTCCAGGGGATCTTCCCAACCCAGGGATCGAACCCAGGTCTCCCGCATTGGAGGCACACACTTTGACCTCTGAGCCACCAGGGAAGCCCAGCAAATTGCCATATGACCTAGCAAATCCCACTGCTGGGCATACACCTCAAGGAAACCAGAATTGAAAGAGACACATGTACCCCAATGTTCATTGCAACACTGTTTACAATAGCTAGGACATGGAAGCAACCTAGATGTCCATCAGCAGATGAACGGATAAGGAAGTTATGGTACATATATACAGTGGAATATTACTCAGCTATGAAAAGGAACACATTTAAGTCAGTTCTGATGAGGTAGATGAACCTGGAGCCTATTATACAGAGTGAAGTAAGTCAGAAACAGAAAGCCAAATCCTGTGTATTAACACATATATATGGAATTTAGAAAGATGGTACCAATGATCCTGCATGCTGGGCAGCAAGGGAGATACAGATGTAAAGAACAGACTTTTGGACTCAGAGGGAAAAGGCAAGGGTGGGATGACTTGAGAGAATAGCATTGAAACATGTATACTATCATATGTAAAACAGATGGCCAGTGCAAATTCGATGTATGAAACAGGGCACCCAAAGCCAGTGCTCTGGGACAACCCAGAGGGATAGGGTGGGAAAAAATGTGGGAGGTGGGTTCAGGATCAGGGGGACACATGTATACCTGTAGCCAATTCATGTTGATGTATGGCAAAAACCACTATAATATTGTAAAGTAATTATCCTAAAGTAAATTAATTTAGAAAATAATTATATATGTGTTACACACACACACACATGTATACACCCTAATTCTATACAATGAGAGGCCCTGGAGTAATGACATACTGGTAGCAAAGAGCATTCTAGTCCTTAGATCTTGGGGTTCTGGTTTTTTTAACATACACAATTACATTTCCTTTCTTGTGGTGAGAATTTTTAAGGTCTAATCTCTTAGCAGCTTTCAAATATGCATAGAGTATTACTAACTATAGTCACCACACCAGACATTACATCTCTATAGCTTATTTATTTTATAACTGGAAGTCTGCGCCTTTGAGGCCCCTTCACCCAGATCTTAACTTTCTGATACCCTTCTTCTCTAAAAGGAGCCAAGGCTCCTTGAAGAAATAGCTGGTTCCAAGGTTGGGGCAGTTTATGTAAGCACCTGATAATTAGCTTTTTTGATTATAATATAAATGCCAGACATTAAGCTTTGGAAACATCCTTGTCGAAGACTGCCACCTCCAATGAACACGTGCCAGCTATACAACTAGATAAAGAGCCAGGCCACCCCACCCATGGAGCTCCCGCTTGGAGAAAGCTCTGGCTGACCTGATAACAGACTCTCTTGCTGACTGCTTGGTTCTCCCTTCTCACACTTTATTTCCCGCTCTTGTGTTTTAAATTCACCAGTAAAGAGTGAACGTTCAAAATTCTAAACACCCCACCCTCAACCCCCAAAAGGCAGAATCTCGAGTCCAGACTTACGTGCCCTCTCTCTATTCAGGACCTGGCTGTGTCACCCCAGATGTGTCTGGTACCCTCCACGACACGTGAATGAGTGATACACCTCATCATTTCAAAGTCCCCAGATGGTTGCTGCTGACACGTGTCTCACAGTCATAAGAACCACAAGAGCCAGTCAAGCCACAACATTGGCTCCAAAAGGAGAATTTCTGTGGGGGCTGCTCATAACTAGTATGAGCCCTGGTAAGCAGAGCCCCAGGCAATCCCGGCAAAAGCCTCACTGTCTACAGCCTAAGACCGACAGGCAGAGAAAGTCCAAGAAGGAACAACTTGCACCATAAAATAAGGAAGCCCTGAAAGAATCATGAGGTTGTATAGAAAGCACAGAGAAGCCAGCTTGAATGACTTTTACTAGACAAATCGGGGATACATTGAGAATCAAAACAAATAAATGGCAATGAATAACAACAAATTAAACAAAGAAAGGATCTCTGAATCCATGTTGTTACATTAACAGGAAAGAAAGGAATGCTCTTGCAAACAAAGGCAAACAAACACAAAAGGAGTGATGGAGACAGAAAATTATCAAAGTAAGTTAAAATCAGTGGGTGAAAGTTTGATGTGGAAGACGGTATCCATATAATCTCAAATTCTCTCTCTGCAAATTACTTATTATAAAGGGAAAAAAGCAGTTAACTATACACATGATACCCCTCAAACCCTGTTCAAATCAATCAGGCATTATTTAAATGATAATAAAATGTAGAGATAGCCCAAAGATTAATACCGTTTTCCTGACCTTGCCAGGGTAAGGAAATTTTCAAGGTCAGACAATATTTTTTTTTTTTTACAATTTATTTTTTTTAGTTTATTTTTTTAATTTATTTTTTATTTTACTTTACAATTCTGCATTGGTTTTGCCATACATTGACAAGAATCCACCACGGGTGTACATGCGTTCCCAAACCAGTGAAAGCAGAGATCACACACTCCTTTTATACAATTATTCCAAGGAGACTATGTGAACAGAGGTGATGCTCAAGAATTATTTATTGAATGTATGAATGTCCATGAATCATTAAAGCAGCAATAAGAGAAGCTGAGCTTCAACTTTTATAAACTCTGGTAGGTTGGCACCTCAAAAGAACCCCAATCCAGGAGACAGAAGACTGGATCCTAATCCCAACAGTGGCAAAGAGGACCCAGGGCCTTAACTGTGCTCCTTCCTCCACTCCAGGTTAGCATCTCAGTGACCGTTCATATGTCTTCAGTTCGGTTCAGTTGCTCAGTCATGTCCGACTCTGTGCAACCCTATGAATCACAGCATGCCAGGCCTCCCTGTCCATCACCAACTCCTGGACATCACTCAGACTCATGTCCATCGAGTTGGTGATGCCATCCAGTCACCTCATCCTCTGCTGTCCCCTTCTCCTCCTGCCCTCAATCCCTCCCAGCACCAGGGTCTTTTCCAATGAGTCAACTCTTCGCATGAGGTGGCCAAAGTACTGGAGTTTCAGCTTCAGCATCAGTCCTTAAAATGAACACCCAGGACTGATCTCCTTTAGGATGGACTGGTTGGATCTCCTTGCAGTCCAAGGGACTCTCAAGAGTCTTCTCCAACACCACAGTTCAAAAGCATCAATTCTTTGGTGCTTAGCTGTCTTCACAGTCCAACTCTCACTTCCATACATGACCACTGGAAAAACCATAGCCTTGACTAGATGGACCTTTGTTGGCAAAGTAATGTCTCTGCTTTCCAATATGCTATCTAGGTTGGTCATAACTTTCCTTCTAAGGACTAAGCATCTTTTAATTTCATGGCTGCAATCACCATCTGCAGTGATTTTGGAGCCCAAAAAAATAAAGTCTGACACTGTTTCCACTATTTCCCCATCTATTTCCCATGAAGTGATGGGACCGGATGCCATGATCTTAGTTTTCTGAATGTTGAGCTTTAAGCCAACTTTTTCACTCTCCACTTTCACTTTCATCAAGAGGCTTTTTAGTTCCTCTTCACTTTCTGCCATAAGGGTGGTATCATCTGCATATCTGAAGTTATTGATACTTCTCCCAGCAATCTTGATTCCAACTTGTGCTTCTTCCAGCCCAGTGTTTCTCATGATGTACTCTGCATATAAGTTAAATAAGCAGGGTGACAATATACAACCTTGACGTACTCCTTTTCCTATTTGGAACCAGTCTGTTGTTCCATGTCCAGTTCTAACTGTTGCTTCCTGACCTGCATATAGGTTTCTCAAGAGGCAGGTCAGGTGGTCTGGTATTCCCATCTCTTTCAGAATTTTCCACAGTTTATTGTGATCCACACAGTCAAAGGCTTTGGCATAGTCAATAAAGTAGAAATAGATGTTTTTCTGGAACTCTCTTGCTTTTTCCATGATCCAACGGATGTTGGCAATTTGATCTCTGGTTCCTCTGTCTTTTCTAAAACCAGTTTGAACATCTGGAAGTTCATGGTTACATAGAAAAGTTTAATTTCAAACTAGGATTCTTTGCACCATTTTCAGAATATCACTTATTCTTCATTAACAGTCAGAGATCCCCATGTTGTAGATTGAGGCTGGGTGACCTCTGCAGGGCTCTTTCTCTGGTCTTGATCTGTTCCCTGTAAGCATTTAGTTTGATGAGTTTTGGTAATTTTATACAATAACTAAAGCCTTAAGCTAGATGTAGAACATCCCAGAGGTGTGGTGTGTCCTTGTGGAAAACTAAACTGCCTAACAAATTTATCACTTGTAGTTTTTTCTTGATTTTTTTTTTGATCTTGATCATGCTACCTCATCACCCTGAGAGGTGTCAATTAGAGTCTTTTCAGATGTGTCAAGGGAATAAGTTGCCTTTCTGAGTCTTCCAGAGGTCCCCCAATCATGTTAACCCCCTTCCTCTCTGTTGGCATGAAACAAATAGGGTATCAGACATTTCTCTGGCAAAGACAGGCTTATGGTATCAACGGAAAATTGTAGTTCAGTGTTTACAACTGTGGGGAGCTACGTGCAAGTCCTCAAAGGGCCATGGAAAGAGATCACTATTATAGAGGGGAAAGGAAGTTGGCAGGTCTGTTAAGGAATGAGTCCAAGGCTTTTCACTGGCTGATTCCTTGCCAGGAAAGAAGCAGAGTCTTTGTTCTTCCTGTCAGTCTCTGCCATTGTAACTGCATATATCAAAATTATCAAAGGTTTTCTACCGGGGCCCAATGGGATTACTAAGGAGCTCTGTCGTGGTGGTGGCTGCTCTTTGTCTGGTGAGATGTTGTTCTGTTTAGAGCAACACCACCTTCTCCGCTGACACCTCAACAGCCTTGGGAGGTGTTATCTCCACATGTTCTCCTCAGTTTCCAGGGGCCAATACTGAGACGGTACGTTGTTAGTTTTTGGTCATACAACCAGAAAGTGACAAAGTCTAGACTCTAGCACAGGAAGATTTCCAACTGAGGCATATCATGTGCAATTTTTTTTTCTCATTACATTTTTTTAGAATTGTGGAAAAAAGCACACAACATAAAATTTACCATCTTGACCCTTTTTAAGCATATGGTTTAGCATTGTTAAGTACATTCACATTATTTTGCAAACAATTTCCAGAACTCTTTTCATCCTGCACTAGTGTGGGGACAGAGTGTCATCATCTTGGCATGTTCCAGTGCTAATTCCCTGAGTGTTTTCTGTGAGGAATGACTGTAGGATAAATGGCTTAACGTGTTTCAAACCTGTTTAGTGGTAAAGCTCACAGACTTATACTTTTGTTTTGGAAGGAAATTGAGACATAGTAAGACAGAGGTGTCAAGAATACACAGAAGTACTGTACAAAAAAGAGCTTTACGACCCAGATAATCACGACGGTGTGATCACTCACCTAGAGCCAGACATCCTGGAATGTGAAGTCAAATGGGCCTTAGAAAGCATCACTACGAACAAGGCTAGTGGAGGTGATGAAATTCCAGTGCAGCTATTTCAAATCCTGAAAGATGATGCTGTGAAAGTGCTGCACTCAATATGCCAGCAAATTTGGAAAACTCAGCAGTGGCCACAGGACTGGAAAAGGTCAGTTTTCATTCCAATCACAAAGAAAGGCAATGCCAAAGAATGCTCAAACTACCGCACAATTGCACTCATCTCACACGCTAGTAAAGTAATGCTCAAAATTCTCAAGCCAGGTTTCACCAATACATGAACCATGAACTTCCAGATGTTCAGGCTGGTTTTAGAAAAGACAGAGGAACCAGAGATCAAATTGCCAACATCCACTGGATCAAAGAAAAAGCAAGAGAGTTCCAGAAAAACATCTATTTCTACTTTATTGACTATGCCAAAGCCTTTGACTGTGTGGATCACAATAAATTGTGGAAAATTCTGAAAGAGATGGGAATACCAGACCACCTGACCTGCCTCTTGAGAAACCTATATGCAGGTCAGGAAGCAACAGTTAGAACTGGACATGGAACAACAGACTGGTTCCAAATAGGAAAAGGAGTACGTCAAGGTTGTATATTGTCACCCTGCTTATTTAACTTATATGCAGAGTACATCATGAGAAACACTGGGCTGGAAGAAGCACAAGCTGGAATCAAGATTGCCGGGAGAAATATCAGTAACTTCAGATATGCAGATGACACCACCCTTATGGCAGAAAGTGAAGAGGAACTAAAAAGCCTCTTGATGAAAGTGAAAGTGGAGAGTGAAAAAGTTGGCTTAAAGCTCAACATTCAGAAAACTAAGATCATGGCATCTGGTCCCATCACTTCATGGGTAGATGGGAAAATAGTGGAAACAGTGTCAGACTTTATTTTTCTAGGCTCCACTGCAGATGGTGATTGCAGTCATGATATTAAAAGATGCTTACTCCTTGGAAGGAAAGTTATGACCAACCTAGATAGCATATTGAAAAGCAGAGATATTACTTTGCCAACAAAGGTCCATCTAGTCAAGGCTATGGTTTTTCCAGTGGTCATGTATGGATGTGAGAGTTGGACTGTGAAGAAAGCTGAGTGCCAAAGAACTGATGCTTTTGAACTGTGGTGTTGGAGAAGACTCTTGAGAGTCCCTTGGACTGCAAGGAGATCCAACCAGTCCATCCTAAAGGAGATCAGTCCTGGGTGTTCATTTTAAGGACTGATGCTGAAGCTGAAATTCCAATACTTTGGCCACCCCATGCGAAGAGTTGACTCATTGGAAAAGACCCTGATGCTGGGAGGGATTGGAGGCAGGAGGAGAAGGGGACAGCAGAGGATGAGGTGACTGGATGGCATCACCAACTCGATGGACATGAGTGTGAGTAAACTCCGGGAGTTGGTGATAGACAGGGAGGCCCTGCATGCTGTGATTCCCTGCATGCTGTGATTCATGGGGTGGCTAAGAGTCGGACACGACTGAGTGAATGAACTGACGGACTGACTGATGCATTCATAATCACTAGTGGAGTGAGGAGGTAACCACTCCCTGATGGGCCAAGTGCAGCTAATCCAAGACCCTGCTCCACCCTCATCTCTAGGGACAGGCCCTGAACCAACACCCAACCTGCTGGCTTCTGGGATGAGGGGGGAAAGAAATGCATAGCTCACCCCCAAGGCTGCAGGGCAAGGCAGCAGGGACATTGCCAGGGAGAGTCTCAGCAAACTGGACATGGTTCAAAAATTGTGCCACTGATTTCCAGTAATGGGAAAAAGGAAGAATCACTCAATAAATCATGATAGGAATATGGGCTGTTTGGGAAAATGGGGTCTATCTTATGCCAAATACTAAAAAAAAAAAAAAAATTTCTAGTTGTCTTTTTTGTTAGAAACTAAAAAAGAAAAGAGGGCCAAAATAGAATCCTTACAGAGATTTAGAGGATGCTAGGATTTTAAAAAGACATGATGAAAGCAATACAAGAAACCAAAAAGAAAAGTTCAATTAATTATATCTAATTTAAAACCTCTAAAGAACAAATGAAAACCTGAAAAAGTATTATATGCACTATTGCAAATTATTCAAATATAAGAATGCCTCATGGGAAAAAATGTCTATGAAGAGACAATTCAAACAAAGACAAATAGTCAATAGACATAAAGTTACAACTCTAAAAATCAAATAAATTCTTATTAAAACTGATACTGGACTTCCTTGATGGTCCAGTAGCTAAGAATCCATCTGCTAATGCAGGAACACAGGTTTGATTCCTGGTCCAGGAAGAGTCCACGTGGCATGGAGCAACTAAGCCCATGAGCCAAAGCTATTCAAGCCCACTTGCCCTGGAGCCTGTGCTCCATAACAAGAGAAGCCATGCACCACAACTAGAGAGTGGCCACCGGTCACCACACAACTAGAGAAAAGCACGAGAACAGCAAGGATGGCCCAGCGTGGACAGCAATAAATAAATAACTGCTTGACATTTTTAACCTCAGGCCTATAAGAAATGTAATTCAGGTACTCACAAATAGCAATGAAATAAGCACACAAGCAGTTTGTTTTTGTTTTTGTTTTCACAAGCAGTTTTTAAGCAGGCAAACCTGATGGAACAGAATTCAGGTTTCACCAGTTACTCTACTTCTAAGAAACAGCCAAATTATCAGTAAGAATACGTGGCTAACAGAAATAAACTTTTATTCATTTCTTCTTCTGTAGTTTTAATTTTATTACAGAAATAGTAAAGCATATATTATTTTCTAAAATCCACAATAATTACGTATAGCCATAATGCATGCCTTTTTTTTTACCCTAAGTCCCATCTGTGTTTTGAAAACACTGAAACTCCAGTGAGATCATTTGTATAAACACAATAAGCTAGTTACTGGCATCATTTGCAAATTTAGAAAGCAGGTGAAATACGAGAAGAGCAAACATCCAATGAGAAGATGAAAACTCAGTTTTTCTCTACAAGGCGGACTTTGTCTCCGGGGGGTATTTCCTGCCTGGGCTCATGTCAGCTTTCCCCAGGGCAGCGAGTGGGGAACACAAGGAAATCACGAGGGTACCTCAGACTTTACGTACAGCCTGGAAATCGTGGTCAACAACTAACTTCACAAAGTCCGGACCCCTTTTAAAAGTTAACATTGAAGTAGTAATGCCAGTGGGAGGGATGGCTGAAAGCAGAAGCCAGTCTCAACCTTACTTCAGAATCACCTGGAGCTTATTTAACCCCACCCCCAGAATTTCTAACTTTACACAATTGGTCTACAAAGAGTGCAGGGGGGGGGTTGCGTTTCTAACAAATTCCCAGGTGAAGAGGATGAGCAGGTCAGAGAGCTATACTCTGAGAACAGTCGCCCTAAAGCTTGATTATAGAGATGTTTCACATGCATCATCTCCAACAGCAAGAACTTTAAGAACTTCCCTTGAGCGACTCCTGCCAATAAGACCAAAGGTGTGTTTGGAATCGGCTTCTCTGTGCATTTACAAACAAGGACACAAATAGAACCTACTCGATACAGCACAGGGAGCCAGACTGCCTGGTTTGGGATCCAACTCTTTCACTTTCTAGCTATGTGCTGGTAGACAACTCACTCAACCTCTCTGCTTCAGCAACTTCAAGTGTGAAATAAGAGGTAATAGCTTCTCTCCTTCCAACAGGAAAACTGGAAATTGGTGTCTACCAAAATCAATGAGAAGTCTTTATCTTCCCATTTCCACACACACATTTTGAAAATCCACAGACAGAAGGTGGCTGGAGAGTTGCTTGCCCTGCCTTTAGCAGATGTTTGACTGTTTCAGTATTATTTAGAATAACCACACCCACATCGCTTCTTCTAAGCCCCTCTTTCCTTAAGGGCCACCAAATGACCAAGAGATGTAACTACACACTGAATACACCACCATCAGAACAAGCATAGGAGCTTCCATTCCCTGGGAATCCCTCAGGCTGTCCCATAAAAGAAGTATCAGACTTTGTGGAAAAGATGAATGGGTTAGGTTCCAGAAACAAAAGACCTAATAATCACCCAAGAGTGATTAAAATCCAGAAGTTCAGGCCTGCCTAGTAAGTTCAGTTCAGTTCAGTTGCTCAGTCATGTCCGACTCTTTGCAACCCCAAGAATCTCAGCATGCCAGGCCTCCCTGTCCATCACCAACTCCCAGAGTTCACTCAGACTCACGTCCATTGAGTCAGTGATGCCATCCAGCCATCTCATCCTCTGTCGTCCCCCTCTCCTCTTGCCCCCAGTCCCTCCCAACATCAGGGTCTTTTCCAATGAGTCAGCTCTTCGCATGAGGTGGCCAAAGTATTGGAGTTTCAGCTTTAGCATTAGTCCTTCCAATAAACACCCAGGACTGATCTCCTTTAGAATGGACTGGTTAGACCTCCTTGCATTCAAGGGACTCTCAAGAGTCTTCTCCAACACCACAGTTCAAAAGCATCAATTCTTCAGCACTCAGCTTTCTTCACAGTCCAACTCTCACATCCATACATGACCACTGGAAAAACCATAGCCTTGACTAGATGGACCTTTGTTGGCAAAGTAATGTCTCTGCTTTTGAATATGCTGTCTAGGTTGGTCATAACTTTCCTTCCAAGGAGTAAGCGTCTTTTTAATTTCATGGCTGCAATCACCATCTTCAGTGATTTTGGAGCCCAAAAAAATAAAGGTCCCAGCTATTAGATGAAGACCAGGTAAGAGCTTCAGCTCTCTGCAGCATTTTTCATTCGTGTTTCCTCACAGTTCAGGGACCCTTCAGTGGTTTCAGGACCAAATGACTCCTGGGCAGGACCACCTGCATCAAGACCATGCACTGCTTCTCTGAAGGCTAGAGATCTGCGTTAAGACCCCACAGGTTTCAGGGACCACATCCCCAGGGTTTGGTTCTCAAATGTGGAAGTAGAGATATTCACAATAGAGAAAGGGGCTGTTCAAATACATACTCCAGTCCTGGCTGTGTGTCCCAGGCAAAAGCAAAACGTGTTCAAGAATAGTATCCCCATTCCTTACATTAAAAACAAGTGTTTTTACACACATGAAACTTGTCACAAATAGATACCAGGAAACGCAATGAGAGATGCACAGGGAGAGAGGGAGGGAGAACGACAGACATTGTCACAGGCACAGTGACGAGGGAGCCCGGTGCAGGCGGAACTCAGCTATGACCTAAGGAACATGGGGGAAATGGGGACGTTCTTGGAGAAGGCAATGGCACCCCACTCCAGTACTCTTGCCTGGAAACTCCCATGGACGGAGGAACCTGGTAGGCTGCAGTCCATGGGGTCGCTAAGAGTCGGACACGACTGAGCGACTTCACTTTCACTTTTCACATTCATGCATTGGAGAAGGAAATGGCAACCCACTCCAGTGCTCTTGCCTGGAGAATCCCAGGGACGGGGGAGCCTGGTGGGCTGCCGTCTATGGGGTCGCACAGAGTCGGACACGACTGAAGCGACTTAGCAGCAGCAGCAGGGGACGTTCTTGGACTATGACAGCAGTGCAGGGCACTAATTGAATATAGGAAGCTGTTCATAAACTGCTTGCTTAGGGGAAAAATAAGCATGCCGCTTTAGTTCAGAACTGCGAATTCCTGAGCGGTACTGGGGAAGCCGGCTAAGGATGGAGTGTGGGTGTGTGGCATTGGGTGTTGGCGGGGAGGGGTGGTCCAGTCCTTCTCCCGCTTGGCGGGAGACTCCCCTTGGGCAGCCTGGGTTCTCAGCTTCCCTGCCTTCTGCTTCACTCGCCGCCCCTCCGGCTTCACCCGCTTCCCCTCCTACTAGGGCCTAAGGAGTTCGCTGGTGGGGCAGCGAGCTACAAGTCAGGGAGCCCCACGACGAGTTCCCTCTCCCGGGCTCTGTTCCCCTCGCCACATGCCAGGGATCGCGTGGCCCCACGGGCTACAAGCAGCCAGGTGCCCAGGGCGCCAGCGGAAAGCACTCCCTCGCCCCGACCACCCCCCTCCTCGGTCCCCAAAAGCGCAGCGGCGGCGTCAAGCACCCGCCCCACGACGGCGGAGGTGTCCCAGCCCAGGCGGGCTCTCACCAGAAGAACAGGCGCGAGCAGAAGTTCGCGTCCTGCAGCGGGTTGGGCTTCCCCATCTTGCCGGCGGGGGCGGCCGCGGGCCGGGGCCGCGCTGCTCTGGTGATGGAGCTGCTCCTGGAGGCCCCGGCAGGGAGGCTGGAGGCTAAGACACAGCACGGTGCTCTCAGGGAGACAGAACCACCGGCTCTGGGAGTGGAGCCCCGGGGGCCGCCCGCTCTGCGCCTCTGCCTCTGGGGACTGGAGTCGGGAGCGGTGGGGGCAGCAGGACCAAGGGGCGGCCAGGCGGGCTCTGCCCGGGCCCACGCAGGTGTGAGGCGAGGCTACAGGCGCACGTGATGGAGCCACTTAGGGAAACTGCGGCACCCAAGGCAGCGGACAGAGGCGCCCAGGTTTGGGCACCGGGCTGCAAATTCTACCAAAGGGCGCGCTCTGAGCCCGGGCCCCCACCTAGAAGACAGAGAGGGAGGGGCAGGCTGCATCAGAAACGCTCCCTCAGCTGTGGTGAAGACCAGGAGAAAGGTGGCACAAGGAGATAGCAGCCCGCGCTCTGGGCACTCTGCCCTCATCAAGACCAAATAGGGGTGCTATAGGAGGGTGTCCAGCTAGTATGGAGCAGGACCCCGTGGGGCCTTCCTGGGATAGATCCCGCCCCACCCCACGCCCTCTGCCTGCCTCTTGTTTATGCATGTGGTGCTCACTCAGTCCTGTCCGACTCTTTGCGAACACATGGACTATAGCCCACCACACTCCTCTGTCCATGGGATTATCTACTCAAGAACACTGGAGTGGGTTGCCATTTCCTCCTCCAGGGGATCTTCCTGAACCATGGATCTAGCCTGCATCTTGCTTCGCTTTGCATTGGCAGGTGGATTCTTTACCACTGAACCACCTGGGAAGCCCCTCTTGCTTGGAGAAAAGTTTTAATCTCCCAGGCCTCCTCTGAGCCACAGAAGGCTGGCTCAAGAATTAATGATTGAAAGAATGTGAATGTGTAGTAACAACAACAACAAAATATTAAACAATAGATCAGCCATATAGCAATCACAAAATCTTCAGTCCTTCCCTGAAGGATTTAGATCATATAGATGACAGTGTCTGATGCACATTCCTGAGTTGTTCTGCAGCTACTAAAAGCCTCACCAGATGGAAGAAGTTAACTGCATGATGACCACGAGCAGGGAGCCCCCACACCAGCTGGAGCCTGAGGACTGAAGATGTTAAACCTCTTGACAGGACCCTGTTACCTCATCATCAACCAATCAGAGAATAATGCTGAAGGTGATCACCTACACTGCACTTTCTCCCTCACCTTCCCTGTAAAAACTCTCCCCTGAAATCCATCAGGGAGTTTGGATTTTTTTGAGCATGAACTCCTTGCTTGACTCTTTTCAATAAACCTTTCTTTGCTCCAAACTCCAACAGTTTTTTTGACCTCAGACAACAGGGTTTAGCACAGATTATGTTTGTAGAGCTGCAAGACCTAATGAAAAGTGACAGAAAGTTAGAGGAACTCAGATGCTTTTGGAAAAGGAATGCATGGTGTTAATGGGGGCAGCTTTCTGGCATCTTACATGCTACATTGTACAGGGAACCTCTGTGAGCTTGTTGCTGCCCTCTTAGGCTGGGAAAGGGAAATCTGAGGGGAGAGAGACTGTCTCATGATTTCTTTCACCATGAGCTCAGGGCCTAGACAAATAACAGTGGCATATGTTACAGAACACAGGTCATGTATATTTCTGGGGAACTTCCTTCACCTTTAACTCTAACAACACCCTATTCAGCAAGGTATTATCCCTGTTTTATGGATGAGAATGATGAGGCTCAAGGACAGCACTTGTCCAGGGTCTTTGAATCAGTAAATGATGAATCCTGATTTGGACTCAAGTCCAAGTGCAGCATGACTATCTCACTGGTGGATGGACAGTGTGCATCAAAACTGCCTAGAATGTGCTGTTTGAAAGAATGAATGACTGTAGGACTGAATGAACAAAACGTTGGGCTCCCACCCATAAGTATGTAGCTGTTTGTGTGTCCATCTTATCAGCTCAGCATTTTCTTTGCTTCCACCCTAAATGAAGAAAGATCAAAATTTGTGGAGCTTATTACAAGATCATGTTGCTATTCTTTGATAATTTCCCTTTTTAATGACTTTTGGCTTCAGTTACAAAAGATGAGTAAGTTCTGGAGAACTGATATACAGAAATGTGACTCCAGTTGACAATTATGTACTGTGAAATTTCAATTATCTACGAGAAGAGATTTTGGAAGTTCTCAACATTAAAAACACAAAAGGAAAACAGTTAAGGTGTGAAGTGACGGCTATGTTGATTGCCTTGGCTGTGGTATTTTCTATAGTCCATGGGGTTGAAAAGAGTCGGACGCAACTTAGCAACTGAGCATTTATGTGTATCAAGTCATTAGGTTGTATCTTCAATAGTTACATTTTTAATTGTCATTTATACCAAAAAACCTGGAGGGAAAATGATTTTAAAGAAAGCCTTAATGTATTCAAATATTTTTTATAAGTCAACTTGTAAGAATGACAGAATGTTGATCATGTTCTATCAATGGGCATTATGAAATTTTATTATACTATTTTTTTGAAAGTCCATGCACGTTTAAAATTTTCTGTTGCAAAAAAATGAAAACAGCTGAAATTTGTAACAATTACCTACTTTCTGGTGTTAGCTCTTTCTGAGATAATACGGTCTACAGTCTACATAACCAGACTTCACCTGATTTACAGTCCTCTTAAATCTCTTGCTGAAGTTGGAAGCCTAGTGACTTCCCTTATCAGGCTTCCCCAGACTATTCTCTCCAGTCCCCACAAGTATCTCAGAACCATAATTAGCATCTCCAAACTGTCAAATACACTCAGTCCCTTCAGCTTCTGCTGTCTTTTTTGCTTTTAACTAAGATCTTTTGAAACTTCTTAGCATTCTTTTCTGAACATTAATATGAAACTTAGAAGAGATGTTAAAATCCAGCATTGCATTGTATACAGAAGACTCGACATGAACCCAGGGGACCAGAACTTTAGATGCTTCACTTATTACTTAACCTTTCTGACCTAACCCATCTAAGGTCTAACATGGGAATTGCCATTCTTTGTACTCCCTGTAGGTCTATTGTGAGTCTCATAATTTGTAAACGCACTTTTTAAAACTAAAGCAACATACAAATAAAAAGGTTTCCATTCACTGGAATGGAAATTCCATCCATTCCATTCATGTTTAGCTACATGACCACAAAGCCAGACATGGAGCTTACAAACACAGAGAAGATGTATTAAGGTCTATATCTGCATGTGTTTTCTGATCTTTAATGTTCAGTACTATAACTAAAAGACAATAATAACAAGTGTTGGAGAGGATGTAGAGAAATTGGAACTCTCATACATTGCTAGTGGGAACGTAACATGGTACAGCCACAAAGTTACAACATAATCCAGCAATTCTACTCTAGGCAGATAAATGAAGCACAGGTACACATGAAAACTTACATATGAATGTCACAGTGGCACTATTCATAAAAGGAAAAAATGAATTGGAGGCAGGGGGATCCAAGGGTACATAAACTGATAAATGGACAAATAAAACATGGTATTATGGGCTATGGAATATTATTTGGCATTTTATAAAATACTGATGCATGCTATAACATGGATGAACACTAAATACATTATACTGAGTTAATGCAGCCAGCCATTGATTCTAGTGAGAATGATGAGACAGCATCTAATGAGAGATTCAATCTTGTTGGACTTGATTCATTCTCAGACAAACCTCAGGGACATATGATGCAAATTTATAACTGTGTGAAAACTGATGTTGAAGTTGAAACTCCAATACTTTGGCCACCTCATGTGAAGAATTGACTCATTGGAAAAGACCCTAATGCTGGGAAGGATTGGGGGCAGGAGGAGAAGGGGACAACAGAGGATGAGATGACTAGATGGCATCACCAACTTGATGGACATGGGTTTGGGTAGACTCCGGGAGTTGGTGATCAACAGGCCTGGCGTGCTGCAATTGATGGGGTTGCAAAAAGTCAGACATGACTGAGCTACTGAACTGAACAGAACTATAAATTATTAACTGATCTACGGTATCTCTGTCAAATAGTCAAAGCATCAAGCATTAAATCTGCAGCAGATATAAGAGCAGTATTAAAATAGTTCAGCTGAGACAGTGCTGGTCTTCAGGCATTTTTCTATCAAGACAAATGGGACAAATGGGATTCACAATTTAAATACATTCCAGTGAGTAGCCATAGTCTGAACATGGTTAAAATTTCATTGTCACTCCACCTTTCCATAATATACCCACCCCTGTAACCTCAGGAATGGACATCTCATTCAAATCTAGCCAATAATAGTATGCTTTGTCTGTGTCCAAAGGGTTTGGCCCAGAGATAAACTGTAAGCCCATGTTAGGCCAACTGGCTTTCTTCCTTGAAAATATTTTTGTTGCTGTTCTTTTCTTTTTTTTTCCTCATTTATTTTATTTTTTTATTATTTTTATTTTTAATTTTTTACTTTACAATACTGTATTGGTTTTGCCATACATTGACATGAATCTGCCACAGGTGTACATGAGTTCCCAACCCTGAACCCCCCTCCCACCACCCTCCCCATATCATCTCTCTGGGTCATCCCAGTGCACCAGCCCCAAGCATCCTGTATCGAACCTAGACTAGTGATACATTTCTTACATGATAGTATACATGTTTCAATGCCATTATCCCAAATCATCCCACCCTCTCCCTCTCCCACAGAGTCCAAAAGTCTGATCTTTACATCTGTGTCTCTTTTGCTGTCTCACATACAGGGTTATCATTACCATCTTTCTAAATTCCATATATATGTGTTAGTATACTGTACTGGTGTTTTTCTTTCTGGCTTCACTCTGTATAATCGGCTCCAGTTTCATCCACCTCACTAGAACTGATTCAAATGTATTCTTTTTAATGGCTGAGTAATACTCCATTGTGTATATGTACCACTGCTTTCTTATCCATTCGTCTGCTGATGGACATCTAGGTTGTTTCCATGTCCTGGCTATTATAAACAGTGCTGCAATGAACATTGGGATACACATGTCTCTTTCAATTCTCGTTTCCTCAGTGTGTATGCCCAGCAGTGGGATTGCTGGGTCATAAGGCAGTTCTACTTGCAGTTTTTTAAGGAATCTCCACACTGTTCTCCATAGTGACTGTACTAGTTTGCATTTCCACCAGCAGTGTAAGAGGTTTCCCTTTTCTCCACAGCCTCTCCAGCATTTATTGCTTGTAGACTTTTGGATCGCAGCCATTCTGACTGGTGTGAAATGGTACCTCACTGTGGTCTTGATTTACATTTCTCTAATAATGAGTGATGTTGAGCATCTTTTCATGTGTTTGTTAGCCATCTGTATGTCTTCTTTAGAGAAATGCCTATTTAGTTCTTTGGCCCATTTTTTGACTGGGTCATTTATTTTTCTGGAATTGAGCTACATAAGTTGCTTGTATATTTTTGAGATTAGTTGTTTGTCAGTTGCTTCATTTGTTATTATTTTCTCCCATTCCAAAGGCTGTCTTTTCACCTTGCTTATAGTTTCCTTTGTTGTGCAGAAGCTTTTAATTTTAATTAGATCCCATTTGTTTATTTTTGCTTTTATTTCCAGTATTCTGGGAGGTGGATCATAGAGGATCCTGCTGTGATGAACCTTCTCCAAGATAGATCACATCCTGGGCCATAAATCTAGCCTTGATAAATTCAAAAAAGTTGAAATCATTCCAGGCTTCTTTTCTGACCATAATGCGTTAAGATTTGATCTCAATTACAGGAGAAAACCTATTAAAAATTCCAACATATGGAGGCTGAACAACACGCTTCTGAATAACCAACAAATCACTGAAGAAATCAAAATATGCATAGAAATGAATGAAAATGAAAACACAACAACCCAAAACCTGTGGGACACTATAAAAGCAGTTCTAAGGGGAAAGTTCATAGCAATACAGGCATACCTCAAGAAACAAGAAAAAAGTCAAATAAATAACCTAACTCTACACCTAAAGCAACTAGAAAAGGAAGAAATGGAGAACCCCAGGGTTAGTAGAAGGAAAGAAATCTTAAAAATTAGGGCAGAAATGAATGTTCTTTTTTGGTTTTGTTTTTGTTTGTTTCTTTTTCCTGGAGTTAGAAAGGGGGAAACTTCACTTTCCTTTCTAGCGAGGGAGTTATAAGGACATTACCCATGACTGCTGGTAGCTATGTGCCCCATTTACATGGAGAGACCCAAAAGAAAAAAAAGCTTCCCAGGTGCGCTGGTGTTAAACACACCACCTGCCAATGCAGGAGACATAAGAGATGTGGGTTCGATCCCTGGGTTAAGCAGATCCCCTGGAGGAGGGTATGACAACCTACTCCAGTATTCTTGCCTGGAGAATCCATGGACAGAGAAGCCTGGCAGGCAACTGTTCATAGGGTCGCAAAAAGTCAGACATGACTGAAGTGACTTAGCATGCACACACATGCCTAAAATAATAAAGCTGGTACCCAAAGGAAAGTGAACAGCTGTTTATTAATGGTGGATTCATGTCAATGTATGGCAAAACCAATACAGAATTGTAAAGTAAAATAATTAAAAAAAATAAAACTAATTTAAGGAAAAAAAAAAAACACTTACTGTGTGGCAAGACTGATCCAGAAGCCAGGGACAGGATAAGTTAAAGAGGATGAATGATGTAAAGGAGAGTCTTGGCATCAGATCTCCAGGGCTCCTGAGACTAACAGGATCCCTCCTTGGACGGTGTGACCTGCTGGGGCAGAAACTGTCACATTCCAGCTCCTATCCTCTGACATTCCTCCAGAATTAAGGCAGCTCACTGTTTTGGGAACTCTGTGCTTGAAGAGCACATTGGGGCCACATGCAAGACAAGCCAAAACCCCTGGATTCAACCCTCAGCCACTGATCAATGGGGAGTTCCTAGATAAATGCCTAGTGCCTTGCCCATTAGTTGAAGCAATTCTCTCTCCCACGGTGACCCAGCAAGAAGGAATCCAGTAGCCCAAGCTGTAACTTGCTTGTTAACAAACTCTTCATTGACTTCCTTCCTTATGTATATCACTTCTCCACTCCCTAAATGTATTTTCCAGAGATCACTTCCAAAATAAACTACTTCCACCCAAATACTTGTCTCAGGGTCTGCTACTGGGGAACCCAAACCAAGACACCTACCAAAACCGTCCTTCTAATTACTGAGAAATGTCTTCACTCCTTTGCACCCATAGAAGTCCTAACTAATAATACTGTAAACCCTGGGTTGTCCAACACATTTGAGGACTTCAAATGCATCTGGTTAAAACTGAGGTGTGCTATATGTATACAGTACACAATGGATTTCAAAGACAGTGTAAAAATATTTTTCCCTCATTAATGATTTGTCACATTGATTACATGTTGAAATGATATTATTGTGAACATACTGGTTTAAAAATATCTTACTAATATTCATTTCACTTATTCCTTTTTACTTTTTAACATGACTACTACAAAAATTTTAAGTTATAGTTCATGTCATATTTCTGTGGCTGCAAGATAAGGCAGTAGCTTTGGATAAGAAGCAAATGAGAAAGGGCAGCTGGCCTTTGACCCAAAGCTGGGAGTTTTGGTCAGAAAGCCTGAGGTGCCACCTCTTCAAATGAGCCTATCTGCAAGGGTACAATTAACCCCATGTCATGTATCCATGCAAAGTTCAGAATTAAACTATAAGGTACAACTTGCTTGTATCCTGTGAGAAATGCCACTCTGTAAACAAAAATCAAATTCTGACCCAAAAGTTTTCTCCCTTTTACCAGGTGGTGAGTATGCGTGTGTCAGTTATCATTCTTCAGAGTGCAGGTGACTTAAGTCTTTACTCTTTAAACAACAGCCAGACTATTCTAATACACATCTGTATGTCCTATAGGACTGCAACTTTTCCTCGCTACCATCAAATCACTATTCTTATTTCAATTTTAGACTTTCATCCAGCAACTGACTATCAAGCATTACCATCCATCTCTGCCCATCAGTCAACTTGTTTAATTTCCATAGAAGAACCATCCCTGTATTGTGATGGCACTGCTTTGTAGATCCATTTGGGTGTTTTATAACACTTCCCTGAATTGTTCAAATAAATGGAAGATGGAAAAAATGAATATGTTAATATTAGAAATAATTAATGTAAACATGGAGAAAGTATGAAGTAAAAGAAAGGAGGTACCTATTCAGTCTAGTTTGCATGCATATTAGAAGTAATGGTTCATTATATGTTTAACTTTGAAGGAAGAGAAACAAATTTTTAAACCTGTAAAATACGTATAGCAGGTTTATTTATAATTACCAAAACTTGGAAGCAAGCAAGATATCCTTCAATAGGTGAATGGATAATTAACATAGTTCATTCAGAATGGAGAATTATTCAGCACTAAAAAAAAAAAAAAAAAAGATGTGCTAACAACCCATGAAACAACGTGGAGGAAATTTAAATGCTCATTACTAAGTGAAAGTAGTCAGTCTGAAAAGGCTGCTGCTGCTGCTGCTAAGTTGCTTCAGTCATGTCCGACTCTGTGCAACCCCATAGATGGCAGCCCACCAGGCTCCGCCGTCCCTGGGATTCTCTAGGCAAGAACACTGGAGTGGGTTGCCATTTCCTTCTCCGATGCATGAAAGTGAAAAGTGAAAGTGAAGTCGCTCAGTCGTGTCCACCTCTTAGTGACCCCATGGACTGTAACCCACCAGGCTCCTCCATCCATGGGATTTTCCAGGCAAGAGTACTGGAGTGGGGTGCCATTGTCTTCTCCCTGAAAAGGCTACATGCTGCATAATGCTAACTGTATGACAAAAAGGCAAACTATGGAGACAGTAAAATGATCAGTGGTTACCAGAGAGTGGAGATGGGAGTAAGGGATGAATAGGTGGAGCACAGAGGATTTTTAGGACAATGGAAATACTCTGAATGATACCATGATGATAGAAATGTCATACATTTGTCTAAACTCATAAAATGCACACCAGGAGCGAATCGTAATGTAAACTATGGACTTTGGGTGACTATGATGTGTCTGTCTAGATCTGTCAGTTGTAGCAAATGTATCATCTGGTGAGGGATATTGGCAGTGGGGAAGCCATGGAGTGTGAGGACAGGGGGTATATAAGAAACCTCTACAATTGCCGCCCCCAAAAAGTAAAAAAGTCAATGGAATACTGATAAAATATTGATGAAGATTATATACCCAAATGGTGAAATGTTATAATAGAAGAAATGGAGAGGGTGTTTTTGTTTTTTTTTTTTAAGTTATAGACTGAGATTCCATAGTACTAGTATGCAGGTCAGGAAGCAACAGTTAGAACTGGATATGGAACAACAGACTGATTCCAAATAGGAAAAGGAGTACATAAAGGCTGTACATTGTCACCCAACTTATTTAACTTATATGCAGAGTACATCATGAGAAACGCTGGGCTGGAGGAAGCACAAGCTATAATCAAGATTGCCAGGAGAAATATCAATAACCGCAGATATGCATATGACACTACCCTTATGGCAGAAAGTGAAGAAGAACTAAAGAGTTTCTTGATGAAAGTGAAAGAGGAGAGTGAAGAAGTTGGCTTAAACTCAACATTCAGAAAACTAAGATCATAGCATCTGGTCCCATCACTTCATGGCAAATAAATGGGGAAACAATGGAAACAGTGGCTGACTTTATTTTTATGGGCTCCAAAATCACTGAAGATGGTGATTATAGCCATGAAATTAAAAGACACTTACTCCTTGGAAGGAAAGTTATGACCAACCTAGACAGCATATTAAAAAGCAGAGACTTTACTTTGCCAACAAAGGTCCATCTAGTCATGGCTATGGTTTTTCCAGGGGTCATGTATGGATGTGAGAGTTGGACTATAAAGAAAGCTGAGCGCCAAAGAATTGATGCTTTTGAACTGTGGTGTTGGAGAAGACTCTTGAGAGTCCCTTGGACTGCAAGGAGATCAGTCCTGGGTGTTCATTGGAAAGGCTGATGTTGAAGCTGAAACTCCAATACTTTGGCCACCTAATGCAAAGAGCTGACTCATTGGAAAAGACCCTGATGCTGGGAAGGATTGAGGGCAGGAGGAGAAGGGGACGACAGAGGATGGGATGGTTGGATGGCATCACCCACTCAATGGACATGGGTTTGTGTGGACTCCGGGAGTTAGTGATGGACAGGGAGGCCTGACATGCTGTGGTTCATTGGGTCGCAAAGAGTCAGACACGACTGAGAGACTGAACTGAACTGAACTGCCTGGGAGCCCCAGGCTCACACTAGATCCAGGAGCCAACAGCATCAGAGCATTTTCTCCTTCAGACACCCACACCCTACTGATCTGAGCCCCCGGAAAACACGCCTAAACTGTCACTCTAAACTGAGTGGTTTAGACTTGAGACTTGGTGACTGGCCAGGGGAAAGAAGCCTTGAAAGGGAAATAATACATTTACAGTGCACAAAGCTGAAACCAAATTAACATTACCAATGTTGAAACACAGCTACATCACATATTTCCTCATTTGATGTCAGCTGGACTGCTTACAGAGTGCCCAGATTAAACACTGATTCTGGGTGAGTCTGGAGTGAAAGCAGGGCTTCTCTGCTAACTAGGACTGTATTCCCAGAAGAGAAATACTCATCACCTGGCTTGAGTGGTGGAGGTGGAGCTGAGATGAACAGAAGGGATTAGAGACCAGGAGATGAACTCAACAGTATCTGGGTAAATAGACCCGCCATGATGACCCAGTCCTCAATCCCTCTCTCTGCTTCCCTCCTTCAACATTCCACCTGCCCTGAAAAAGGAATCTGGTGTTGTGTGTGTTGGCAAATACTCACAGTCAAATGGCACGTGGAATGTAAAGTTCATTTTCACTCCTTTGAGTCTGCGAGGGTATTTCTGAATAATCAGTGTTTGACTCAGTGAATTTGTGGATTCTGTAGATTGCTACCCGCCGCCTCCCACATTGTGAATGGGCATCATCCAGCCTGTTAAGGGTCTGACTAGAAGCAGGGCAGAAGACAGAGAATTCCCTCCTTTTATTCTTCCCTCACCACTGGAGCTGACCAATCTCATCTTCTCCTGTCCTTGAAGTGAGACTGACTTCATCACTGACCCCCTGGGTTCTCAGCACTTCGGACTTGAACTAAATTACGCCATTGGCTGCCCTGGTCTCCATGGAGACTGTGGGGTTTCTTACATAATCAGTAAGCCACTTCCTCCTTTATAAATATACACATATACATATACATATACATATACACATACACATCAGTTCAGCTCAGTTCAGTCCCTCAGTCATGTCCGACTCTTTGTGACCCCATGAATCGCAGCACGCCAGGCCTCCCTGTCCATCACCAACTCCCGGAGTCTACCCAAACCCATGTCCATCAAGTCGGTGATGCCATCCATCCCTGGTGGCTCAACTGGTAAAGAATCCACCTGCACTGCGGGAGACCTGGGTTCAATCCCTGGGTTGGGAAGATCCCCTTGAGAAGGGAACGACTACCCACTCCAGTATTCTGGCCTGGAGAATTCCATGGACTGTATAACCGATGGGGTCGCAATGAATCAAATATATACACATACAAGTAGGTAAATGTCCACAGAAAAATGAAGATGGGAGAGCTTGGACTGGGAAGTTTTTGATCCCATTTGATCCCAGTGTCTGCATTTCCCGCCACTACTCTGCATTGCCTCCACGTTCTCAGCCTTCACTCACTTCCCCGGGTTTGTCGTTCTATGTCCCTTGTCAGGGTCACCAGCCCTCCATGGGATGCAAGCCTGCAGAGCAGCCTGAGCCCAGCAGCCATAGCGTCTTACTGGTGCATGGCGCCATCTCGTGGCAAAACTAGGCAATTGTCAGGGTCAATTTGACACTACTGTATTTGGGACCCTTACTGAGGTGATGGCACCCCACTCCAGTACTCTTGCCTGGAAAATCTCATGGACAGAGGAGCCTGGTAGGCTGCAGTCCATGGGATCGCGAAGAGTCGGACACGACTGAGCAACTTCACTTTTACTTTTCACTTTCATGCATTGGAGAAGGAAATGGCAACCCACTCCAGTGTTCTTGCCTGGAGAATCCCAGGAACAGGGGAGCCTGATGGGCTGCCATCTATGGGGTCGCACAGAGTCGGACACGACTGAAGCGACTTAGCAGCATAGCATTAGCATTACTGAGGTGAAAACAGAGCTCTCAATCGTTTGTTTTTTCTCTTCTCTTCTTTAGTTTTCTTTAGACAGCAAATCACATATACTCAAAGAAATTCATGTTCCTATTTTAATCATCTCACTGAAGGAGCAAGAAATGCATGTACAGATGGAAATGGGGAGTATATCACAGGAGCAAGAGGGGTTGCAAAGAGCATTTTATTGTGAATGCAGTACCAATGCCTCTTTTTCCAGTGTGATTCAAAGGGAGAAGTACAAGTGTGCATCCAAAAAAAAAAAAGGAAAGAACAAATTAAAAAGAAGAAAAAAGAGATTTATTTGAAGGGGGTGGAAATCTGTGAACTCTTCCAGGCTCATACATTTTATTATATCATAAATGCCTCCCTCCTAACTTAGGGTGAAGATTATGACCTAAGACATGCAGAGCAGAGCAAAGTGCTAAATAAATGTCATCTGTTGTTATTTTTATTCCCAGAAAGAGGAGGCTACTGATAGCAGGGTGATGAACACTTTTGGTTTGCTCAGATGGTCCAGATTTTAACACTGAATGTCCTGTTTGCTGTGGATCCGCTTATCCCCAGGGACACAAATTGTTCCAGGTTTTCAGCTTTTGTTGGGGTTGAGGAGGATGGAAGAAAGTGACTGAACGTCTATTTTCCACAATCAAACGATAATCTCCTGTCAGAAGCCCAGCAGTTCCTATTTCTACCTTATCTTCTCCTCACATTGCCACCTGCCTGCAAAAACGAAAGAAATTCTTGTCCTGGGAGACAAGTCAGCACGTTGCACTGAAGAGGGCAGCCTGAAGCTGGACTTGGTGTTCTCTGCCCCACTCAGCACCTACCAGCAGAGGGCACACTCCTACCCTGCTCACTGTATTCCCAATTCCCCTCCCCCGACATGCCTAGTTTCTGCCTTCCAGGAAATCTTAGTCCATTAATTGCTCTTCCAAGTTAGGCTGTGTTCATCCTTTTTCCTCTGCCTCCTTCCTCTCCCTCCTTCCTGCCTCTCTACCTTCCTGCCTTTCATTTCCGTGAGTAAAGTTGCAAGGAATGTGAGCTCACAAATACAAATTACAAAGCACCTGTTTTAACAAACTACCATGAGTAAGAAAGTCAAACTTTTAGAAATTTTATGGAAAAACTAAAATCAATCCAACCTGCAAAAACTACAGATATGAGAATAGTGAGATACAGAATATAAAATACCTCTTTAGGGACTTCCCTGATGGCTCAGTAGTAAAGAATCCACCTGCCAGTGCAGGAGACATGGGTTCGATCTCTGATCCAGGAAGATCCCATATACCTCAGAACAACTAAGTCTGTGCACAACTACTGGGCCCATGGTCTAGATTCTGGGAGCCACAACTACCGAGCCCACAGGCTACAACTACTGAGCCCTCTCACCCCAGAGCCTATGCTCTGAAACAAGAACAGCCACCACAATGAGACGCTCATGCACCAAAACTGGAGAGGAGCCCCCTTCACCCCAACAAGAAAAAACCCATGCTGCAACAAAGACTTACCACAGCCAAAAATAAATAAAAATAAACAACAAACATCTCTAATACTAAAAAATAAAATATGGCTTCTGAATTTTGACTAAAGAACAAGAAGTTAGAAAAAATGAAATAGGCAGATTTGATTAATAAAATGGAAATTCTAGAACTTTTTTTTAAGAGTTTTACATAGCCAAAGATAAATTTTTTAAAATCAGAACATATGTCTGAAAAAAAATTCCCAGAATGCAGCATGGAGCAATAAAGAGGTTAAAAAAAAAAATGTTAAAGGAAGTTTGAGATATAGAACAAAGTAAAAAATACATCTTATCAGAGTCAGAAGGAGATAAAGGATAAGTGCAGAGGTAATTCCTAGAGAGAGAAAGGACTAACAGTTCTCCAGAACTGATAAAAGAGCATCAGTTTCAAGAAGATCAGTAAATCCTAAAGAAGATTTAAAAAAGAAAAATCCACACTTAGAAAATTAGTGAAACTGCCAAAACCAAAGAAACAATCTTAAATCCAGCCAAACATAGATTAATCTACACAGAAATGACAAATCAGGCTCTCAGTTTCTCAAAAACAACAATGGAAGTCAACTAAAAATAGTTGTATCTTCAAAGTACTGATTCAAAACGATGATTCAGTTCAGGTCAGTCTCCCAGTCATGTCTGATTCTTTGTGACCCCATGAGTCGCAGCATGCCAGGCTTCCCTGTCCATCACCAACTCCCAGAGTTTACTCACACTCATGCCCATCAAGTTGGTGATGCCATCCAGCCATCTCATTCTCTGTCGTTCCATCTCCTCCTGCCCCCACTCCCTCCCAGCATCAGGGTCTTTTCCAATGAGTCAACTCTTCACATGAGGGGGCCAAAGTATTGGAGTTTCAGCTTTAGCATCAGTCTTTCCAATGAACACCCAGGACCCATCTCCTTTCGAATGGACTGGTTGGATCTCTACAACCCAGTAAAAGTCATCTAATTAAATACTATATTCTGCTCTCATAATTTATGAACTATAGCTACATTCCAGAACACAGATAAATTTCACAAATGCAATGTGTGGGAAAAAATAGGTTACAGAAGAAACCTAACACAATGATTCCATTTATGTAAGACTCAGAAACACACAAAATTAAAGCAATGGGTCAAGTAAGCCTTCACTGTTACTGTATAATTTGTACTTTGTAATATCTGGTCATCCATGGTTCGTTAAGCTTCAGACTAACAGAAAATTAAGCATTAACTACGGAGCCAGGAAAAAAAAAATCTGCAAACTCAAAACTTTTAGAATCGGTCTACAAAGTTTTAGTAAATACCCGTGTAGAAAGATTGTCTTTGGCTACTTCTAAAACGCCATCGGTAAATCAGACTGTATTCTAAATTCCAGTCCTTCCTCCGGCCATCCGAGCATGAAGCGCTGTCACCTACCCACATTGACTCGCTGCCACGCTGGTCCACGCGGGTTGTGCCCGCTGCATGCCTAGACCACGGCTGCCATCTGTCTGGACAGTGTCCCCGGAGACGCCTGAGCGACATGTCCAGGGCTCAGATCTCGGCTCTGGTGTTCGGCGTCGGGGGCTTTGGCGCTCTCGTCGCAGCCACCGCATCCAATGAGTGGAAAGTAACCACCAGAGCGTCTTCGGTGATAACGGCCACTTGGGTTTACCAGGGGCTCTGGATGAACTGCGCAGGCAACGCGTTGGGTTCTTTCCACTGCCGGCCGCACTTTACTATCTTCAAAGTAGAAGGTAAATATAATAGCTTTGCTTGGGGTGGAAGCAAAATGTCGCTTTTACCTCTCACGGCGATCAAGTGTGTGCGTTCAGTCTGCTGTTGACTGGGTGCTTAATCCAAGTGCCAAGATTTGCCTAAGACGGATGATGTGTGTGAGTGTTGGCTGAAAGAATTAAATCACGCCTTTTATATGGAAAAGGAAAATTAAGAATAACTTTATGGATATGGTGAAAGTCACTCAGTCATGTCCCACTTTTTGTGACCCCTCCATGGACTGAGTCCATGGAATTCTCCAGGGTAGCTGTTCTCTGCTCCAGGGGATCTTCCCAACCCAGGGATCAAACTCAGGTCTCCTGCATTGAAGGGGGATGCTTTACTGTCTGAGCCACCAGGGAAGCCCAATGGTTGTGTTAGAAATATCTAATGTGAATAATAGATGCCAAGGGAAAGGGCAGAGGTGACTGGCTTGTTTTAAAACTCGTTTCCATTTGCCTTATGTCATGGAGGACTCCATATACACACATATAGGACGCACACGCCACCAGAAACCATATGTTATACTGTTTTGTTTTCTTGGTCTCCCTGCCTGGCATGTGGGGAATCTTAGTTCCCCAACCAGGGATCCAACTTTTGCCCCCTACAGTGGAAGCAGAGTCTTAACCACTGGACCACCAGGGAAGTCCTGATCCTATGTTATCCTAAATCCTTGTATTTCCTCAGGCCATTCTAACATGAAATCCATATACACGTATGTAGATACTCATATATATGTGTATATATACTTATATTCACAGTGATATGAACATATGAGAAGACATATAGTATTGAGAGAGTAAGAGCTTTTAGAGGGGTTTCCATATTTTTAAAGAACTATGTTTAATGATAAAATAGCAGGACAAGAAATTTTTAAAGTAGAAGGGAAATAAAATGCCCATGAGGTTTTCATCAGGATTTATCAAAAATATGTATGTAGATGAGCTTTCAACTTTATGCGTATTAGAAACTACTGCAAGGGGTTTCTTGCAACATACTGCAAGTATATATATCCTCAAGAGGGAAAAAATTTAAAGGTTTTTCAGTATAATCTATAAGAATACCAAATCACTGTGTAGTACACCTGAAATTAATATGATATTTAAATCAACTATACTTCAAAGAAAGACATTTTCATACCTTGGAATACCTCCAGGCAACAATTATTGGCTACTTGCTTGTATGTCATTATAGAATTACTATCTGCATCTGTTTTCTGCCTATTAGGTATGTTTACGAATCAGTCACAAGTTGTGGGTTTATTATACTAAAAATTGCACCCAGTAATTTATAATACATAGAGGTTTCACAATCAAATGGCAAAACTGAACCTTGGCCCCAGTAAAGAAAATGAAATAAAATTTTAACTAGGAAGTTACTAAAGCATAATATTTTAAGGGGTTTTTGTGTCAAGTATTCATGTCATTAGTCCACAATGTGTGCCAAGGGATAAAGAGAGGATATTTAGCTAAATTCAGGAGATTCTAATGACAATCAAGGGAACAGTTCAAGCTTGGACACAGGCCTCCAAATAACATGAGCTTTCCTAAGCCCTCATTAGAGGAATCAATGCTCATCTCTCTTCAGTCCCGACTTCTAAACTTATCTTGGGATATTTCATAATTGTTCCTTCTGCTGTGGAAGGTTTCCCGAGGTGCAGGGGAAACTGTTAAAGGAGAGTGTTGTGGGGGACATGGTTGTCATTCCACAGACCTCTTGGCCCAGTTCCACCTCGGGCAGCAAGTAGAAGATATCTCATGTGGGTAAGTGTATTTCTTTGTTCTTTCTGGGTTTGTTCTTTATATATATACATACATATATATGCTCTGCTGCACTGTGCGTTAGTCACTCCAGTCATGTCCGACACCTTGCAACACTATGGATTGTAGCCCGCCAGGCTCCTCTGTCCATGAGGATTCTCCAGGCGAGAATACTGGAGTGGGTAGCCGTTCCCTTCTCCAGGGGATCTTCCCGACCCAGGAATTGAACCGGGGTCTCCTGCATTGCAGATGGATTCTTTACCCACTGAGCTGGTATATATTTATCTTCTATCTTTCATTCTCTATTCCTTAATGAAGCCTAATTATTGTGAAAAATAGGCAATCAATCTTAGCTCCAAAGTGGGCTAAAGAATCACTGTAACCTTTTATAATGATTTCAACAGCTACTTCCCCAAATGTATCTTAGAAAATGTGGAGTTAGAAATTTTGTTTCTAAATATTGTTGATGGTGATCCAAACAATCTTCTACCCTTAAACTTCATGCTCTTGCCTTTGCTTCTTGATAGAAATATAGCATGTTCTGTTCTACGTCTGCTGTGTACGCTGCACATGAGAGGTAATTTGGAAAACTTTCTTCACTGACAATGCTTCAATTAGAATTTTTAAAATTCATTTAGGGCTTCCCTGGTGGCTCAGAGGGTAAAGTGTCTGCCTACAATGCGGGAGACCTGGGTTCAATCCCTGGGTTGGGAAGATCCCCTGGAGAAGCAACACAATCTTTCTACTTTCTTCATCCTGAATCAAAATCTTTATCAAAGACACAGGTTACTATTGAGGTGTATGTTCAACATCAGGAACACTGATTCATATTTTCAAGAAAATGGACATACAAACTTGGATTTCCTCAGTCACACAGAGTCATTGCTGTCAACACTAATTACTTTTCTTTTATTCTTTTTTTAAAGCATAACAGTGAGATGTTTGGAAAGTTTTCTATGCCAATAAGCTCTTAAATGTCACAATAATTTCAAACTGAGTTAAAAAATTCAGAAGCCAAAGAGGAATGAAAATGGTTGTATCGTGTTTTAAAATAATAAATTGATTTAAGCCTATACTGTCAATTTGAGACAAATCTTCTTAGGCCAGATTAAGCCTCCTCTAAGAAAGAAAAAGAGAAGATCTTTTTAAGCTGCCAGATTTTTTTTTTCTTTGATGTTTACATAACTTCATGTCAAAGTCATACCTTCTTGTTGCTCACCATCTTAGATGCCCCAGTATAGCTACAGATTTTTAGGAACTCATTTAGATTAATAATGATGACATCCTTAAAAGATTTGATGTAAGCCAGCACCTCTTTGGACAAGAGGCATTTCCAGTTGTGAAAAATACAAGCCTCCTTTTACTGTAGTTATAAGGAATCAATTTTAGGAGATTACCATATACTTTATTTTTCTGGGCTCCAAAATCACTGCAGATGGTGATTTCAGCCATGAAGTTAAAAGATGCTTACTCCTTGGAAGGAAAGTTATGACCAACCTAGACAGCATATTGAAAAGCAGAGACATTACTTTGTCAACTAAGTTCTGTTTAGTTAAGGCTATGGTTTTCCCAGTAGTCATGTATGGATGTGAGAGTTGGACTATAAAGAAAGCTGAGCTCCGAAGAATTGATGCTTTTGAACTGTGGTGTTGGAGAAGACTCTTGAGAGTCCCTTGGACTGCAAGGAGATCCAACCAGTCCATCCTAAAGGAGATCAGGCCTGGGTGTTCAATGGTAGGACTGATGTTGAAGCTGAAACTCCAGTACTTTGGCCACCTGATGCAAAGAGCTGACTCATTTGAAAAGATCCTGGTGCTGGGAAAGATTGAGGGCAGGAGGAGAAGGGGACAACAGAGGATGAGATGGTTGGATGGCATCACCAACTCAATGGACATGGGTTTGGGTGAACTCTGGGAATTGGTGATGGACAGGGAAGCCTAGCGTACTGTGATTCATGGGGTCGCAAAGAGTCGGACACAACTGAGCGACTGAACTGAACTGAACCATAGTTGTTCAGTTGCTCAGTCGTGTCTGACTCTTTGCAACCCCAGGAACCGCAGCACACCAGGCTTCCCTGTCCACAATCCCCTGGAGTTTGCTCAAAGTCATGTCCCTTGTGTCGATGACACCATCCAACCTTCTCATCCTCTGTCACCCTCTTCTCCTCCTGAATGAGATCTTTCCCGGCATTAGGGTCTTTTCCAATGATTCAGATCCTCACATCGAGTGGCCAGAGTATTGGAGCTTCAGCTTCAGATCATAGGAACACTTGTAATTCAGTCCTCACTGTGGCCTGAAAGAGTCTTGACTCAATTTCAAAGCACTTTGTCATCTTTAGATGCAATATCCACTCTAAGCTGTGTCTCTTGTTTTGTCTTCTTTGGTTTTTCTTACCTGTGAAATGGTGATGAAACAAAAGAACATAGGCAAAGCACCTTGTACAGTGCCTGACACAGAGCCGTGCACCATAAAGGGTGGCAACCATTCCTATGAATACAGATTTTGATGCCGGGAGAGCTCACATCTCCGTGGTAGGAAGGTGACTGTTTCTTCTGCTCCATCTATTTGTTTCTAGCCAGGACAGTCATAGCTGCTACCTGAGATCCAAAACCAAATAGAAAGAGGCCTCTGATCCTTTGTTGCACACCCTATGTCATGTTTATGACAAAGTGAAGGCTATTGTGTTCATTGGATTAAAGTTTATGCTTATCCTACACGTTAGGATTCACTGTACATCATTAGCCAGGACCACACTTTGTGTCAAAGCCAGTTTCTCAACACAGATGTGGGCCTGTTCCTTCTGTCAATCACATGTTGCATCTGCTGAAATGGGGAGAAAAGGCCCCCTTCAGGCTTCATGGTGGGAAGTAGAGCCTCACCAGACCTAGGATGTGTTTGTATGCTCCTACCGTTACCATGCTGTGCTCATTCGTGTCCAACTCTTTGCAGCCCTATACACTGTAGGCCACCAGGCTCTTCTGTCCATAGGATTTCCAGGCAGGAATATTGGAGTGGCTTGTCATTTCCTTCTCCAGGGGATCTTCCCAACCCAGGGATGGAACCTGTGTCTCCTGAGCCTCTTGCATTCCAGGCAGATTCTTTACCTACTGAGCCATTGGGAAAGCCACTGGGATAGCTTATAAAAATAGACAAAGTCTCCTTAAATATTCCTGGTTCTGAGCACTGGGAAAAACTTTGTGACAATTTAATTTACTGAGTTGATTCACATTTGCATTTTACAAAGTGATTTCACATACATGATCATATTTATCCAAAAGATGGTACTCTGTATTTCCCATTTTACAGAGTAACCGAGACTCACAGGAGAGTGTATTTATAACCTTGTATGGTTGTCTATAGAATTTTGGGGGAAATGTCCAGTGTTTGTACCAGCCTAAAACCTGCATTGAAGTCCCAGCTCAGCCACTAATTTTTTGTGTGACATGCATGCACAGATAAACTACTTAAATTCATTGTTTCCCTTTCTCACTGAAAAGATGATGATATTGGTTACATACCAAAATTTGTGGGAAGATTGAGAAAAAGAATCCTCTGTGTGTGTGCGTGCTCAGTTGTGTCCGACTCTTTGCAGCCCCACAGACTATAGCCCACCAGACTCTTCTGTCCATGGAATTCTCCAGGCAAGAATACTGGAGTGGGTTGCCATTTCCTTCTCCAGGGGATCTTCTCAACCCAGGGATCGAACCCATGTCTCTTACATCTCCTGAATTGGCATGGGAGTTCTTTACCACTAGCGCCACCTGGGAAGCCCTATTAAGTATGTATTTTTAAATGTGCCTGGAATTTGTTTTAATCAGGGATGATAAGATGCACAGACATGAAATGCCATCGAGGAGGAAGTTTTCACAGTCACAGATCCCCAGAAGTAGGAGCCTGGATCCCCACACAGGCCCAGGCTAGGAAGCACTAGAGTCAGTCAGGAGGCTGAGGAGTGAGAGGAAAACAGAGGCAAGAGCTTTTATTGAGTTGTCTGGTACCTGCCCCAGGTTGATCACGATGGAGGAACATTGGCTTGATGTATGAAAGCTTGATCAAGGAGATCACTGGGGTGTGGGCTTTGGATTAGTTGATTTGTCTCTGAAAACAGCACGTGTATTTTATCTCTAAGAATCCACTGGCCTTGGTACTGCCCTCCCCTACCTGCCACGGTGGTGCCCTGGATGCCAGAGCATCGAGAATGCAGAAAGCAAGAAAATACAGGGACTTTCCAGATGGTCCGGTGGTTGAGATTCTGCCTTGCCATGCAGGGGACATAGGTTCGAGCTCTGATAAACAGCTAAGCCTGCCTGCACGCTCCAGCACTCGTGTGCCATAACTAGAGAGTCTGAGCATGGGAACAAATCATGCACTAAGACCCCATGTGCTGCAGCTAAGACCCCACACAGCCTAATAAATAATTTAAAAAAAAAAGAAAGAAAGAAAATACAGTAAACACAGTATGGCTATGAAATCCTTTGGTAGTGTTTGCATAGGTAGATCAGGAAGGCAAGTGCTTTGCCATCCCCCCTCCCCTTTATGGCCTCTCATGCTTATCTGATGGGAGAAGGCAATGGCACCCCACTCCAGTACTCTTGCCTGGAAAATCCCATGGACAGAGGAGCCTGGTAGGCTGCAGTCCACAGGGTTGCTGAGGCTCGGACACGACTGAGCAACTTCACTTTCACTCTTCACTTTCACTCTTCACTTTCATGCATTGGAGAAGGAAATGGCAGCCCACTCCAGTGTTCTTGCCTGGAGAATCCCAGGGACAGGGGAGCCTGGTGGGCTGCCGTCTATGGGGTCGCACCGAGTCAGACACGACTGAAGTGACTTAGCAGCAGCAGCAGCAGCTTATCTGATTGTCAGTCTTTGTTTTCTTGTGGTGAATATTTTGTGTAGAAAAGGTTCAGGTGTGTTTCTTGCCAGGTCCAGGGCTCATCTCTCGCTCATTGCCCATCTGACCCTGAGTGCAGCCAGCTGGCGCCGGTGAGTCTCTTCTGCTCCGATTCCCCGACTCACCCACAGACTAATTCGCATCCTCAAGCGGATGAACTCAAAGGGCATCTAAGCAAAGAGCATGCTGGGACTGATAAAACCCACCACTGTTATGCATTTTTAGACACTTGCAGAGCATTTCAGAAAGCAGTAATGCTCTTGAATAAAGCCAGGATAATTGAGCAGATTTTCAGGAGACAGCTGGTCTACAATTAAACTTGGACCAAATTTTTGTACACATTACAGGAAAAAACTGATGATCAAAATTAACAGTCTGACAAATGGCTGCTGCTGCTGCTAAGTCGCTTCAGTCGTGTCCGACTCTGTGCGACCCCATGGACGGCATCGTATTACAACTACAAAAGGAATCCTCTAAGTAGTTAATTTGCTTATTCGCTAATGAGTTCCTTTCCATTCATTAGATTCCCAGGGCAGCATATGGAGACAAGTGAGGACAGGACCCAGGCCTATCCTCTGTGGATATATGGCTTAGAGGAGATGATCATTTAGCAAGCGATTAGCACAGGACAGTAAGTGCTGTCTGGGGTTAAGTTCAGGGCATAGGCAGACTTCCCAGAAAAGCTAATGCTTGAACTGACTTAAAAGATGGGTAGAAGTTGGCCCAGAGAAAGGAAGGGAGGGCATCTCAGGTCAGGGGACTTTCCAGCTCTATAATTTATTAACTGTGTGACTCCAGACAAAAATGCTTAAAATATGAGCTCCCCTATCTGTAAAATGGAAGTAATATTATTACTACTATTTAATTAATTAAATATAATTAATATTATTATGGGAAATATATTACTAATATTATTAGTAATATTATCTACTTTAGAGGGCCGTGGTGAGGAGAAAGTGAATTGATTTGTGCAGAGGATTCAGAGCAGGGCCTGAAGCATCTACAAGCAAAGACCTCAAGGCAGAAGGAGCTAAGTGCATCAGGGACCATCAAGCACATCGGAAAGGCTGACATGTGGACATGCAGGAGCAGGCTCAGACGGGGTGCAGGTGCAGAGAGAGGGGAACTTGCAAAGAGACCTTTAAGCTTCATTAGGGGATTTAGACTTTGTCTTAGAGGAGCTGGAAAGCCGTTGAAACATTCTGAGCAGAGAATTTCTGATGGGACTTGCATTTCAGAAAGATCCTGCAGTATTTCATGTGAGAACCTGAACCAAGAGGGCAGCATTGGGAACTGACAAGGAGGGTGCTTAGAGGTAGAGAGGATGAGACCAACTAACTTGGTGACTCGTGAGGGATGAAGGGGTCATAGATGCTCTGAGGTTCCTGCCCAGAGACTTGTGGGCAGCGAAAGAAGAGGCTGGCTACAGAGCAGGTCCCAAACTAATTTCCATCCCTTCTCCCAGAAGTGTTTTCCAATACATACCAAGATCTCAAGCAGTCAGATCCTCAACTTAATGTCTGGCTTTAGACATCAGTTGGATAGAATGAAAGATAATAGTTTGAACCAAATTAAAAAAAAAAAAACTGTGCTGTTTAGATGCTTAATAAAGAACAACAGAAAAAGGTGGCAGCCATAAGGATCAATGCAATCTGAAGCGCCATTAATAGCATAAGAATGTTAAGTTAGAAGACATATTCTCCCCATATGCTCCCCATATTTCTGTAGTCAAATTGCATAGCGCTAGCCTGGGCACCATACTTCATGGAACACAAATACAAACCACATTCATTGATTTGAGAGGAGGGTAACTAGGAGGATGGAAGGTCTTGAAATAAATTCACATGAGAAATTGTTTCACCTGGAAAAAGGAAAAAAAAAATGCTGGGTGTAGGAGAGACTGAGGAATGGGAAGAAGATGGGTAGGACCAATGGGTAGAAGGTACCAGGGAATCGGAGTCACAGGGGCTATGAGGAATTTCTGAGTTGCCCAGTGATGGAACAGGCTGTCCCACAAAGAACTGGCTAGAAGTATCTGGAGGAGGCTGCAATTGGTCCTCTGTTAAAAAGTGGTAGAAATAATTCCTGCACTGGCTGGAAATACAGACTGTGAGCATACTCAGTCACTCAGTCATGTGCAGCTCTTTGCGACCCTATGGACTATAGCCCCCAAGACTCCTCTGTCCATGGGATTTTTCAGGCAAGAATACTGGAGTGAGTTGCCATCTCCTCCTCCAGGGGATCTTCCCAACCCAGGGATTGAACCTGGGTCTCCTGCATTGCCAGGTGGATTCTTTACCACTGAGCCACTTAGGAAGCCCAGAAAGACAGACTAGGTAATCCCTCAAGTCAATTCCAGTTTGAGATCTGAGATTCTGTGACATGTAAGTAGAAAGAGAATATTTAAACATCAGTATTTCTGATTTGCATATTGACTTATTATTGGACAACTCATGAGCTCCATGCTGGTTATTTTGGAACAAAATAATAAAAAGACCTGTCTGACCTGGAGATTGTTCACAGTCCAGAAGGGAACATGAATTAAGGTAGTAAATGTTATAGTAATGTTATTATATTTAAATCAATATATTAAGGTATGTTAGAATTAATATAATAATCAGGTAATTCTCTATCTTGAAGGTCCTAAGCAAGCCCTAGGGGTGTGCCCCCTAACCCTTGCAGAGAAAGGAAGGACTCCTGCTAAATTGAGGTATAGAGTAAGCCCTGGTGGCTGAGGGGAGGGGTGGATATAAGAGCACAAGTCTTGCCTTTAACTGGATTTCTTTGAATCAGTAATTTTGCTTTATATGAACCAAACATAGTCCATGAATATAACAGCCAAAGAGTCACCTTATTGGGAGATGCATTTTCTGCAGAACACAAAATGTGACTCTCAGTGACATGGGCAGGAAAATGAAGGCTATTTTCTCCTTGTCTGACCACAGCAGAGGCTCTCATTCATTTACCAGCAAACCTCCAGCCAGTCATGTCTGGGGATTTTCACCCACTCTGCAGGACTCTTACACACATCCCCAGGGAAGCTGAGTCTCTCCTGTGGGCGTCGGGACCCTTCCTCAGTCCTGCATGCCTGCTCTGTGCTCTTCCCACTATGATCAGCCTCCCACTTTCTGGAACAGAACAGTAAAACCGCTCTCCTGTTGAAACCTGGACCTCAGACCTCACATTTTGCTCTGCCCGCTGATGTCTGGGCTCCAGACAGTACATCTGTCTCATGACTGTCCTACCCATAAATTGCAACCCATCAGGCCACTCAGTCCTGACCCAATGCCTGCTCTCAACTCTGAGCTCCAGTCCCAGCTGGCCGGACTGCCTGCTGGTTTGCCCAGTGGGTTCTCCTGCCCCGGGTTCTATTTCCTTAGCAGAACAGGCTCCTCTCCTACCCTCTACCTTGGGAAGGACTATTCTCCAAGATGTGAGAATGTGGGTGGGAAGGTGTGAAGCAGGAATCACTTCCACGGTCCAGTTAACAAAAGGAATGCAGTGGGTGGTGGTCTTGGTAGGAGATGGAGCCACAAAGAGGAGCCAACAGATGCTATTTACAAAATTAGAATTGATTTATGTCACCTGGGAAAATACCCAAGTTATCCTAATATCTTGTCCTATCACTTCATGACAAATAGATGGGGAAACAATGGAAACAGTGACAACTTTATTTTGGGGGACTCCAAAATCACTGCAGATGGTGACTGCAGCCATGAAATTAAAAGATGCTTGCTTCTTGGAAGAAAAGCTATGACCAACCTAGACAGTATATTAGAAAGCAGAGACATTGCTTTACCAACAAAGGTCTGTCTAGTCAGGGCTATGGTTTTTCCAGTAGTCATGTATGGATGTGAGAGTTGGACTATAAAGAAAGCTGAGCACTGAAGAATGGATGCTTTTGAACTGTGGTATTGGAGAAGACTCTTGAGAGTCCCTTGGATTACAAGGAGATTAAACCAGTCCATCCTAAAGGAAATCAGTCCTGAATATTCATTGGAAGGACTGATGCTGAAGCTGAAACTCCAATACTTTGGCTACCTGATGCGAAGATCTGACTCACTGGAAGACCCTGATGCTGGGAAAGATTGAAGGCAGGAGGAGAAAGGAATGACAGAGGATGAGGTTGTTGGATGGCATCACCAACTCAATGGACATGATTTGAGTAAGCTCCGTGAGTTGGTGATGGACAGGGAAGCCTGGCATGCTGCAGTCCATGGGGTCACAAAGAGTCGGACATGACTGAGTGACTGAACTGAACTGAACTATCTAACTCCCTCTATTCCAGATTCAAGTCAGTACTGGGAGGGTTAGGAGACCATAGCGGCCTCCCCAGGGAACTTCTGTTCCAATGCTGTCCTGTAGGGGCGCCCAAAGGTTCTTAGGGAGCAGTAACTACACTCTGCTTTATAGGGCTCTTTCTGCTTCTGCTTCCTGCTCCTTCATTAATCTCCCCTGGGAGTGCTAGGGGTGGAGGGGACTGCCATTGCCCAGGGTGGTGAGCCATCCAGCTTGTGCTCCAGGTACTCTGGAATCATAAGACAGACTCACACCAGAGTGCTCACTCCATGTGGGCACAGGCATGCACACAGACACAGCTGGTTCTACAGCTAACTACACGTCCATACAAACTCTCACCATGAAAACACCTCTACACATCATGTGCACATACACACACACACACACACACACACACAACTCACCATGTAGACATCTCACCCATATCCCACACCACAGTCATCAGAGTCAAAAGACAGACTTAGAGACCAAGATTTTCACAGACAGAAATGTGGACCCAATGAATAGAAATGACTGATCACCATTCATCCAGGCCATAGTAACAAATAATTCATGTAGATCCGGGGTCAGCACAAAAAAGCCATTTTCCTGCCTCATCTTCAAATGCCTTCCTAGACATGGGCAGTGCCTAAAAATAACCTTCTATTACATTGCCATCATCTTTCACCTCCTTCCAGGCCTTCCAGCTTCCTAAGTATTCCCTTGGGGGAATTTGGTGTCTGGCAGATTATAAATACTCCATGACCATCAGTTTCCTTCGTACTTCCTTCCAGAAGGCAGAACCTGAAACCTGACTTCCTGTTCAAATCCTAGGTTTACCAATATCAGCTGTGTGACCTTGGTCTAGTTTCTTAACCTCTCGTGTTTCAGTTTCTTTCCCTGTAAAATGAGGATGATAATAATATCTCCCTTATGAAAAAAATTGAATGAGCTAACAAATGAGTTCACTATTATTGTGGTGGTTGTTTTCTCCAACCAACAAATCTTGCCTTCAAGACGATTTTGAATCCTGATTTGGTCATCTCCATGTTGGGTGTTCATTGGTAGGACTGATGCTGAAGCTGAAATTCCAGTACTTTGGCCACCTGATGCAAAGAGCTGACTCATTTGCAAAGACCCTGATGCTGAGAAAGATTGAGAGCAAGAGGAGAAGGGGATGACAGAGGATGAGACGGTTGGATGGCATCGCCGACTCAATGGACATGGGTTTGGGTGAGCTCCAGGAGTTCGTGATAGACAGAGAGGTCTGGCATGCTGCATGTCATGGGGTCACAAAGAGTCGGACAGGACTGAGTAACTGAACTGAACTGAACTGATGTTTAATATCGGGCTTCCCCGGTAGCTCAGCTGGTAGACAATCTGCCTTCAGTGCAGGAGACCTGGGTTTGATCCCTGGGTTGGGAAGATCCCTTGGAGATGGAAACAGCTACCCACTCCAGTATTCTGGCCTGGAGAATTCCACGGACTGTATAGTCCATGGGGTCCCACAGAGTCCAACATGACTGAGCAACTTTTACTGTCACTGTTTAATATCATATAAAACCCTTCTGCATACTCCCTGTGGTCTCTGTGGAGCTCCTCCTCTAGAGGTAAAGACATCTTCCACCCAGTTGCACACTTAGCCCCGGATTTCCAAATCCAAGAGGATGCGGCATAATTTCTCCTCTTTGTTTTTCCCAAACTGCTGATCGCACACTTTAGTGGTGGTGGTTTAGTAGCTAAGTCATGTCCGACTCTTGTGACCCCGTGAACTATAGCCCGCCAGTGTCCTCTGAGCCCCCACCTTGTCAACTGCCAAACCCTGCAGAATCTGCCTACTGCCCTCCCATTGCCCCTCCAGGAAGCTCTGCCTTGTCTGTGGCTCAGCCAGTGGTTCACCTGAGCTCAGCCTCCCCGCTCACCTGCTGTACTAGATTGAGAAAGACACTTTCTGCTCTTTGACTTGCCATCCGGTGCTGCCAGTTCATGCTTGCAAAACAGAGCTTCTTCCAGTTTAATTCTGAGAGCTTCTTGCCTTACTAAGAGCTCTAAAACCACTTCTTTAGTTATCTATTCTAGAATTGATCTGGGGTTTGCTATCAAGCACACCAATGGCCATTTCTGAAATGTACCCTTTTGAAATTTGGGATATTTCCTTGACCTTTGCCCTTCTCCCTGGTCATTGCCTTCATTCTGAAATCATACCTGGTCCTTTCATCCAGATATTAATGTTATGAAAAATCTCAGGCATCATTCACAATATTCCCCTAGGGCCATAGCAAACAGCTTGTATTTGAAAGGCGCAGCTGAGAAATCAGAAAGTGATTTTATTAAAAAAAAAAAAAAGTCTGATTATTCGAGCATACTCACTCTCTGAGAACTTTCTATCCTCTGAGTGGTTGTGGGCTGAGTCCTTCTCTTGGTAATTAGTGACTCTGAGATATGGATGTGGTTGTTGGTCTTGACCATAAATCACCCAGCCATGCATGACCACCGTCAGCAGAAAACGGAGCTCCCTAGCCCTTCATCTGCTGAATTCTGAAGAGGGGCTGGACTGTGGGGCCCTTTCTGTGAGGGTTACTTTCTGCAGGTTACAAGCAGCTGGGTAAAAAGTGCAGGGTAAACATAAATGTCATTCACTGCAAGCAGACCAGCAGCAGCAGCAGCAGCAGCACCTCCTCGAGACAGCATGCTACCACTCAGGTTAACTGTGTTACAAAACATGTTTGAGGACCACTTCTCTGGAAACAGTGGTTCTTTCACAGGTCTTACTTTAACTCAAATGGTTGACATGAGGAGGGGAAATCAGTAAGCTACTTCCTTCCTGAATTTTTTTCTTGTCAGGATTTTCTCCTCATTACTCTGTTGCCTGGCCACACACCACCCCCACAGCTGAACTATGCTTTCTTAGCTTCTTAAAAAACATTTATAATTATCTTTATTGACAGCCCTTCTCTTCCTATTTACAAAGCTTGATTCTTCCCTTAATCAGCATGCAATTTTTTTTTTACTATTTAATCTTTATCTTATATATTTTTTTCTTATGTGTAAAAGTTATATTCTACACTACACCAACCTATGGGAACAAATGCTAAATCTTCACATTTCTGCCCCCAGTTCAAATGGAATCCAGGCAGAAACTCCAGACTTTTCCAGGGATCACTGCCCTAAATATCTCCGAGCTCCCTGGTAATGCCTACGATGATCTCGTCTCCTACTTGGATTCTCCTCAGCAGGGCTCAAGTCCCATGACCACCACCTCTGCTCCACCTCAGACACCATCAGCCTTTCCTCTACGTGAACACACTTTGCTTTCTATGCAACAAGGCTTCTAGAAAAGACCCCAGGCATAAGTTTCCCAATGACATCACTGCACACAAGCTCCTCCCACCTAGAAATCCAGCACCTGCATTTCTCGTCAAGGTCATATTCCACCACGGCTGGCCCCTGCGTCCACCTGGCTCCTTCCCCCTCCCTCCCGATGTCAACTGCAGAGAGGCTTGTCCCAGGGCCCCAAGACGGTGACGCTTTCAGCTCACCTATGGGCAGGTGTTTCCCACAGAGACACCACAGCCGGGATGGCCAAGGCAAGACAGGTTTTAGTGTTGGTGCCACACTGGACCAAGACCTGGTCCTCCTCTCCAACAATTTAAAGAAGGCGGATGCTGAGACCACACCACTGTTCAGGCTCCTCGCCCACTCTCCCCACCCATTTATGGGGTTGATGGCAGGGTGGGAAGGGAAGTGCTGTCCTTTCTATACTCTGGCCTCATCTTAGCTGTTCAGGGGAGATGAAAGCAGAGTGGGTGGTGTGTGTGAGAAGGGAAGGATGGGAGGGGGCCTGGAGATGATGTCAGGGTCAGAAAGCTTGACTCTCGTGAAAATTTGTCAATATGAATAGATATTGAAGACAAACTCCATAGGACATGTCATACATGTAATGCAAAAGGACATTTGGGGGCCTAATTCCATTCCCCCATGTCACAATAAAGTTTGAATTCCAACCCTTTAAGTCCAGTTGAAGAAAAAAATGCCCCTTTACAGGAACCCCTGGCTGGTGGACTTTTTCTGCCAGTGGGACTAGGCCATTCTCTCTCCAGGTTGTTCTGTGCCGACCAGTCCCTGGAGCCACAGAAAGAGATGGACATTGCTATTTCTAGAAGCGTTGATAGTTCCTGAGCGCACCGTGTCTTCTCATGCAATGTTTTGTGGGTCTCAGAGGCTGACTCTCGTCCACAGCACACTGACAACCTCAGGCAGGCAGCAGCCCCCTTGTGACTGGTCCCTTCTTCCCCCAGGGACCAGTGGGACAAGCAAAGCCAAGGGCCTCCCCAAAAATAGTTCCCTTGAGTTCTTCTGCCTCTAGCTTCCACTGGTCCTCATCGCCTCCAGGAAGCCCATGACAGCGTCCTCATCTCCAAGGGATTCCACAGCCTCATGCAACTCACTTATGACTATTATTACCATCCACCATGGTTTGTTTTTTTTTTATTTTGGACAATGATGTGTTGGTAAATGTTAACAACCAGTGCCCCAAAAAAGTACAGATAAAGTATAAATAAAGATATAGATATATATCCTTATATCCACATGTAAGTACATATGTATGTTTATGATAGATTTTACTGATGCAGGACTTCCCAGGTGGCTCAGCAGTAAAGAACCTGCCTGCCAGTGCAGGAGACACAGAAGATGCAGCTTTGATCCCTGGGTCGGGAAGCTCCCCTAGAGGAGGAAATGGCAACCCACTCCAGTATTCTTGGCTGGAAAATCCTATGGACAGAGGAGCAGGACAGGCCACAGTCCATGGGGTCACAAAGAGTCAGACACAAATGAGCAACTGAGCATGCACTAGTATAAGGAATATGTAGCACACAATTTATAAATAGAAATATGATGCACAGTAGTGGGTTTTTTTGACAATTTTTAAAATATTTATTTATCTATTTATTTTACTTTTTGGCTGCACCACACAAGACATGGAATCTTAGTTCCCTGACCAGGGATTGAACCTGGGTCTCCTGCAGTGGAAGCGCAGAGTCTTAACCACTGACCATGAGGGAAGTCCCTAGATGCACAATATTCTTTATCATAAACTACATATAATCTTCAGCAAATTGGACCAAGAATCTCCCAGTGAGTTGAAAATTAATCCAGTGAAATGTTCTGTTTGTTTTGGATGAGGGAATTCTATCCCAGATAGGTCACACTCTCTCACTAACCTCGGGTCTGGTTGAAAGAAGATTCCTCTAATCCAAAACATCCTGCGATTTTAATTTAATTACAGGACACATTTTGCAAGTTAAGTTGGACTTCAGGATGACTTAGCAGAAAGACTCTGCTTTTACAGGAAAACAGGTGCCATCTAGAGCAATAAAAATGACCACACCAGGCCAAGCAGTCAGAGACAAGTGAAAAAAATAAAAAAAAAACTGGGATGGCGTTTACTTAACATGACATTAGGAGCAATAAATTTCTGTGTCATTCAAGGTTAAATTTTAATTTCACATTCTATAAGCATAAAATGCATTTGTCATTTTCACGCCAAGTAGACAATCTAGCTGTCTTTAGTCTCTTTCTTTACTTCTCAAATCACAACTTATTTTTAGGTTCTGCCAACTCTTCTTTCTGATCTTATACATCTGTCTGGAAAGATCGCCAGCCTTTTCCAACCTCTGCTCTCCTCCTGACCCACTTTCCTCTAAGGAACTCCAAGGAGCAAAGGGAAATCTCTGCTCAGGAACATTTGAGTATTCATCCACTCATCCATCCATCCATCCATTCACCTATCCATTCAGTATCTTCTATGTGTAAGGCATTTTGCTTGGTCGTGAGATCAGATCAAAGAAAACCAAGCTCTTTCTATTCTCCAAGAGAGGTTTAAACTTGAAGGGAAGACTGAAGCAAAGCAGCAACAAGAGAAAGATGGAGCTGATACACATAAATGTATGATATGAATTCACCAGGTCATAAGTAGGTCCTGAACGGAACTCATCATATTCCCCTACAAACCACTTCCTTTTCCAGCCTTCCTCACGTAGGCATGGTCCCACAGCTGCTCCTCTGTCTTCAGGTAGCCTTTCACTGTACCCGTCTCCTGTCCACCTCTGTCGCTCTCAGTTATGCATTGGGGAGACCTTCTTGAGGAGGTCTGTACCTTAAACCTGGCAGATCTGATTCCTAGTCACATCCTCATCCCTGGAGATGATTCCAGTTTCCACAGGGAAGGACACTTCTCAAGACCATTATTTATGCAAAAAACCACTTTACTTTTTTCCTTCCCCATTCATCCCCATTGATAATCATTCACCCCCATCTCTAAATTATTTGGCTTTTCTCATCATAGCATTAACTCTTTCGAATTCTGCCTGAGTGCTCCTTCCACTCTCACACTGAGCTGCAGTTTAAATCAAAGCTAACTATTCCTCCTACAGTGCAAATGCTTGAATTCTCTGTTCCTCTGTGAGACATAGAACAACAGAACCCGCTCTGTATAAAGCAATTTCCATGTAGTACCTAGCGCTTTTGCTAGGCCAGCCTTTTTTCCTCCACATTTTTATAAAATATTTACAAGCATTTTCCCACAGTCTATAATACACACAGGGAACATTCACCCAAGCCTAGGATTCCTTGTGATCTGGGGGAAGGAAGCAAGGAATGGGGCTGAAGAGGGAATGGGGAGATATTAATAAAATGAAGGGAGAAGCTGTGAAAGATGCTGAAAGGGCAAGAGAAGCTACAGAATATCACTTCAGTGAAATGCTGGATTATGACCATTTGCAGGGTTGTTTTATCCTGCCGAGGTGAGCACACTGGTCTGTCAACTAGGTTGTTTTACAGCTCTGTTGCGGCAGCAGTTAACCTGTAGAAAACGAATGGTGATACAAATGATTGCTGCTCACAGCAGTGCAAACGATCCTGCTCACGGCGATAGCGAGGAGTTTGTCAGGGACAGACTATAAAAACTAATTGTATTATCTTACTGATTCCATCACGAATTAATAACAGTTCATTTTAAAATCCATTTTAAATTTAGAATGGATTAATAATGACCATTATTTGCATGAAAGTCATGATTTTACTTTTTTTTCACATATATTTTTTAAATTAATTTTTATTGGCGTATAGTTGCTTTACAGTGTCGTGTTAGTTTCTCAGTCAGTCAGTTCAGTCTCTCAGTTGGGTCCGACTCTTTGCCACCCCATGGGCTGCAGCACGCCAGGTTTCCTTGTCCATCACCCACTCCCGGAGCCTGCTCAAACTCAGGTCCATCGAGTTGGTGATGCCATCCAAGCATCTCATCCTCTGCCGTCCCCTTCTCCTCCTGCAGTTAGTTTCTACTGTGCAGCAAAATGAATCAGCCACACATATACATATATCCTCTGCCTTTTGGGCTTCCTTCCCATTAAGGTCACCACAGTGCATTAAGTAGAGGTCCCGGTGCCCTACAGTATGCTTTCCTTAGTTGCCTATTTCACACAGAGTGTCAACAGTGTATATGTGCTGATCCCAATCTCCCAATTCCTTCCACCCAATCCCTTTCCCCCTTGGTATCCATATATTTGTTCTTACTCACGTCTGTGTCTCTCTTTCTGCTTTGAAAATAAGATCATGTATACCATTTTTCTAGATTCCACACATATGCATTAATATACAATACTTGTTTTCTCTTTCTGACTTCCTTCACTCTGTATGACAGTCTCTAGGTCCATCTACATCTCTACAAATGACCCGATTTCTTTCCTTTTTATGGTTGAGTAATATTCCATGGTATACATGTACCACATCTTCTTTATTCATTCCTCTGCTGATGGACATTTATGTTGCTTTCATATTTTTGGCTATTGTAAATAGTGCTACAGTAAACATCAGAATACATGTATCCTTTCAAACCATGGTTTTCTCCGGATCTACGCCCAGGAGTGAGATTGTTGCATCAAACGGTAGCTCTATTTTTAGTTTCTTACAGGAACCTCCATACTGATCTCCATAGTGGCTACACCAGTTTATAACCCACCAACAGCGTAGGAGGGTTCCCTTTTCTCCACACCCTCACCAACATCTATTGTTTGTAGATTTCTTGATGACGGCCATTCAAACCAATCTGAGGTGATACCCCCCTAGTTTCATTTGCGTTTCTCTAGTAATTAGTGATGTTGAGCATCTTTTCATGTGCTTTTTATCCATCTGTATATCTTCTTTACAGAAACGTCTATTTAGATCTTCAGCCCATTTTTTATTAAGTCGTTTGCTTTTTGATGTTGAGTTGCATGAGCTTTTTGTATATTTTGGAGATTAATCCCTTGTTGTTTGCTTCATTTATAAATATTTTCTCCCATTCTGAGGGGTGTAGTTTTTGTTTTTTGTGTGATGTCTTTGTCTGGTTTTGCTATCAGGGTAATATTGGTCTCATTAAATGGATTTGACTTCCCTGGTGGCTCAGACAGTAAAACGTCTGTCTACAATGTGGGAGACCCAGGTTTGATCCCTGGGTCGGGAAGATCCGCTGGAGAAGGAAATTGCAATCCACTCCAGTACTATTGCCTGGAAAACCCCATGGACAGAAAAGCCTGGTAGGCTACAGTCCATGGGGTTGCAAAGAGTCAGACACGACTGAGCGACTTCACTTACTTCACTTATACTTTGGAAGAGTTTGTCTGCCACATAGAATGGAGTTGATTATTGAAGGCTTGCTTTGTCAAAATAGAGGGTATCTGCATTTTATTACTTACTAGAATATGCATTTCAATAAAATTTTTTAAATCACTACAAGTAAACACAACTTTAACAAGCATTCTCTTTGTAAGATAAAGAGAGTTAAAAATATACAGTTTAGGAGGCAGAAGAGTATATTTCCAATAGTGAAAATGGAACTGGTTTTGAATGGTACCTTAAAAATGGAGAAGCATTTGAAAAAACAGCATTTATTTGTAAAAAATTTTATTATGGAAATAAAATACAAAAATAGATAATATAATCAGCTCCCATGTTCTCATATTCTACTCTCCAACGATTATCAATACACGGCAACTTTTGTTTTTTCTGTAGCCACTCTACTCCTCAACCTTACTCCTACACTTCCTGAATTATTTTGAAGTGTCAGATATTAAAATTATTTCACTCACATATATTTCAGCCTATATCTGAAAAATATGTGGGCATTAAAAAGCATAGTCACAGGGCTTCCCTGGTGACTCAGTGGTAAAGAATCCACCTGCCAGTGCAGGAGACATGGGTTCGATCCCTGATCCAGGAAGATCCCACATGCCACAGAGTAACTAAGGCCACGTGTCACATGCCACAACTATTGAGCCTGTGTCTAGAGCCAGGGAGCCTCAACTACTGAAGTCTGTGCACCCTAGAGTCCATGCTCTGCAGCAAGAAAAGCCAGCGTAGTGAGAAGACTTTGCACCTCTAGAGAGCAGCCCCCGCTCACTGCAATGAGAGAAAAGTCTGCACCACGACAAAGACCCAGCACAGCCTTACTAATAGCACAGTCTTATTAATATAAATAAATAAAATTATTTTTTTAAACGGCCTACATCAAAAAACCTTTTTTTAAAAGAAAGTATAGCCACATAAATATCATGCCACCTCTCCCAGTTTACAGTATTTCCATAACACCATCAGATCTCGAAGCAATGTTTTAAATAGACCTTATTTGTTCATAATTTCATCATTTTTACAGTTGATTTGTTTTAGTTGGCCTCCATACTAGACCCCTATATTCGCTATATTGCATTTGGTTGGTGTGTCTCTTAAATCTCTTTTCATCTACAGGTTCTGGTCCCTCTCTCTTTTTTTATGCAATTTATCTGTAGAATGTCCCATAGTTGTTTTGTTTTGTTTTTAATTATATTCCTGTGGGGATGGATTTCCTATAAAATGGTCGTAAGATCTAGGCTGACTTCATCATGTTCATTTGTTTAGTCTTGCTTTGTTTGTGAAGAAGGCTTCATAGGTGGTGGTGTGAGCTCTCGCTGCATCTTATCAAGAAGTTCATGAAGCCACATTAAGAATCATTGGTGGGTTCTGGTGTCATAGCCTGTTCCATTCATTGTAAAATTTCCTATCCGTGTTTCACCTAATCTTTTAAGTAATTGAAAACCATTTGCCTTCATCCATCAGTTCAGTGCTGCTGCTGCTGCTGCTGCTAAGTCACTTCAGTCGTGTCCAACTCTGTGCGACCCCATAGACGGAGGCCCACCAGGCTCCGCCATCCCTGGGATTCTCCAGGCAAGAACACTGGAGTGGGTTGCCATTTCCTTCTCCAATGCATGAAAGTGAAAAGGGAAAGTGAAGTTGCTCAGTCGTGTCCTACTCTTAGTGACCCCATGGACTACAGCCTACCAGGCTCCTCCATCCATGGGATATTCCAGGCAAGAGTACTGGCTGCTGTTGCTGCTAAGTCACTTCAGTCTTGTCCAACTCTGTGCGACTCCAGAGACGGCAGCCCACCAGGCTCCCCCGTCCCTGGGATTCTCCAGGCAAGAACACTGGAGTGGGTTGCCATTTCCTTCTCCAATGCATGAAAGTGAAAAGTGAAAGTGAAGTCACTCAGTCGTGTCCAACTCTTAGTGACCCCATGGACTGCAGCCTACCAGGCTCCTCCATCCATGGGATTTTCCAGACAAGAGTACTGGAGTAGAGGTCATAAAATAGCAATATTCCAATTGTATTATCCCTCTTCATTTATTAGCTCAAATTCCTCTAAAAGAAGAAATTTAGTTTGTAAACTATTTGGTTATCCTTCAATAACAACTTCAGTATAATTCTGCAGGAAAAAGGTTGAGCAATTATTTTTCCCTTCTCTTTATTTCCCAATTTTCAGAATAAGAGTTTTAGCTTCCTTCAAAGGTGTGTGTGGATGGGTGGAGGGAGGTAATGACATGAACTCATAGATTTTTAACATATTCATTGTGCCTCAATCCTTCCTTTTCATGTTGAAACTGTATAATCTCTGGCCTACAGAGATCTCTGTTTCTTCAGTTTGGACCCTAAGTCTTTGGGGCACAATCTTGTGGTCTTTGATAGTTCCGTGGCTTGTTGGCATGTCAAGATATTCCAGGCTTATCCTTGACTTGGATTCAGCCATTTCTCCAAGAAGCTCTGTTCCTTTTAGTGGAAAATGTTATTTAGTAGCACAATCTAGATGCTAAAGGTGTTGGGGCTATGGGTTAGTCAAGGTATCTAGGCCTTTGTAACAGGCAGAGCTAGAAAGAATGTTTTTTAAAAAAACAGAAAACACATATGCATTGTTACTAATATTTCTAAATCAAACTTAAGCTACAGGGCTTTTATTTAACCTCTTTGATTCAATCTGTATATCACTTTTTTGTTGCACTGAAAAGCTTGGTTCCTAACAAAAAATATACATTTTATTTTGTGGCAAAATATATTATTATTTAATAACTGTATCAGAAGTCATAATATCAATCAGGGGGAAATCAAGCTAAAAAGTAAACTCCTGAAAACCATTTGAAATTTCTTTGCAGTTTGGGGACTGTTTCTTTTTATCTTTTCTTTCTTTTTTAAAAAATTAATTAATTTTAATTGGAGGCTAATTACTTTATAATATTGTAGTGGTTTTTGCCATACATTGACATGAATCAGCCATGGGTGTACATGTGTCCCCCATCCTGAACTCCCCTTCCGCCTCCCTCCCCATCCCATCCCTCAGGGTCAACCCAGTACACCAGCCCTGAGCGCCCTGTCTCATGCATTGAACCTGGACTGGTGCTCTGTTTCACATATGCTAATATACATGTTTCAGTGCTATTCTCTCAAAACATCGCACCCTCGCCTTCTCCCACAGAGTCCAAAAGTCTGTTCTTTACATCTGTGTCTCTTTTGCTGTCTCACATATAGCTAATCAATGACTATAGTAAAGTTGCCAGATATAAAATTAACACAGAGAAATCCCTTGCCTTCCTATACATTAACAATGAGAAAACAGAAAGAGAAATTAAGGAAACAATTCCATTCACCACTGGGACAAAAAGAATAAAATACTTAGGAATAAATCTATCTTTTCTTTCTTGATATGTACCCAGCTAGAAATAAATGATCTAATTGGCTTGGCTTTGTGCTTGGTCATGTCCGACTCTTTGTGACCCCCTGGACTGTAGGCCCTCCAGGCTCCTCTGTCCATGGAATTTTCCAGGCAAGAACATTGGAGTGGCTTGCCATTCCCTTCTCCAGGGGATCTTCCTGACCCAGGGATCAAACCTGTGCCTCCTACATTGGCAGGCACATTCTTTACCACCGTGCCACCTGGGATGTCTACAGTCCAATTAGTGTGGTTTAAAAATAGAAGCATTTAAAAAGTTCAGGTTCAGCTGAAAAGAATTTTAGCTAACTTTGGAGGCAGAAATGACACAACCTGGAGCCATTATCATCTCAGAGCTGTAATCAACTATTTATTAACTCAGGTTTCTGCTAATTCAGGAAAGGATATGCACATCGTTATATTTGCAATAATTGCTTTCACTTAACCAGCTATATTTAGTAGGAGGTAGAACCTTGCTAATTATCAATTTCCCAACTGGTTGAGAGTTCATTTCACTCGTGAGGCTTTGGTCTTCTGGAGGCAAGTACAAAGTCCTAGAGCCATGGAGGGCTGGCTTGTTACTGAAACTTACAGGTCACCTGGTTTAACCACTTCAGTTTGCAGAGGCAGAAACTAAGCCCAACAGAGTCTATTAACCTCTCTGACATCACACAGCTAGTTAGCAGCAGGGACAGAACCAGAAAGCAACCTGCCCTCACCCTCCATACACTTTGCCCTGCTCCCTTGCTCCCCTTGTGTGAATTTTTGCAATGAGCAGAGGCCCAGTGGAAACTTGAATCTCAAGACTTAAAATGATCAATGTTTATGAGCACCTGCCCTCCATCATTTGGCAGATATTCCTAACTGGCTCCGAGTACATAGCAAGATGGCTTTTACTGTCTACTTTTTCCCCCTGTACGGGTAATAAACTGAAGAAAACATGTATTTGGTACAAAGTTAAAACAGGAGATTCTCAAACATTTAAGACAACTTTCCCATACTCTTTTACCAAAACTCAACACAACATTACTTTAAAAGTAATTTCTACTGTCCTGGTTGTAAATGTTGTCTGTGTTTATCTAATTCAATAAATCACAACCATGGACTGGGCTAACGGAGATTTTCCAATAACCAGAACTCTCTAACTATGGAACTGGCTGCCTTGTAAGTTAGTGAAGTGGGGAATGGAAGGCTGTGAGTTATCATCAGAACCTGCAGAGGGCATTTCTGCAGAGGTCGAGAGATGGGACTCAATGATATCCACGTCCTTTATAACCCTGAGAATGGATGAGAGATTCAGACACTATAACTTGTGCGATGTTTCTATTAAAGTGGCTTATTTGGGTTGGAGAGCTGCTGCTGCTAAGTCGTTTCAGTCGTGTCCGGCTCTGTGCGACCCCAGAGACAGCAGCCTACCAGGCTCCCCTGTCCCTGGGATTCTCCAGGCAAGAACACTGGAGTGGGTCGCCATTTCCTTCTCCAATGCATGAAAGTGAAAAGTGAAAGTGAAGCCGCCCAGTCATGTCTGACTCTTCGTGATCCCATGGACTGCAGCCTACCAGGCTCCTCCATCCATGGGATTTTCCAGGCAAGAGTACTGGAGTGGGGTGCCATTGCCTTCTCCGGGGTTGGAGAGCAGAAGCTATTTATACGAAGACCCAACCTTTGTCTCCCTCAAGTTCAGTTTCCACTCATAGCTTTGACCTCAGAGCTTCAACATATCAGAGAACCAGCCAGAGTGAGCCCTGGGGGAACGTCTCCATGGCAGAATCACTCTGGGAGCCCCCTTCACACACACAGGACAGGCTTTGTGCAAGTCACAGCAACTGTCTGTCAGCCACGCTCTTCCTGATCTAACAAGTTCTCTCCTTCCTTCTCTCTCTGGCTGACTTCTATTTAAATCATACACGTGTCCTCACTCTGATACTTCTCTGCACACATCTGAAGTTTATTAGAAGCTAACTCCTTAGTCCAAGGGAAAAAGAGAAGTGGACTTAGAAATTTGGGACTCGGAAAGTTGTTCACCTACAGCCTGGGTGCTTTCAAAGTCACCCACCAAGTACTGAGCCCTCCTGTGCCCAGGTTCCCAGACATGTGCTAAGGTCCCTGGAGGGGACACAGCTGCTGCTCTTCCAGGCTGAAGGAGGAAGGAGAGGAGAAAGGAGCTGACGCAGGAGAGTCTGGGCCAGGGCGGGGGGTGGGGGTTCATCTCACAGAGGAGGAGGCATCCTGCTGGGCAAAGCAATGTTTCACTTGTGACCTGAGAAGAGAGTAAGAGTCAGTCAGTAAAAGACAGAGGAGGGTTTCCAAGCAGTGGAAAGACAGGCCCAAAGGTCAGAACAAAGGAGACGTTTGTGGGTTCGAGGAACTGAAAGGGATTAAGACACATTGGAACTCAGGCTGGAGAGAGAGAAAGTCTGGAGATGAAGCAGGACTCAGGTGATGGAGGCCTGTCCCCTCACCCTCTGATGGGCTACATGCCTGTGTGCTAAGCCGCTTCAGTCGTATCTGACTCTGAGACCCCATGGACTGTAGCCCGCCAGGCTCCTCTGTCCATGGGATTCTCCAGGCAAGAGTACTGGAGTGGGTTGCCATGCTCTCCTCCAGGGAATCGTCCCAATCCCTTCTATGCACACCGTCTTCAGTCCTAAAGGAGTCCTTCTGCAGCTTCTTACACACCCTGTCAGGGTTTTTCACTGGGTAGTTAAAGTCCAACATTTGCTCAGCACCTTTTAGGGGCAGGTATGATATTGGGCCTGGAGAAAAGCAGTAATAACACACAACCCCCCATAAACTCATAAAATTATATTCTGTCTTTTTAAAACACCAAATATTAACCACAACAAATACATCCAACAGCCCAGAGACAAAAATTAAGGAATAAAAACACAAAACAAAACAACCCACCCCATTAACAACTTTAGAAGAGACACATCTCTACAGTCAAAATCAAAACTTTAAGGCAATAACATTCTAAGTTATTTGACAGTGCTTTTCAATTGAGGTATAATTGACATAAAACATATTAGTTTCAGGTGTACAACATGATTTGATACTTGAATATATTGCAAAATGATTTCCACAGTAAGTCTAGCTAACATCTATCACCACTTTTAAGATCTACTCTTAGCAACTTTCAAATACACAATACAGTGTTATTGATTATTGTCACCATGCTCTATGTTACATCCCCATGACTTATTTTATAATTAGAAGTTTGTATATTTTTACTACCTTCAATCATTTCATCAGTTCAGTTCAGTCGCTCAGTCGTGTCCGACTCTTTGCGACCCCATGAATCGCAGCATGCCAGGCCTCCCTGTCCATCACCATCTCCCAGAGTTCACTCAGGCTCACGTCCATCGAGTCAGTGATGCCATCCACCCATCTCATCTTCTGTCATCCCCTTCTCCTCCTGCCCCCAATCCCTCCCAGCATCAGAGTCTTTTCCAATGAGTCAACTCTTCGCATGAGGTGGCCAAAGTACTGGAGTTTCAGCTTCAACATCAGTCCTTCCAAAGAAATCCCAGGGCTGATCTCCTTCAGAATGGACTGGTTGGATCTCCTTGCAGTCCAAGGGACTCTCAAGAGTCTTCTCCAACACCACAGTTCAAAAGCATCAATTCTTCGGCCCTCAGCCTTCTTCACAGTCCAACTCTCACATCCATACATGACCACAGGAAAAACCATAGCCTTGACTAGATGGACCTTAGTCGGCAAAGTAATGTCTCTGCTTTTGAATATGCTATCTAGGTTGGTCATAACTTTTCTTCCAAGGAGTAAGCATCTTTTAATTTCATGGCTGCAGTCACCATCATTTCATACCACCCACCATATCTTCAACTACCAATTTGTTCTCTGCATCTCTGAGTTTTGTTGTGGTGGGTGGGTTTTTTTTTGGGGGGGCGGGGGGGAGGCTTTTGTTTTTGATGAAGTATTTTTAACTTCAGAGTGTAGATGAGAAGCGCGGCACCATGACCAGCCTCACAGTGGAGGCTGACTCTACTGACCATGGTGTTTAGAATCCAGGGCTCCCTGGGCATTGGGTTTCTGCTCAGGACACACCTGAGATCTTCATGTATATTAACAACACCCTGGGGAAGGGATGCACCACAACACAATGATACAACAAGGGCTGAGGAAGAGATGGGCCGTGGGCACCCCAGGCAGCTGTAATACCCCGTGACCCCAAGTAACAGACCAGGGAAGAGTTCTGTCAACCAGGCACCGCCCTGTGACCGCTGAGTCGAGGCCAAATACTAAGAGCAGGTTCCCTTCACATCCTATTTCCTGAAGTTCTCATTTTTTAGATTCAGCTGATCTCCAACTTGAGTATGCATTAGACCCTGGAGGGTTTGTGAAACCTGAGCCCCACTCCTGGAGTCTGACTCAGCAGGTCCGCGGAAGGGCAGGAATCTGTATTTGTGGCAAGTTCCCAGGTAATGCTGCTGCTGGCAGTCCAGGGACCACACTCAGAGAATCATTGATGTACTCCTTCCACAAAAACTGCCCAAGCCCTGCTCGGAGCCAGCTGTTCAGCTTCAGAGGACACAAATCCCTGCCCCCCAGGGGCTCGCCCACTAGGGGAGGAAACAAATACAAAGGAAGTAAGCATAACATAAGGCAGTAAAACAAGGCTCTTCTGGGGGTTAGAAGAGGCTGTGATGAGCTCACTGAAGACGAATGCCCACCCCCCACCCCGCCCCCACCGGTACTCCTGGGGAGTTGAGAGCAGCTCAGCCCGGGCTTCCCGCATGCAGGGAGGGGAGTGGATGCAAGACGAGGAAGAAGGAGCCACGTGCACGGAAAGGGCAGGAGGCCCATGGACAGTGGTCTGTGTCTCAGTGGAACTGGTGGGGGAAGGGGGAGATAGTTCATAGAAAGTGACCAGGGATGGAGGAGGCATCAGAGACTGATAAAGGGTCCTGAGCGGGTTGAACTGATGGGATCTGCCTTTTAGGAGGATGGTTCTGGTGATGGGAGGGATAAAGGTGGGGGCGGGGCCAGGCCTGTCTGGAGGCTGATGAGTGTTAACATATGAGACCATGATCCTGAGCTCAAGCAGGAGATAAAAGGATGAGGCTGGTGGATCCCAGGGACACTTTAGCACATATCAGTGCCTTGGTGAGGAGTGTTAAACCTCACAGGTTCCCTGGCTTTGGGCTTGCCTGGGGTGAACTGGGTCTGCTAAGCAGTTAAGGGCACACACGCCAGCATCTCATGGTTTGAGCAGGAGTGTGGGAGTCACTGGCTGTGTACCACAGCTTAGACAGGGCAGCAGCAGCAGCTCAGGTCCAGGGTTTAAGGGCCCCCTTGCTCCCTGCCTCCCGCACCCGCTACATATGGGGCCAGGGGGCATCCGAGTGGCCTTGGAAGCCCCCTGATGGGAGAAGCGAGAGGTGAGAAAGAAGAGCATCTGGACCTCAGCGGGGACCAGCCCTCTCTTCTGGGAGCTGCAGAGTTTCCTGGCGCTGCCATGACAAGCTCCACAGACTGGGTGGCTTAAGCAGCAGAAATTCAATCTCTCACCATTTGGGAGGCCAAAAGTCTGAAATCAAGGTCTGGGCCGGGGGGCACTCCCTCTGAGGGCTGTGATGACCTGCGTCTCTCCTAGTTTCTGCTAATATGGTGACAATCTCTGGGGTTCCTTGGCTTGGAGACAAGGCGCCACTATCTCTGCCCTTCTCTTCATCTAGTATTCCCGGCTATGTCTAAATGCCCCCTTTTCATAAGGACAGAAGTCAGACAAGCTGGATTAGGGCTGCCCTAGTGACCTCATCTTAATTACACCTGCAACAACACCTGCAACAACTCCCAGTCCCATTCCGAAGGACTGGGGCTGAGGAATTCTATGTATGAATTTAGGGGGTGGGAGACACAATTTAACCCATAATGTGCGTGCATGCTGAGTTGCTTCAGTCGTGTCCGACTCTGTGTGACCCTATGGACTACAGACCTCCAGGCTCCTCTGTCCATGGGATTCTCCAGGCAAGAATACTGGAGTGGGTTGTCATTTCCTCCTCCAGGGGATCTTCCCGTCCCAGGGATCTAAACCTTTCATCACCTGCATTGGCAGGCAGACTCTTTACCCCTGGGCCACCTGGGAGCTCCGGTGATCCACAGGCACATTCAGATATGGAAAGCACTGGCCCCGACTACAGACAAACGAATGGACAGATGGGGGAGAAGAAATGTGACAAGTTAGGGAGGCTTCTTGGAGGAGGCCTCTAGCGATGAAAGCAGCTGCCATGTGGGAAGAAATGAGACCTATTGCTTCCAACCGTGGTCCTCACTTGGCTGTAGGGTGGAATCACCTGTGGGGTTTTATTAATAAAAAATGTTGACGCCTGCCTCCCCTCCCCCGAGATTCTGATTTAACTGAGATGAGGCTCCAGCCCTGGGATTTTACAGAGCTCCCCTTGTGATTCAAATTTGCAGCCAAGTTTGCAAACCGCTGACCTTTGCCATATTTAAGATATAAAGGACCGTACCTGGACGAGGAAACAGTAAACAGGTCAGGTGATTCTGCAGGAGCGTGCGTTTCTGTGTGTGGAGGGTGGGGTGAATGATGAGGGTGAGGCAAACTTAGAGACGCCCACCCCTCTTGACTGCTGTGAGGCCTTCCATGGCTTTCCGCCCTCCTCACCTGGCCTGGACTCTGCTGCCCCCTGGTGGTGGTTTTCAGTATGGCACCGTTGTCCCTGAAGCTTTCATACAAGCCCCGCCTTAGCATTAGTATTAGTCGCTCAGTCGTGTCCGACTTTTTGCGACCCCATGCACTGTAGCCCGCCAGGCTCCTCTGTCCATGGGATTCTCTAGGCAAAAATACTGGAGTGGGTTGCCATTTCCTTCTCCAGGGGACCTGGAAGGAGATTTCATTAATGTGCATTAGAGGATACCCCAGGTTAACTGTCATAGAAAACTGTCTCTTGAGCCTTTAAATTCTATACCAATTCTACACCTCTGGTTAGCCGATTGTTTCTTTGTTTAGGCTTTGAGGTGAATGACCTGGGGTTATTTGTTTCCATCAACCTGATTGCGAATCTAAAGGTGCAGTTGAAATGTCTGTTTTTCTTGCCATCCTCAGAAGAGATTGCTGCAGATCGACTCTATGATTCTCATTCTTTTCAGCTTACAATACAAATAGCTTATTATTTTTTGCAACCTATGTCTTATAATAAAGCAGTGCTGAAAAATTAAATAGAATGTTCAGTTACCATATAGGCTACAAAAATGATTTGCTGGTGGTGATTTTTAAGCTTGATTCTAAATAGATTTATGAAGAATGTCACTTGGAAGAAGTAGTTCAAATTTTGCTATTTAAGGTATCTTGAAATCATAGGCTCACTCTCCCTAAAATTTCAAAAAGCGTAGAGCTTAGGCTCCTAAGGGTATAGCAGTGATAAAAGCTTTCATAGTCATTTCTAAAAAGCAACACTTCATAGTTTTCTGTCTCCAATGGTTCTCTAATATACTTGTAGAAGGAAGGCAACAGAAAACCAAGAATAAAAATGTGAACTAAGCCCCACCTTAGTTCATCACAAACCTGAGCCTGAGTCCCAAGGTGTGGCTTCCTAGAAGCAAAATCCTGGTAACTGTACAGGATGAGCAGCTCGGCAGTCGCTTCAGGAGTTGCTCCTGCGCAGAGAAGCTCAGGGAGCTCTAGGTCACTGGCCAAGCGCAGGTCTGGCACATGCCTGTGACTGGAGCCTTCCTGTGCCTGGGGTTTGAGGAAATTGGTCTTATCAGCCAGTGACAAGCACCTATGATATCAAGCATCAGGAAGTGCAGAGGTGTAAGGTGACAAGCTTCACAATAAGCAGCAGCTGCCCCTTATTCGGCTCTGTATTGCAAGGTTGTGTTTTTACTTAACTATCACGTTTAATTGTAACAAAAGCTTAGAGGGTGTTAGGATTCCCATCTCAACAGACAAGGAGACAAGCCTACAGAGCTTAAGGAAATTGCTCAAGGGCATTTGACTCCTGACAGATGACCCTGAGCCCCGGTGGAACCGCACAGTCTGTCCCAGCTCCTCCCGTATACCAGCAGGACCCGGAGGTCTCCCTACCCAAAGACCTGCTCAGCAACTTCAGCCTGACTCCCCAGGTGGGTCCGTGAGGTCCTTCCAGGCACCCACAGCCCCTCTGCTCCTACTGCCTCTGACTCAGGTCCTTCCTTCTGCAGGGCAGCCCCTGAGAGCCCCACGGTCGGCAGGAGGACACCCTTGCCCCATTCTAGCAGCTTCTCCCTGCAGCCAGCTCCCATGGGTGGGGTCAGGCCAGGTTGTGAGGAGAATCAGGAGAGAAGCAGGAAGGGTGTGAACTCGTGGTCAGCAACTTCCTCTGACCTGTGACCTCCCTCTCTCCTCCCTGATGCTTCCTGACCCTCAGGTCAGCTCCTCTCCACGCCACCCCCTGCCCCATTACAAGTACTCCTGTAGCTCTGCTGTGGATCAGAGTCACCAGGGAGGGGTCAGAATGCAGAGTCCTAGGCTCCAGCCCCAAAGATCTGATCCAGGGGGCCACTCAAGTGGGGCCTGGGAATTTGAATTTATACCAAAAAAATGCAATTCGGATACAGGGGGTCCTCTGAGCACACTTTGAGAAGCATTTAACAGACCTGCCACTCATATCTGTGACCTCAGGTCAAGAGTATAAGTGAAGTCCATACTATTTGCTTAAATATTCACAAGTTATAAATCAAGCTAACACACTCTCAGGTACACCAGCGCTTCTCAAACTGTAATGTAAGCAGGACCCACCTGGGATCTGGAGATTCTGAGTCAGTAGCTCTGGAGCAGAGACCAAGAGTCTGTCTTCCTAACAGCCTACCAGGCCACATTGACGCTGCTGGTCCACAGGCCATGTTTAGAACAGCAGAGTCCTAGGGCAAGTGGGCAGGGTGTTTCCGTAAAGGACCAGGAAGTACATTTCCAGGCTTTGTGGGCCCCTTAATCTCTGCAACTCCTCAGCTCTGTTGCTGTAACATAAACTTAGCCTTGGGGAAATGTGAATGAATGAGAAGGGCTGTGCTCCAGTGAAACCTTACTTCTGGACACTGAAACTTGAATTTCATATAATTTTCCAGTGACACTAAATATTCTTCTTTGGATGCTTTCAACCTCTTAAAAATGTAAAAACTGTTCTTAGCTCACAGACCATAACAATAGTGGGCCAGACTTGGCCCCAAATCTGTAAAAGATAAGGATGCTTTAACATAACCAAGACACCAACATCACACCTAAAAATAATTAGCAATAATTCTTTAATATCAAATACCTTTCCATGTTTGAATCTCTGACTGTCTCCTTAGCAGATTCAGCCCCGTTCTTAAACATATAATCACTAATCTGTCCTTTTCCCCTTTCCCTGTCCCCTCAGTAGCTCAGTGTCTTGCACCCAATCAGTTCAGTTCAGTTCAGTTCAGTTCAGTTCAGTCGCTCAGTCATGTCCGACTCTTTGCGACCCCATGAATTGCAGCACGCCAGGCCTCCCTGTCCATCACCAACTCCCAGAATTCACTCAGACTCACGTCCATCGAGTCTGTGATGCCATCCAGCCATCTCATCCTCGGTCGTCCCCTTCTCCTCCTGCCCCCAATCCCTCCCCCCGTCAGAGTCCTTTCCAATGAGTCAACTCTTCGCATGAGGTGGCCAAAGTACTGGAGTTTCAGCTTTAGCATTGTTCCTTCCAAAGAACACCCAGTAGATGGCATCATACTACATTTCACCAGTAGATGGCACTAAAATCATGACATTTACTAACTTTGTCTAAGCATTTACACAAGAGAAAAGTTATATGCAATTTGTAATTACAGGTGAATATAAGATTACAAAAATTGAAAACAGCCTGATTGCTCTGTGTAACATGAGATAAACCTCAAAATTTTCCAATTCCAAGAAAAAAGTTATTGCTGTTAAACAAATTTCAATTTTAAAAAACCAAAAGAGAACGTAGGGAGCCCATTTCTCTATATTGAGGCTTACCTTTACTGTGTCAACATTCTAAGCGTTAAATAATGGAGGCCCTTAAAACTTCATATTCTCCTGCTTAAGAAAAAAATCACTGAATCTATTTGCACAGTTGATCTCTGTTAAATACCCATTACTAATGTACTGTCTGAACTGTATTAAGTGTTCCTACCTCTGAATAAAACAATTTCTTTTCCAAACTTGTTCCATCCTATTGAGAAGAACAAGTAGTTAGGATGTGAGATTTTGATGGAGTCTTTAAGGCCATCTTGTCAAGCCCCCTCAGCTAACAGCAGACTGAAATGTCTCTATGAAATCACACAGCAATGTGATGGTTTTCTGTGCCATTTGCCATCTTTCTCCCAAAGATCTCCCTTCCTTCCCTCCATCCCTACCCTGCAATAAGCATGAACTATTTAAAATATCTAACTACTCAATAATAAATGCTTCATTTTCATGCAAGTGTTTTCTATTTATGAAATATATGCCAATATTTAATAAAATATTTAGTGCAGATATTTTATTTGCACAAAACCCAAATTGTGCAATTAACCCTCCCCTTGGCTGTCCTTGAAATATATTCAGCAGAGATTTATCGGATCCTGCTGTGTCCCAGCAAGATCTTGTTCTCTTGCTCAGCTGGGTCTTCCATTTGATCTCACATCTTGTAATTTCCTAGAGAGAAGTGAAGACAGCTTTAGGAAATCAGCCTGGATTATGTTTCTAAGGGGCAGCATGTATTAATATGACACTTTCCAGGAGACGGTCACAGTAATTCTAAGAGATTTGTTATCCTCTCCTCCTATATTCACGATATAGGAATATTAACATGATACTGGAACATCCTTTCTGTTTTGAAAATCGAGTCTTTTGTGCAGGGCAGGCCCTATACTACCCCCTTGACAGTTTTCACCAGATTTACTCCAAGACCCTCTTCTTTATGGTTCATCTTTCCCAAGTTCTGGAGCATCCGGGTTCTTCTCCCTGCAGCACGTCTCAACATCTTTCTGGAAAGAGCCCTCTGCTCCGCCGCATTGCTTTGCTCCTCTTGGGCTCACCTGCCAAGCCTCCCCCTGCACAAGCTTCTGACCCCCACCTGGAAACAGACACACAGTCTCACCTGCAGCCCCTTTCAAGTGTGTTCCATGAAAGATTCATGGTTTCGGGGTGTTCCATAGTCAAAAATCTTGAGAATTAAACAAATTTAAATACCTTTCCTTAAACTGCAGGATTTTTCACAGCCTTTGATCTCCTGACAGACATTGTGAGTTCTTTTAAGATAGGGAGGGAGTGAACTGAGCCTTTTCCAAATCGCCGTGATTGAAGAGAGCCCTCCCCTGTATTGAGGGCTTCCCTGGCAGCTCAGACAGTAAAGAATCCACCTGCAAAGCAGGCGAATCGCAGTTCGATCTCTGGGTCAGGAAGGTCTTCTAGAGAAGGGAATGGCTATCCACTCCAGTATTCTTTCCTGGAGAAGCTCATGGACAGAGGAGTCTGGCGGGCAACAGTCCATGGGGACGCAAGGAGTCGGACACGACTGAGTGACTAAGCACACACATCCCTCTGTATTAAGTCAGCTGAAGCTGCTATTTAAAAAAAAAAAAAAAGGTTTAAACAAGAGCCGTTTATTTCCCACAATTCAGGAGGTTGGGAAGTTCAGATTCAAGGTGCTGGCAGCTTGAGCTCCTACTGTGTCCTCCCTTGGCAGCGGCAGAGGAAGCCAATCTCACCTAAGCCTAATTCCCTCCCAAAGGCCCCTCTCCAAGCTCCATCACACTGTGGGCTTGGGCTTCAATGTATGGATTTGTGAGGACACATTCAGTCCATAATAACCCCTGCTTTTGTTCTTCTCATCTGTAGTATGTTGCATGGAATAAACCTCGGACACACACTCCCGGGTAGGCTCTGAAGGCAGACCACCTGAGCTGGAAACAGACACTCCAATTCCATCCCAGCTGCCCCGCTGCCTCCTGACTGTGGGTTGTTTTTGTTTTGTTTTGTCTTATTTGGCCATGGGACATATGAGATCTTAGTTCTCTGACCAGGAATCAAAACTGCGCCACATGCATTGGAAACGAGGAGGCTCCTGGACCGTCAAGGAAGTCCGCTGACTGTGGGACTTCCTACAAATTTCTTCATCTCGCCTTGCTTATCTGAAAAAACAGGGTTGACAATGGTTCCCATATCATAGGGTGGCTGTGAGGATTAAACGGGTCGATACCACACATTGACAATGAACTGTATAATTAACCAGTTTATCGTATGAATTGTTACTGAGCATGTTAATAATTACTAACTCATTTGATGGCAACATGTAATTTCTGTTTAGGTTGAATATTGCTTTTTTTACCATTGGGGCAGGGCCAAGCCTCTTTTTTATTTGCTTATTTTTATTGAAGTACATGTAGTTGGTGTACGATATGATATGAGTTGCAGGTATACAATGCAGTGATTCACAATTCTTAGAGGTTATACTCCATTTATAGTTATTATAAAATATTGGCTATATCCCCTGTGTTGTACAGTGTATCCTTATAGAGTTTGTGCCTCTCAGTCCTCAACCCCTCTCTTGCGCCTCCCCCACTCCTCCTCGCTGGTAACTACTAGCTTGTTGTCTATCTGTGAGTCTGCTTCTTGTCTGTTGCATTGACTAGTTAGCTGTATTTCTTGTATTACGCATACAAATGATATCATACAGTATTTGTCTTTCTCCATCTGAGTTATTGCACTTAGCGTAATGCCCTCCAAGTCCCTCCATGCAGCTGCAGATGGCAACACTTTGTCCTTTTTTTATGTCAAGCCTATATTTTAGACAGCAGACTCCTAGGGCAAAGTAGCCCTGAGACAAACAGCAAGAGGAGACCTTGAAAACGTGTGCCAGGAATCTGAAGTGGTGTGGCTCGATTTAAGGGAGAAGGGGCCGCTGGTCTCGGTGCCAGAGCTCTGTGCCAACCACCACAGCCCTGGCAGGAAGTGAGCTGTGATTCTGCAAAGGGCAGACCAGCCACACAATGAGGGCGGCAAGCCTGCCCCTCACCCTCTGCTCTCTGCAGACACGGTCCTGCTCGCTGTAAATAAAATTGCTGTTTGCATCATCTTTGAACTGCATAGTAACTATCATCCATATTTACCTTCCCCAATAATCCTAGAACAGAGAAACTTCAACACAAATATGTCCCTGAAGTTTCAAAGAGGTAAGGGGGTTCCTTTATGTAACAAGACAAGAGATCTGTGCCAGCCGGGAAACCCAAGTGTTTAAAACTTGTTCAGCATTTTTGCAGTGCAAGAGTAGTTGCTAAACATCGCTCTCTCAAAAGAAAGCAGGCCACTGAATGAATTCTAGACAAAGGAAGTCCGAACAAAACTGGAGAATGAAAAGGGATGTCTCAAAATAATGTCAAACTTAAATTGAGATGATAATATACTTGAACATATTCGAAACCCACACAAAGAGAGAAACAGAATAAAGCTGATTTTTAAAAGCCAACCAAGAGAAAATGTTATGAGCTATTAGCTTCTAGATGTAATCAAACAAAAGCAGATATTCTTTGTTAGAGCATTTTAGAACACTCGAAGAGTTATGGAGTCAGGCTCTTCCTGAGAAATGATCTAAAAGGTCAAAGTCAAGGTCTGAGGCAAGTACTTCTTTGGAACGCGCCCTGCAGCTCTCATCTCCTAGCATCATAGAATCTCATGCCCCTCCTTATTATTAGTTAATCGAGTTCTCATGGGACCCATAAGGTCCAACTCCAGATTTTCAATAGATATTCCTTAAGGAGAAACCGGAGTGGAATCTGTGCTCTGGGAGGAGAACAGGAACTGTTGCTGACAATTGCTGGAGGCTTGGTACAGACAAATCTGAGAGTTAAATACTCCAGGGGTATGTTCATAGCATTATTCACAATAGCCAAGACATGGAAACAATCTAAATGTCCATTGACAGATGAATGGATAAAGAAGACGTGGTACATATATGCCGTGGAATGTTACTCGGTCATTAAAATGAAATAATGCCATTTGCAGCAACATGAATGGACCTGGAGATTATCATACTGAGTCAAGTCAGAAAGAGAAAGACAAATATCATATGATATCACTTATATGTGGAATCTAAAATATGACACAAATGAACACATGTATGAGACAGAAACAGACTCACAGACAAAGAGAATAAACTTGAGCTTGCCGAAGTAGAGAGGGGGTGAAAGTGAAAGTGAAGTTGCTCAGTCGTGTCTGACTCTTTGCGACCCCGTGGACTGTAGCCCACCAGGCTCCTCCACCCATGGGATTCTCCAGGCAAGAATACTGGAGTGGGTTGCCATTTCCTTCTCCAGGGAACCTTCTCAACCCAGGGATCGAACCCAGGTCTCCTGCATTGCAGGCAGACACTTTAACCTCTGAGCCACCAGGGAAGCCAGGGGGATGGAAAGGTTTGGAGTATGGGATGAGCAGATGCAAACTAGTATACATAGGATGGATAAAGAATAAGGTCCTACTGTAGAGCACAGGAACTATAGTCAATATCCTGTGATGTTATATATATATGTGTATAACAGAGTCATTTTGCTATAGAGCAGAAATTAACACAACATTGCTAGTTACTTTTCAATAGAACTTAAAAAAAATTCAGGGAACCTTGTCATAATGGGGCCTCACTATTCATATATTCATATATGTGAAAATTGAGGGCAGAGGAGAAAGGGGCAACAGAGGATGAAATGGTTGGATGACATCACCGACTCAATGGACATGAATTTGAGCAAACTCCAGGAGATGGTGAAGGACAGGGAAGGCTGGCATGCTGCAGTCCATGGAGTCACAAAGAGTCGGATCTGACCTAACAACTGAACAACGTATATATATATAATATATTGGCTGCATGGGACAGCTTGTGGAATCTTTGTTCCCTGACCAGGGATTGAACCTCTGCCCACGGTAGTGAGAGTGTGGAGCCTTAACAACTGGACCATCAGGGATTTCTCAGCCCCACAATATTTTGAGATTTACCTCCAAGAAGTCGACTAACTTCCCACAGCACGTATTGAAGAAAAATCATCTCACGTTTCCAGCAGGGAGATGGGGAAAGGAACCATTTTAAAATATGCCAGCAAGCTCTGTTCCCAAGGCCCACCCTCAGGGGAAATCAGTTAACCAGGGCCTCACCTGCTGGAGTGTAATCAGAGAGGGGAATAGAGTGACGTTTATTTTGTTAAGATATGGAAGGCCACACACAGGCATTCTTATGCACAGGAAAGGAAAAACATTCTGTTTGCCTATATGTTAATTCTCCCACAAATCCTCTGCAAGAAACACTAATCTCGTTTACCAAAAGATAGTGCAAACTTTAAATGTGCTTTAAAATCATCCGTTTACTTATCTGCATAAATTACCGTTGAAATTATAACGTTTTTTTGAAAATTCTCACCAAGTCCAAGTACTGAAATGTAAAGTCAGATCTTCTGATTCTATTTCTCTGGAAATTTAGCAGAACCCCAGAGCTGAAAAGGCAGGCACTGGTGTAGCCACACGGTTCATTCCTTGCTCAGATGCACAGTGGTATGCAAGAGACATCTCGGATTGAGCACAGCGAGGTTGTTGACCGAGTCACTTATTAGCTCTTATTAGTATAAATACTATGGTCTTTGGAAGTTGATTTTGGTTCTAACCCAGGCCAACAGTCTCCTTGTGGCTTGTATGAAAGATATTTTTGGCTCCATAAGCAAAGCCAAGATGGTTGTTGGCAGTAGGAGAAATAAGTACCATTTGAAAGCTCTCATCTGTTTATTGGATTACTGCCACAACTCTTAAATCCACTGATGAGGAAGTGGGCAAAGCAGTGTTTGCAAAGTGAGGTTGACCTGTACTAGGGCTTGAATGAAATGAAACAGACGCAATGGTAACTTCGTTTGCAGCAAGCGCTCAGTTCCCGAGTTGCATCCTTTCTCCATGGGATTCTCCAGGCAAGAATCATAGAGCCGGTTGCCATTTTCTCCTCCAGGGGATCTTCCCGACCCAAGGTTGGCAGGCAGATTCTTTACCACTGAGCCACTGGGGAAGCTCTTCTTAAGAAGGCCCTGTCTTGTGGCAAGACCCCTTCTTAAAAGGGAACCAGTTAATCGTTGGTAAGGTAGGTATAAGGAACTCAGCCTCACTGCCTGGTCTCTCAAAGGGCCTTCTCTGCTGAGCCAGCCTGGGGTCTCTGCAGCTGCTGATGGGTGTGTGTGTGTGTGTGTGTGTGTGTGTGTGTTCCTGAAAAGTGAAAGGATAATCTCTGTCCTTCCCCCAAGTCCCTCCTGCCACATCTATAGTCTCTTTCCAAACACGCAGTGAATTACGATGAGTTTGCTTCAGAAGAGTTGACAGATCTCAAAAGAAGAGCCCACTCAGTGTAGGAAGGACAAACGGTGGACTTCATGCTTGAACCGTGGACCTCCAGAGGGAAGGGTGCCCATGGGCACTTCTCCCTGCCACCTGATCTCTCTCGAGCCCTCTCTCAGTGTCCATCCTGTTTCTGAGATCTCAGCTTTTAAATCCATCTGCTGCCTCTCTCCTCCGTCTCAGGGGGAAGTTCTGCCTTCCCAGTGTCTGTAGCCTCAACCCCTCTTTCCCCACCCATGGTGGTCCTTCTGTGCTCAATAAAGGGGAAGGTGGGCCCAGTCCTCTTGTGAGGACAGGGTCAGTGGGCCAAGCCTAGCTCAGTCTCTTTAGCAGGACAAGCTGATGTCTTTACTGTTTTAACCAGAAGTAAGAAGACCTTGCTATGGGACTTCCCTTATGGTTCAGTGGTCCCAGTGCAAGGGGCAGGGGCTCGATCCCTGGTCATGGAACTAAATCCCATAAGTCACAACTAAAGGCTCACATGCTGCAACGAGTATCAAAGATCCTGTGTGCCACAACCAAGACCCGGCTCAGCCAAATAAATAAATAAGTGTTTTTAAAATATATAGAGACCGTCAGAAAAAAAAAAAAAAGAAAGAAAGAAAGAAAGAAACATTGCTTTCTATCAGTTGACCCACAGGGGGCGCACATTCCCTTGTCACAGGAGAGGACACGCACTAGGCAGCCCCGAGGGCACTCTCTCCAGCGTCTCCACCTTCCCTCAAATCCTATTTCGCATCCTTGATGCTGAGGTGAACAGCAGGAGTGTCTGCAGGCAGGGCCAAAATCCTCGAAGAATTCTTCTAGATCTGCTCCAACGAGCAGAGAGACAGGTGGTCAGACCATACACCAAAGCCACAATACTTCTAGCTTCATAAAAATACTAGGAGTGGGGCAGAATATAACCAGATTAAAAAAAAAAAAAATTCATCACTCACATAATGCAAAGCTCTCCGCAACTCTACTGTCACCTAAAGGGATAATGCAGGTGCTTCCCCTCGCCTCTGGACACATCTCTGCCCAGCTCGCTCACTCAGTCTTCTCCAAGCGGTTTCCTCCACCCTGTTTTTGTCCACCTCTGACTCCTTGCTCATTTCTCCTGCCCCATCCCCTGGTTCCCCTTTCTCCTCCTCACACACGACTACCCTTAGAGTTCCCTGATTGTAAAATGCTGATCTTCCAGGTGTGCTGGTGTGTATTTAATAATGTGGGGATGGGGTAGACATGGAGGACTGATTTGTAATGATTACCAGTCTCCGTGGTGTAAAGACTCCCACCTCAGCAGATTGCAAACTTCCAATGATATACTGTGAATGGCCTCTCAAAATTCCTATAATGTTGACTATGGCCAAGCTTTCCTAAGCCTTTGCAAGTGATCCAGCACACCACTTCTGATATGAAGAGTCACATTGAATGTGGTAGTGTCCCTTCCCTTCCCCTTGGGGGAGAAGCTGGAATAAAATGGATAGTCTGTCTTGCAAGTGAAGATGTTCTCAGGGGATGACATTTGAATTTTGTTTTTGCCTACCCTGTGATCTCAGCTCTACAGGGAGGAATTGAACCCCCAATCCCTGTAGTGGAAATTTGGGGTCTTAGCTCCTGTACCACCAGGGAAGTCCCTGAAATTTAAAATTTTCTAACTTTGAGTTTTGCTTTGGCTATTCTGCCCTTTCCTCATCAATGTGCATGTTCACTCTGCCCTTTTTAGAAAACCTCTGTGATTTTCCTGACCCTTCTCTGCACACATGAATGTTTATGAATTCATTCCTTATTTTGCAGATCCTTGTATTTTGCACAAAGGACCAGCTCTTTGTGCTAGCATCACTTAGAGAATATTTATTCTGTTTTCTTAGATTGATCGTAAACTTCTTAAGGCTAAGGATCTTATCTCTACACATGATTGATTCTTGAACATTTGATTGACTGCTTATTTGTAAGCCCGTCTCTGGTTTGCCTTATCCTAATTTTTCCTAGGCCCTGCATTTAAAAAATTATGTTCCTGGCTTAACATTAAGCCATATGTATAAATCTTTTATATAGAAGGAAATGTATACGTAATCACATAATTTTACATAATCACATAAAATGTCTTTGCACATTAGAGTCATTTGATGTTGGTAAATTTATAAATTACTTTGCAGGGAAATCAAAGGGATCAGATACACTGGTTCATTGGAGGTTTCCCTCTGTCACTGACTGCTACCTGGGGCAAGGTATTCAGGCCTCAGGCCTGCAGCTGACAAAAGGGGGATAATTAGAAAACTTTCAGGGTGTTGGAAAAATTAGGTCAGCTAAAAAAGTGTGTAGTATGGACTTTCCTAGTGGTCCAGTGGTTAAGTATCTGCCTGCTAAAGCAAGGGATACGGGTTCAATTCCTGGGCCGGGAAGATTCGACATCCAGTGGGCAGCTAAGCCCATGCACCATAGCTACTGAGCCCGTGTGCCCTAAAGCCCACGCTCCACAACAAGAGAAGCCACCACAGTGAGAAGTTTTCCCACCGCAGCTAGAGAAAGCCCTCACACACAGCAAAGAAGATGCAGCATGGCCAAAATTAAGCAAATTTTTAAAAATATATAGTCTTTGAACTCTAGTGTAAAAGTGAACATGATATATCTATCAAGCATAAAAATTTTATAGACAATAAAACATTTTACACTGCAGGGAACATTTGTTCAAACTCAGTGATTCTTGGAACTGCTACAAAATGTAGGATTTGACAACCAGTTTTACAAGAACCGGGTCCAGTCCCTTCACACATCCGAAAGTCAGACAGCCGTAAGAACCCCGAGCAGCATTAAGTGAAGTGAGATATTATAAACACAGATTAGTGTCATTTGCCCAAGCCATTGTGAGGTTTTCTTTAGATTTAAAAAAAGCAAAACAGATGATAGAATGGCAGAGAACAAAAAGGTAGGAGGAAAAAAATGCCTGAAACAAGGAGGCCTTTCAAACCTATGTCTGTTTATTAATAGAAACAAATATTGAGAAATGTGGGTGATGTGAAGCAAACTTTTTCAGAGAAAAGCATTCCTTCCTGCCAGAGTTTTCTGCAGTAGACAGGGATGAGAGAAAGAGGTGAGGAGTCCTCTTGGTGTTTCAGAGGCCAATAGTGTGTGCATGCTCAGTTGCATGCAATGCTTTGCGACCCCATGGACTGTAGCCCCCCCGGCTCCTCTGTCTGTGGGATCTCCCAGTCAAGACTACCAAAGTGGGTTTCCATTTCCTTCTTCACCAGATCTTCCGGACCCAGGAATCGAACTCACATCGCTTGCATCTCCTGCATTGACAGGTGGATTCTTTACCACTAGCACCACCAGGGAAGCCCACAGTAGATTTAGGAAAAGCATTTACTGTAAAGATTCATTCTTCCTCCCTTCCTTCCTCCCTCTCTCTCTCCCCTCTTCTCTTCCTTCCCCCTATTCCTTCTTTCTTTATTTTTATGGAAATGGGAGCAACATGCTTGGCCAACACAACTTAAAGGGAGAGATGGGCAAATGCAGCAATGGTGAAGGTCTTAACTCTCTTTGAGGTAGGTGATTTCATCCAAGGACAGTAGCTTAGTTTCTGCCACAAAGGATGATGTCCTGGGAATTTCCCAGAGGCCCATCCACTCCTAGACACCAGGTGTCATCTTCTCTCTGCCACTTCCACCACCTGTACTTTGAGGTGAGCTGGGCAGAGGTGCTTCTGTGTCTGGGCTCCAAGTGCCTACAGGCTTACTTAGGAGAGTGGGCTGAACCAGAACACAGAAGCTTGAGCTTTCTGCACAGAGAAAGTGCCTAAAGTGTTTTATCAATAGCTGATGCACATTCAGTGTTTTATTAACTGGAATGAGGAAATTTCCTATCATTGTACTGGTCCTTACAGTTCAAAATCAAGAGCTCCTACATTATTTATTACTCAGTAGATATGTGAGTACCTGCTATCTGCCAGGCACTGTGCTGGGTATGGACTCATAGCGTGAAAGTGGAGTCACTCAGTCGTATCCGACTCTTTGCGACCTCATGGACTATAGCCTACCAGGCTCCTCCGTCCATGGGATTTTCCAGGCAAGAATACTGGAGTTGGTTGCCATTTCCTTCTCCAGGAGAGCTTCCCGACCTAGGGATTGAACCCAGGTCTCCCGTATTGTAGGCAGATACTTTACCATCTGAGCCACCAGGGAAATCTGAGATTTACATTTTACAACAACAAAAGGCAGACATGGTCTACACTGAAGAGTGGCTTGTTTCCTAATTAACACAAAGACTGAAAATCATTCCACCTGAAAAATTCAAACCACAAATTCATTCCTTCCATACAACACCCTCTAACTCCTGTTACGCTTTCAGCCCTTCCTTCTTCCACACCGGCCCTGCCTGACGTCCTAGCTCCTTCTTGGCCTTCTGAATTTTAAAAGCAGTAAAATAAAAAAAATTTGTTCTAAAATAAGAAAATAATTTTTTTTACTTAAAAAAGCTAAGAAAAGTAAAAGGCTTGGGAAAAAAAAAACCTTGTGTGTGACATGAGCACTTGACATTAACTAATAAATATTTATTGAAAATATAATTGATAAGAATTGGGCAAGGGCTGAGATAGACCCTCCTTCCTAGACCATATATTCTGAGAGACATTCAGTACCTTTTTCCCCTTTGAAAAGAAGCACTAAAATTAGGTTCTCTAAAACCCCCACATTGAAGAAACTTTCTTATGAAAATGATGCTGTGTCCCTTGTTCCAATAACCAGTTACTGTGGTCCTTGTTGGCCACAATGCAGACAACGTGTGCAATATTGCTATTTGACACATTTTTCAAATATTCAACTTCCTGGAAGAAAAATATGTAAAGGAGGGCCTGGAGGTTGTTTTTGTTGTTTATTTGTATTGGGTAAGGAGGGGTGAACAGGCTATCTTGAACAGGGAGATCTTGAAGTGGTGTTTATATAAAGCCCTTCCTTGCAGGAAAAATAGGAGCTGATCTGTCAGATAAGTGCATTCCTAATACCTATTGGCTGGGGAAAATAAGCAGGTATCCCAAGCTGGCTTGTTTTTTTTTAAAGTTTTTTCTAAATGAAGATTTGATAGATACCATGGGAGAAAGAGAAGGGGGTGGGAGGAGTTGGGAGTTTGGGGTTGACACATTTACACTATTGATACTATATATAAAATAGATCATTAATGAGAACATACTGTACGGCACAGGGAACTCTACTTAGGACTGAATGGGAAGGAAGTCCAAAAGGGAAGCGATGTTTCTGTATGTGTGTCTGATTCGTTTGCTGTGCAGTAGAAACTAACACATTATAAAGCAACTATACTCCAATAAAAATTAATTTAAAAATAAAATGAAGCTCCATTTATAGCTTCAAGATAATGTGTTAAAATAGCCAAATAAATAGTTGCTATAAATGTATGTTGATCAAACAGTGGGAAAGAACTAGAACTTCACAGTAATAGAGTATTTCTCACATGTATCAGTTGGCCCATTATCATGATATCCATACAGTATCATTACACTCTAAATATTCAGATAGATTAAATAGCATCATAAAAACATAAGAAATAACATGCAAGTGTCCGGAGATCCAACCAGTCCATCCTAAAGGAAATCAGTCCTGAATATTCATTGGAAGAACTGATACTGAAGCTGAAGTTCCAATTTGATGCCAAGAGCCAACTCATTGGCAAAGACCCTGGTGCTGGGAAAGATTCAAGGCAAGAGAAGTGGATGACAGAGGATGAGATGGTTGGATGGCATCACCGACTTAATGGATATGAGTTTGAGCAAACTCTGGGAGATGGTGAAGGATAGGGAGACCTGGTGTGCTGCAGTCCATGGGGTTGCAAAGAGTTACTGAGTAAATGAACAAGAGAGAATGCAGGTGCAACTCTCTGAGATCTTTGACCATCATAGCTTGAGGCAGAAAGGATTCGCAGAGAAGGCACAACAGCCTTCAGGCTGTGTTTACTGTAGACACACCTTCAAATGAATGATTGTGTTTGGGGAAGCCCATTATTTTGTTAATGCTCTCATTTTTTTTTTTTTTAACTTCTTCTGAAATAAAAGAGAATATTGTTTTTACCAAAAATATTTACCAGTAAATGGGAAACTTAAGTGATTCCCAAAGAAAATCAATTTCCAAAAACCCTTAAAGCCTCTATTATTAGGCAACACTATACAGAGATCCCATCCCTCTGCCATTCTCAAGAACCCCTTTGGGGATGGCTGAGAAAGTAACTTCAGATCTCTGGGTGTGCAGAGGGCGCCAAGGGCAAGACTGTCTTCTGCGGTCTTCATCGGTATGTTGTAAATCCTTTACTATATAAATTAAGAAATTAATTAGAACTTTTGGTGGGGTTGGGAGAGATTTCTTTCTGCCAGATAAATGGCTAACCACATCTACTAACTACAGGCAATATTTATCCATAAAGTCATTTGTGATGAAACCATTCTCTAGGTTAAAAGATCATTTTCTCCCTCCCTCCCTCCCTCCCTCCCTTTCCGCCTTTCCACCTTTCTTTTTTCCTTTTTTTTTTTTCATGAACTTTATCTGCTTATCTTTGTGCTGGGCCTCCGAGGATGCCAGTTGGCTTTCTCTAGTTGCAACAAGAGGGAGCCCCTCTTTGCTGTGGGGTGTGGCCTTTTCACGGCAGTGGCTTCTCTTGTTGGGCAGCACGGGCTCTGGGTGCCTGGGCTTCAGTAGTTGTAGCATGCAGGCTTAGTAGTTGTGGTGCATGGGCTTAGTTGCCCAGTGGCTTGTGGGATCTTCCCAGCCCAGGGGTCGAACCCATGTCCCCTGCATTGGCAGGCGAATTCTCAACCACTGGACCACCAGGAAAGCCCAGTGAACTTTTACTGAGCATTTACTCCTGTACTATGCTAGGAGCTGGAGGTACAGACAGGAATGTGGCAGCCCTTGCTCTCTGAGATAATAGGACCATGAAGCCATGAACACATACTGACCTTGAGGATCTGGTGATGGAAGAAGATGGAATCATGGGGGAAAAGTTAATAGTTAAATTGAATCTTAAAAGATTAAAAATTATAGAAAATTATCAACGAGACAAGTGGAGAATAACTGATCTAGGCAGAGACTAAAATGTACTCTATTTTTTTTCTTGTAAAGTTATAAATAGGTATAATATTCATAACTGTGCTAATCTTTCCTGGGAAGATATTAGGAACCTTAGCTCAGACATTTAGACAGTTTGAACATACCCAATATTCAAAATCACATTTTAAAGTCTTTACATGCTTCCTCTTTCCAAAAGAATGTCAAAGCAGCTTATAAAATATATAATATAAAAGAAAGCATGAATAGATGAGGCAAGAAATGTAAGAATGTTCCTAAATATTAGGAATATGAAATAAAGCTTACAGCCTGCATGCCATGGGTCTTTGACAGTTATTGGAGATGGTCAGCAAATAGAATCTCAAGTCTCCTTCTTACCATATGGTGAACATAATCAGGCACGATGGTCATAGAGTCTATAAAATAAAATCCCACCAGAGTTTCTCCCACAAATATGTTAAGAGGACCATAGTGGAGTGTGATGGTTTTGCTGCCTGGAGCCCATCCACTCTTACTCTGAAAACTAAACATAATTTTCCTCTCGAAGTGCCATCTTCTACTCACCCATGACCTATGTGCATCTTCTGGATTTGACTCCAACCTCCCCCTTGACCAGAGGTTCAATAGTGACTCAGACAAGACTATTGAGTACACTGCATTTGGCTACAGGGATTGGTTCAGAGATAAGCATGTGACCTAATCAGAGCTAATCTGGACCCAGTCAGACCATGTGGACTTCTGGAAAGAGATTCTGAACTTGAACATGAGAAAGCATGAGTCTTGGAGCTGCCACTGAAGCTATTGAGAGATCTCAAGAGCAGAGCTTATCTGAGAATGGGGTCAAGATGGAATGAGAGAAAGTAAATCCTGCTGACATCTTCTGTGCATGGATCTAACCATCCTTGAAGCCCATTTAGACTTTTCAATTCCATGAGCCAGTAATTTCCAATTTTGCTTTAGCCAGTTTGTGCTGGACTGTTTATTATCTAATGATATTATATGGTGGAGCAGAAAACATTTCCAACAAAGTCATTATAGTAAATACAAGATCTATAAAACTTTCTCATACCCTCAGCACAAACTAATTGCTAAATGCCAAAGCTTAGCAAGGGGTTTCCCTGGTGGCTCAACAGTAAAGAATTTGCCTGCAATGCAGGAGCCACAGGAGATGTGCATTCAATCCCTGGGTGGGGAAGATTCTCTGGAGAAGGGCATGGCAACCCACTCCAGTATTCTTGCCTGGAGAATCCCATGGACAGAAGAGCCTGGCAGGCTACAGTCCATAGATTGCACAGAGTCAGACAGGACTGAAGTGACAGCATGCACACAAAGTGTACTAAAGCGAAAGTGAAGTCGCTCAGTCGTGCCCGACTCTTTGCGACCCCATGGACTGTAGCCCACCAGGCTCCTCTGTCCATGGGATTCTCCAGGCAAGAGTACTGGAGTGGGTTGCCATTTCCTTCTCCAGGGGATCTTCCCAACCCAGGGATCAAACCCGGTTCTCCCACATTGCAGGCAGACACTTTAACCTCTGAGCCACCAAGAAAGCCTTAAAGTCGGTTCTAAATGGAACCAAAGCAACATGGACCCAAATGATAATGCTGATGTGAGCCAAGAATATAAATACACTTAACATTCTTCACAACATTGCCAACGAATATTCTATCTTGACACCACGATTACAATATGAAGCGAGAGTTTTCTAATGGGATTTAAGTGTAGCTATATCAAATTGCCAACATCCGATGGATCATTGAAAAAGCAAGAGAGTTCCAGAAAAACATCTCTTTCTGCTTTATTGACTATGCCAAAGCCTTTGACTGTGTGGATCACAATAAACTGTGGAAAATTCTGAGAGAAATGGGAATACCAGACCACCTGACCTGCCTCTTGAGAAACCTATATGCAGGTCAGGAAGCAAAAGTTAGAACTGGACATGGAGCAACAGACTGGTTCCAAATTGGGAAAGGAGTATCTCAACGTTGTATATTGTCACCCTGCTTACTTAACTTATATGCAGAGTACATCATGAGAAACGCTGGGCTGGAGGAAGCACAAGCGGGAATCAAGATTGCCAGGAGAAATATCAGTAACCTCAGATAGGCAGATGACACCACCCTTATGGCAGAAAGTGAAGCAGAACTAAAGAGCCTCTTGATGAAAGTGAAAGAGGAGAGTGAAAAAGTTGGCTTAAAGCTCAACATTCAGAAAACGAAGATCATGGCATCTGGTCCCATCACTTAATGGCAAATAGATGGGGAAACAGTGGGAATAGTGGCTGACTTTATTTTTCTGGGCTCCAAAATCACTGCAGATGGTGATTGCAGCTAGAAATTAAAAGATGCTTACTCCTTGAAAGGAAAGTTATGACCAACCTAGACAGCATATTGAAAAGCAGAGACATTACTTTGCCAACAAAGGTCCATCTAGTCAAGGCTATGGTTTTTCCAGTGGTTATGTATGGCTGTGAGAGTTGGACTATAAGGAAAGCTGAGTGCCAAAGAATTGATGCTTTTGAACTGTGGTGTTGGAGAAGACTCTTGAGAATCCCTTGGACTGCAAGGAGATCCAACCAGTCCATCCCAAAGGAAATCAGTCCTGAATATTCATTGGAAGGACCGATGCTGAAGCTGAAACTCCACTACTTTGGCCACCTGATGCGAAGAGCTGACTCATTGGAAAAGACCCTGATTCTGGGAAAGATTGAGGGCAGGAGGAGAAGGGGACAACAGAGGATGAGATGGTTGGATGGCATTACTGACTCAATGGACATGGGTTTGGATGGGCTCCGGGAGTTGGTGATGGACAAGGAGGCCTGGCATACTGCGGTTCATGGGGTTGCAAAGAGTTGGACACGACTGAGCGACTGAACTGAACTGAACTGAACTGAATACCATATTACCAATTAAGAGATAGAGTGTAAGCTTTGATAATCAATGAATACTCTCTTACTAGACAGAACAGACAGCTGGCCCTCCATATCCATGGATTCTGCACCTGTGGATTATACCAATCTCAGATCAAGAACATTAAAAAACAATTCCAGAACGTTCTAAAAAGCAAAACTTGAATTTGCTGCATGCCAGAAACTATTTCCATAGTATGTACATAGTTGTATTTACAACCATTTACATGGTATTTACACTGTATTAAGTATTATAAGTAATCTAGAGATCCCATAAAGTATACTGGAGGATGTACATAGGTTATATGCAAATACTACACCATTTTATATGGGTCTTGAGCGTCCTTGGATTTTGTATCTACATGGGTCCTGAAACCAATCTCCTTCAGATATTGAGAACAACTGTGTTTCTAGAGTCAGCCTTCCAGAGTTCAAATTCCTTTTCCGTCACTTATTAGCTTCAGTTTTCTCACCTGAAAAATGGAGATTATTGTATCACCTGCCACAGAGTTGCTATGAGGACAGAATGAGTAGGTGATGTGGTTGTAAAGTGACTTGAATCATGCCAAGAACACAGTTAGCACTCAAAAAATGTTGTAAAACCATTACTTTACCATTATCACATCCTTACAAAGAATCCTTTAAGGGCAAGACCACTCAAACATTTTCAGGTCCACACTTTGTTGTCATCCAGTCACCTCCTTGTGACCTCAGGGACTGCAGCATGCCAGGCTTCCCTGTCCCTCACCATATCCCAGAGTCTGTTCAAATTCTGCTCTAACACCACCCCCTAAAATGGATGACCTAGTCCCCAAAGTTCTGTCATAGATCATATCCCTAGTCATTTCCATGGGAACATTTACAAAGCCTAGACTTACCAATGGCAACCATGAAGGGAAAATGCCACCCACAGAACGTCTGATTTTCGGGAAAGCAACTTCCTGATGACACAGGTGTAAGACAGAGTAGCTGCAAAATGGAGCCCAGGTAACACAATCAGGATAAAGTGACCAGAGTTATAGAACTGTCGGGAGATGTTGGTCAGAAAAAAAATGTTTTCGTTTTAGGGTGTGATCTGGTATCATATTTCTGACAATAATTAAATAACTGAATCCGTTGTTGAGGCCGCCACGAGTACGTGACAGCCACCAGCAGATCCACGTGGCACTGGGTGCATTGCTTAATCTCGCTACCCCTCAGTCTCCTGGGGGGTCACAGGGCACGTCTGCCAGGTGCTTAGCACGGTGGCCCGGACCCAACACAAGCTCGTCCGAGCTCAGTATCTCAGGCGGAGACTGAGTCTTCTTGCACAGAACAGAAATCACAGCAAATGGCGTCTTCAACCTCTGGCGTTTCTTTTTTCTCTCCCAAGAAATCTGAAGGTTGGTGGCCCAGGACTGGCCCGGAAGCTTGAAAAGGCAGAAGCCAGGTCTCTGTGACTCTCTGGGCCTTCCTGTCACCTATGGTCACCGGATGGCTGCCACAGCCATCACACCTACGCTGCAAGCTTTAAGCAGGAGCAGGAATGTTTAAGGTCTATTCATTTTGTAATAGGGGGAGAATTGATATGGCAGGTTTCACTGCAGTTAGCTCCAGTACTCTTGCCTGGAAAATCCTGTGGACAGAGGAGCCTGGTAGGCTGCAGAGTCGGACATGACTGAGCAAGTTCACTTTCACTTTTCACTGTCATGCATTGGAGAAGGAAATGGCAACCCACTCCAGTGTTCTTGCCTGGAGAATCCCAGGGACGGGGGAGCATGGTGGGCTGCCATCTTTGGGGTTGCACAGAGTCAGACACGACTGAATCGACTTAGCAGCAGCAGTTTATCACACCAGATCTTAATAGTCATGGAGGCAGGCATGGGAAATGGCTCCATTTTACAGATGTGGAAACTGAGACTAGAGAGGTGAAGAAATCTTCCCAAGGCCATACAGTCATAAGTGGCAGAAACAGGCTTCTGACTCAGGCTACCATTCTCCTAGCTCTTAGTTGATAACCCTTTCCAGGATACGATACTGCCACAGGGGACAATCCTTTGTCAGAGGCACTTGGATGAGTTTTAAGACTATAAAGGGGCCAGTGTAAAATGATATCATTACAGGTGAATTAAGGTTCTGTGAAATACTCTGAGAGTCTAGGTGAAGAGGACAGCGAGGGGTAGAACTTACAGATTAAGATGGGAGGTAAATGAGAATCATACACGAACCATTTACAAAGTCATAGACGAAAATCAGATAGTATAAGCAGATGAAAATCTAAAGAGCAAAGAAAAAGTTGTTGTAATTGTGCCTCTGCTTTCCCTCAAAATATAGTTTGAAGAATAATGTGTGTGTGTGTGCACTTGTGCATAGATGAACATGCATTCATGGGTGTATCCACATGGCTGATAAGAGACACAATCATGTGAATAAAATCAGAAGTAACACCAGATTGTGTTCTAGATTAATAAAAGCTTTCAGCCCATGTAGATAGATTTTTGCACAAAATATTCTATATTAAAATAGATTTCCCATATGGTATGTTATATATACATGATTTAAGCAACTTTTAATATTTAAATATATATCTTATATGAAATGACCCCACAGTAACAAAATCCATTTTTGTGTATTTTAAAAGAAGGGTTAAAAAAAAAAAAGAGGACTATTACAGAAATTATCATAAAAATTAACCTTCCAGAAATTAAAGTTTAATCAAAGTATTTCTTCAGTGATGAAAACAACTAGCATGATAGAAAGAATGGTAGACATTTTAACCTAAGAAAGTGCCTGGAGTGGAATGGTGGTTTCATTTTTTGTTTCCTCATCTGTAACATGGGGATATTTGCCTCAGAGTTGTTTTGAGAATTAGATTTAATAATGTTTACAGAGTCCTTAGCATAGTATCTGGCATATATAGAATATCCAACATTAGTAAATTTCCTTTTTTCAGTAAATCGATTTAATTTTTCTTATCTTTAAAGAATTGGCAAAAAGTTCTCAAATGCAGGCATTAGGATTTTTAGTTTAAAGCATTAAGTTATTTAATAAAGTTGAAATTCCAAATGGTTTATCTTCTTACTTACTCTGCTGCTGCTGCTGCTAAGTCTCTTCAGTCGTGTCCGACTCTCTGCGACCCCAGAGATGGCAGCCCACCATGCTCCCCTGTCCCTGGGATTCTCCAGGCAAGAACACTGGAGTGGGTTGCCATTTCCTTCTCCAATGCATGAAAGTGAAAAGTGAAAGTGAAGTCCCTCAGTCGTGTCCAACTCCTAGCAACTCCATGGACTGCAGCCTACCAGGCTCCTCCGTCCATGGGATTTTCCAGGCAAGAGTACTGGAGTGGGGTGCCATCGCCTTCTCCATCTTACTTACTCTAATGGCTACTAAAAGGAAAGCTAGGCTTAGAAATAATTCTATGGATATATTTTGTAAAATTAAACTGCAACATTACTTCTCTAAGTTTCAAAACATACTTATTTTAATGCTACAACAATTGCCTTGGAATTTAAACACCACCGTCCATTTTTATGAGGTAAGAAACCAAGAATTACTCACACTATAGAACTTTAACAAACTGTCACTGCCTCTTGGTTACGTCATGGTACTTACTTGTGCTTAAATCCTGTGAGCTGCCATCTTGACCTTTCAGTGGTCAGGGTCCATATGAAAATTATCATTAGGCATAAATGCTTCAGCCAGTTCCTATTACTTTATACAAAGCAGGGAGTTCTGTTCCAGTAAGAGCTGAATCACCAAAGATTTCCTTTAATCTCAGTAGTAACCTTCATGTTGCATGTTCAGTCACTCAGTCATGTCTGACTCTGCAACCCTATGGACTACAGCCCTCCAGACTCCTCGGTCCATGGGGCTCTCCAGGCAAGAATACTTGTGGGTTACCGTTTCCTTCTCTTGGGGATCTTCCAGACCCAGGGATCGAACCCATGTCTCCTGTATTGCAGGAGGATTCTTTACCACTGAGCCACCTGGGAAGCCCAATCTTCATGTTACAGACCTGGAAACTCAATAGATACTATTAAAATCTCTTCTTGCTTTGCTTATGGATTAATTTCTTCAACCAGTAAGTTAGAGGTGCTTTCTTTTCCAGTGATTGGAAATGTTTCCATCAGATTTCATGAAATATTTCTTCCATGGCAAGTGAGATTTCCAACTAATTGGAGTAAGCATCCTTCTGTCAAAAGAATGTGCCATGTTTCACAGAAAACAGGACTTGAAAGGAATTGTTATTAATATTTTATTTTTGTTGCCGTCAAGGGCACTGGGAACTCCCGTCTTTCACAGAGGAATTCCTAGCTTCTAAGTGAGCCTGCCTCCAGGCTGGAATAATTTAGTCACCTGACTTTCCTGTAACTTTTATTATTTTTGGCTTTGTGAAGCTGCATTCATGCACAAGTGGCCCTTTTCCATGCCCTGAAAGTTCTTTTGGAGGACACGGAAAATCTTTTTTCTTTTTCTACTTCTCTGCATGAAGTGTGAAAAAATCGCTGATCATACCCAGGGCTCATATACTAATAATAAATACAGTTGGGATTCTGATTTTGTTATTATTTGTTGCAAATAGTTTTGGGTTTAACATTGTTGTTTCTTGGTTTAGCAAGAGATAGCTGTCCCTTAAAACAAACTGATTAGATCTGGTCATTTGGTAGTGTTTTTGATAATTATGGTAAAGAAAACATTGTAAATTATCCTAGAGTCAAATCCACTCTAACTGTTATGGAAGGTCACTTGCATTATTTAAAACACTGAGTTCATTACACTTTAAAAAGATACTAGGAGTGCATAAGTTTCATATATGAAACGAAAGGCCACATTCATATAATGATTTTTAATGTCCATTCACATCAACTAGAAAGTGTGTTATTTCCAAGCACTTATATTTGTTTGTTCTTGAAAACTGGAGGGAGGCGGGGAGCATCAGAAAGTTTCCACAATTTCCCTAGTTACTTAAATTCACTTCCTGTACAATGAAGGCCCTATAACATTTCCAGAGCTGCTGTTTATTTGGGGATGTGAGGGATGTTAAAATTCTTTGTGCTTAAACCACAATATTTATGAGTGGCATGAGACAAAGACGCGGGGCAGGGTGTAAATGGTCAGGCAATCCTTACCGGAAGGAAAGAGGCTATTGCATTACCGGAGTCGAGGGCAGGCAAATCCACCTGGGTTGGCAAGCTGGGTAGAGGCTGCCAAGAAAGACTGACATCCGTGTTCCCTCTCTGAAGGAACAACATGTCTCTGTCTTCTCACGCAAAGGGGAGCTTACGAGTTCATACACTCGTTACACCCTTTTACACAAAGGAGAACGCGTGCTACACGGATGTTCAATGAAAACAGCTCATATGTCTCAACCATCTCATACTATTTATTTCTGACTATTCTATCTGTATGTTTCACTGCAGTTATTTCCCTGAACTCACTGTCTTAACAGCGCGTGCATGCTCAATCGTGTCCTTTGCTACTCCGTGAACTGTAGCCCACCAGTCTCCTCTGTCCATGGGATTTTCCAGGCAAGAATACTGTGGCGGGTTGCCATTTCTTTCTCTAGGGGATCTTCCCAACCCGGGGATCAAACCCTGGTCTCTTGTGTCTTCAGCATTGTAGGTGGATTCTTTACCACTGAGCTACCTGGGGAGCCCAATATCTCATTGTAATAGGAACAAAGAATTACTTTCTTTTTTTCTTTTTTCTTAAGGTATAATAGTTTCAGATGCGTGACATAATGATTCGATATTTGACGTCCATAATACATCTAGTTAACATCCATCCCCATACCTAGTTTTCCTTCATACATTTCTTTCTTTAAAAATAGAAAATAGAGAAAATCACTTATCTAAGTTCATATACTAAATTCCAGGAAACATCCCTTGCCCTTCAACTGCTTTACTCTTATGGTATGTGAAAAGTGATCATCTCGATTACATATTAAAATATGGTGAACTTCAAGTTAGAATATAACAGGAGTAGCCTAGTTCTTTATTTTGCATTCTAAGGCCGTTTTCATTTTCAGATGAGGATTTCAATATATTTAATGACCAATATGAAAATGTTCCTGGTGAATTTAAGGTTTTTGCTTCATTTTAGGAAGAATACAGAGATGAAGCAGGGAGGTTAACAAAGTAAAGTGAGAAGTTATTTAAGCAAGAATACACTCTCAGAGGAAGAGTGGGCAGAAGGGTGAGGAGCTGCTACCCTGGGTTTCTTTGGCAAGCTGGTTATAAGGGGTGTACAAATGAAGGGGTGGAATATTCACCAGGGAAGGACGGGTTTGGGATCATATTCCCTGATTTTCATCCCAGCTCCTTCTGTCTGAGGGGAGGAGGGATTTTTGTCTTTATTTAGCTTAGATCAGAAGTGTAGATGTATGATGAGTACTCCTTATCTGCAAGACTAATTTATTGCAATGAGAGCAAATGAGCAACAGATTACATCCAGATACAGGAGGTTCCCCAGCTTCCCATGTGGCTTAGTGGTGAGGAACCTGCCTACAGGAGACTCAGGTTTGATCCCTGGGTCGGGAAGATTCCCTGGAGAAGGAAATGGCAACCCACTCCAGTATTCTTGCCTGGGAAATCCCATAGACAGAGGAGCCTGGCAGGCTACAGTCCATGGGGTCACAAAGAGTCAGACATGACTGAGAGACTAAACAAAACAAAACAAAACAAAAAAAGAGCATTCACTATTTGCATACCCTGCAGGACGTGAAGGCTGGGAAGTCCTAGGTCCTACCTGCAGGGGCCACACTCTCACTGGGCAGCTCTGAAAAACTCAGCAAAGTTCAGTCCTTAAAGCACCATAGAACAAAGAGAAGAAACAGCTGCTCAGTCCTGTCTGACTCTTTGTGAGTCCATGGACTACACAGTCCATGAAATTCTCCAGGCCAGAATACTGGAATGGGTAACCTTTCCCTTCTCCAGGGAATCTTCTCAACCCAGGGCTCGAACCCAGGTCTCCTGCATTGCAGGTGGATTCTTTACCAGCTGAGCCACCAGGGAAGCCCAAGAAAACCAGAGTGGGTAGTCTAGCTCTTCTCCAGGGGATCTTCCCGACCCAGGAATCAAATCCTGCATTGCAGGCAAATTCTTTACCAACTGAGCTATCAGGGAAGCCCTGAGGCACCATAGGTGAAGGATAAATACCCAAATGCCTAGCAACGTCTTCAAGGCCCAGCAGCGCAGGCAGCCAGGCCCAGCTCGGCTAGCCCCTCCACGCTGGTCTCACTCTGCCTTCCTCCCATAACAGGCCCTACGGGACTGCTGGCTCCATAGACAGCGCTCTCCTCCTACTCCACACAGGAGTGTTCCCCATCCTTCATGAAGCCCCAGCCCCAGCCCATTTCCTCAGGGCGGTTCTCCTTCACCCAGAGCATGGAGCAGGTCCTTTGTTACACAGCTTCAGAGGACAGCAGTCCTTTATTCCAGAACACTGGCTCATCTCATAATCCTACAGTCACTGCAGGGATTGTCTGAGGAGTGTCTGTCTCCTCTACTGGTTTTAAACTCCATGACAGATAAACTATATCTTCTTTTCAATTCCAGTCATATCCCCAGCTATCTATTACATAGAAGGTTACACAGGAAAACACATAGACAAATGTTGGTTTTGTTGAATTGTTTTCCCTCAATAGGAAAGAAAAATACACACACACACACACACACACACACACACACACATTGGTATTACCATATGAATCTACTGCCAGGGTAGCTTGTTAATAATATAAGTTCAATAAAATATTTTTAAATCAAAAGAAGGAAAATGTTTGTAGACTCATAGAATCTTAGAATCATAGGCTGGAAGGGACGCAGTAGAGGCCAACCAGTCCGCCCCTGTTTCACTATATTCCTGTTGAACTTATGAATTGTTGCTGTTGTTTAGTCGCTTAGTCGTGTCTGACTCATTGAGACCACATGGACTGCAGCATGCCAGGCCTCCCTGTTCCTCACCATCTCCCAGAGTTTGCCCAAGTTCGTGTCTATTGAATTGGTGATGCCATCCAACCATCTCAACTTTGGTCTCGCCCTTCTTCTCCTGCCCTCAATCTTTCCCAGCATTCAGTTCAGTTCAGTTCAGTCGCTCAGTCGTGTCTGACTCATTGTGACCCCATGAATTGCAGCACGCCAGGCCTCCCTGTCCATCACCAGCTCCCGGAGTTCACCCAAACTCATGTCCATTGAGTCAGTGATGCTATAAAGCCATCTCATCCTCTGTTGTCCCCTTCTCCTCCTGCCTCCAATCCCTCCCAGCATCAGAGTCTTTTCCAATGAGTCAACTCTTCGCATGAGGTGGCCAAAGTACTGGAGTTTCAGATTTATCATCATTCCTTTCAAAGAACACCCAGGACTGATCTCCTTTAGGATGGACTGGTTGGATCTCCATGCAGTCCAAGGGACTCTCAAGAGTCTTCTCCAACACCACAGTTCAAAAGCATCAATTCTTCAGTGCTCAGCTTTCTTCACAGTCCAACTCTCACATCCATACATGACCACAGGAAAAACCATAGCCTTGACTAGATGGACCTTTGTTGGCAAAGTAATTTCTCTGCTTTTGAATATGCTATCTAGGTTGGTCATAACTTTCCTTCCAAGGAGTAAGCATCTTTTAATTTCATGGCTGCAATCACCATCTGCAGTGATTTTGGAGCCCCCAAAAATAAAGTCTGACACTGTTTCCACTGTTTCCCCATCTATTTGGCATGAAGTGATGGGACCAGATGCCATGATCTTCATTTTCTGAATGTTGAGCTTTAAGCCAACTTTTTCACTCTCCTCTTTCATTAGGGTATTTTAATTATTTTTTAAAGAACTATTTATGTTAAAGTGTTGAAGAATTGAAACCAAATATATTCTCAGTTCTTCAGAGACTGATCTCTGTATAAAGCACTTTGTACGATGCTGGATTCACAGTAATAATTGTAATTATTATAGTTAAAGTAGTAGTATTATCAGAAAATCTATAATTCTGGGTCGTCCAGATGACCATTTTTGCCTTGCGGTCGCAAATCTTGCCTTGCAGCCCCATTCGTGTGGTCTTTGCAATGTCTCTCTCATCTGTTCTTTCTTCTCCTTTCCCACGATCTTTGAAACAAAACTGTGTTTATTTTTAAGCCATTGACTGCATTTTAAAGCTCTCATTGAACTGTCTTAACACTCTTTATCCCAAAGAGGGCGCCAATTTCTCATGAAACATAGTGTAGTATTTCACAAAATTCACTTGCTCCCAGTAGTTTTTAAATTTCACAGCTGCCATAATTTTATCCAGAAAGGTTGTTCCAGTGGCATGTTTATATAAATTAAGCCCTATTGTGTGAATGCTAATTAAAATGTTTTGCTTCTTCAGAGTAGCTTCAGAGAAAAGCCACACTTGCTGTTAAATAAGTTGAAGTTACCTTTTTTTCTAGCAACATCAAATTAAGCATTAAATGGGATTTTAAAAAATGTTTGTTTACAATCTACCAACTTTAGGGTGTGTTCCCATTCTTTGTTGTTGTTTAGTCACTAAGTGGTTTCTGACTCTTTTCGACCCCACAGACTGTAGCCCACCAGGCTCCTCTGTCCATGGGATTTCCCAGGCAAGAGTACTGGAGTAGGTTGCCATTTCTTTCTTCAGGGGATCTTCCCGACCTAGGGATCAAACCCCCATCTCCTGCTAGGCAGGCAGATTATTTACCACTGAGCCACCCGGGAAGCCTGTTTCCATTCTACTACTGGCTTAAAGAATGACTGGTGGAGCAATATAGTTCAGACCTTACGTGTGGGAAGTTAATAGGTTACCATGGGTAGGGGGCTTGTCTGCCGGTTTTAAGTTTTCTTGGCCATAGCTGGAACTGTTCCTATTTTGAACACTTGTACTGTATGCAGTATGACTGTGAATAGAGGAGGTAACGTGGTTTCTGATCTCAGCTTCAACTAGTCCTTTAGGTTGAGTCCCTGTACTTCATGTACATTTTCTCAGGAGAATGATGTGCCGAAGAAGTGCCGAAGTGCTGGTGGGCTTCATAAATTCAGGTGATGGAAGTAGAAGGAAATACAATAATGGTAATGTACTATAGGCCCCCTTATTTAACAGAAACTCATTTAACTAAAATCATTCTACACTCAAAATGTAAAGATTCAGCACAACTTCAACTGTGCCCTTCCAAATTTGAAGGTCCTAGGAGCCTGGCAGGTTACAGTCCATGGGGTCACAAAGGGTCGGACATGACCGAGCAACTAACACACACACACTCACACAGACATACACACCCACACACATAGGCATTAATTAGCTTATTCTTGCCTCTATAACTGGCTTGGATTCCAAATTCCAGCTTTTCTCTCTATGATCCCTGACTGCCAAGTAATTTGCTGGTACATGGTTACAATGAAGGTTTACCCAGAAAAAATACTACCATTTTGATTGATCTCTAGCCCCTAAAAGTAAAGCCAGTGATGAGTAGAGAATCACTGAAACTTTGCTAACTGATTACTCACTGGCGGCTGTTACTCAGAATCCAAATTCCATCCTCGAGTGGCAACATAGAAATAGCCCTAAGTGAGGGCAAGAGCTGAATTCGCAGCCCCTCTTCTTCATGCACCAGTCTAAAAGGACATTAGGACTTCCCTGGCAGTTCAGTGGTTAGGACTCTGAAATTCCACTGCAGGGGACACAGGTTCAATCCCTGGTCATGGAACTAACATCCTGCATGCCTCATGGCCAAAAAAAAAAAAAAAAAACACTGGCAAGATCTGCATATCTTTTCAGTAGGTAAGACAATAACCAAGCAATATTTCCAATTTTCATTTAATTACAAATCTACAACCCATTGCCAAATTGTTTCCAAGAATTGCCGATAAGTGCTCATACCCATCCTCCTCATTTGATCAGGTACGTGTAAGCTCAGTCGCTTCTGTTACGTCCAACTCTTTTTGATCCCATGGACTGTAGCCCACCAGGCTCCTCTGTCCATGGGGATTCTCCAGGCAAGAATATTGGGGTGGGTTGCCATGCCCTCCTCCCAGGGATCTTCCCAACCTAGGGATCGAAGCCAGGTCTCCTGCATTGTTAGGCAGGTTCTTCACCACTAGCTCCACCTAGGAAGCCCCTGATCACAGAGTACCACAATTGATTTACCTCACTGATTTTTCCTTGTGATCAGCCAAAAGTTTCCTTTATCTTACACCACCCCCACAACTGCAAGGTCACTGGGTGTGTTCACCTTGAAATGCCCACGCTGCGTCTTGGCTAGCTTCCTCCTTTTCTGACCAGAAGATTCAATCTCCTCTTCTGTAGGGCACAGCCTGAACCGCGTTCTTTTTCTTGGATTTTGGCCGTCCATGACTCCTCCTCTTCCTCTGCCCCTGACACAGCCAACACCCTTGTTCTGTTGTACCTCTATGGCAACACCTGGAACCCCGCTAGATTCCAATCCTGTAGACTCCACCAAGAAGGTAATTTTTAAATACTCATTTAAGTTTGATGCCAAACTTCATTACATTTCTGATACTTTCAATCTCTCGTCAACAACGAAAACCAGATCAATCAACCACCAACAATATCTAGAGACAGCTGTGTGAAAATGGAGGGTATAAAGACACAAGTATCAGTTCAATTCAGTCGCTCAGTCGTGTCCGACTCTTTGCGACCCCATGAATTGCAGCACGCCACGCCTCCCTGTCCATCACCAACTCCCGGAGTTCACCCAAAATCATGTCCATTGAGTCGGTGATGCCATCCAGCCATCTCATCCTCTGTCGTCCCCTTCTCCTCCTGCCCTCAATCCCTCCCAGCATCAGAGTCTTTTCCAGTGAGTCAACTCTTCGCATGAGGTGGCCAAAGTCTTTGGAGCATGGTGATAGGGCTGGACGTTGAGTCGGATTTCCACATCCAGTATTTCTATTGAGACATTAGGGGATACGAATTTTTCAATATACCATCTCTGAAATGATCATTTTCCAGTTGGTACATGACTTTAAAATGTATGCCACATTTGCTGGCATAAAATTCACACACCAAAATCAATCTGTTTAGAAAATGAATCTGATTTTATAATAAAAGTTAAAAAAAGATTCAATTAGAAATGAGCAGCTGGAAGAAAGCTGTTGCATTATTTAAGAGCATTAATGATACATAAAGGTAAGTGGGTAATAAAAGCTAATTACAAGATGGTTTTACTTCTTATGGGAGTTATAACTTCTGCCTTTCCAGAACATCATCATAATAATATTTACACATTCCTTTTTTTCTAAAGGAAATTGTGGAATTAGAAAATGATTATTATTTTGAACTCAAATGACGATGCTTTCTTGGGTTCTTATCCAGCTTCCAAAGGATAATTTTGATCCTTTGACAAATATTTACCTTTATGAACTGTTTACCACTGAAATATAGCAGAATATATATAAAATTATTAAAGATTACTTTTAATTGCTAATCTGAATGAAATAAGAAGCAGATGGCATATATGAAGCCATTGAAAATATCAGGAAAAAAACTAAACAAAAATTAGATGCTGGCTAGTGGCTCTGAGAAATGAATTAATTTCTAGAGTCGTTTCCCTTTATTATCTGTAAATATAAGATCACATCTGTAACTGAAGAGCTTGAATGAAATGTCATGTTTATTGGAAGTTGCCTCTCCCCTCCGACACTGACAATACCAGTTTACTATCCTATGAAACGTCCTTGTTTAGAACTGAAAGAGATATGTGGTATTTTTCAAAGTTGGCATTCAGACTCTCTCAGACCTGTTATGTTTGAGAAAGCTTGTTCACGACCCTGGGCACCAGAAGTTGCCTGCAATTGACAAGAATGTGATTTGCACACTGTGTGGAGCAGCCTCATGGCCCGGCTGCCTGGGGCCCACACTGAGAATTCAGCAGCTATGCGTGCTCACCGGGGCCCCATCATTAACCTGCTGTGGGACCTTCTACAAATCGCGTAATTCCAGCCATGAAAATAAACACAGACACCAATGCCCCAGAATAGATCTGAGGGAATTAGACTGTGTGCACGGAAGACAGAAACTGCCTTTCTTTCTAACACTGTTGAGGACAGGGAGTGATCAGGCTGTAGCTTACTGCTCTTTGCTTCCAAATAGGCACACATAAGCAAGGGACTATAACCAGGAAGAAGTGTGACAGCTGAGGTAAGGATGAACAGAACTTGAGCAAAATTCAAGAACTGAAAGGTCAATCTCCGGGGCTGTAAGAAAGATTTCTCAGTGATTCTAACTCTTCTGCTGGTTCCATTTGTGGGCAATGACTCCATCATTCTTGCCACTTTAGCTCTGTAGCTGAACCTTCCTTTTGATCCTGTTTCTCTTTCTCTGTCTCCCCCATGCCTTCTGGTTTTTTCCTCATTGGCACGGCACTGTTCAAAGGGAAGGAAGAAACTATTTTTCCACGGCATTATTCATGTCCTCCCTCCACTGTTGGAGCCAGGCAGAATTTCACAGACTCTCTACAACCCAAGCACTTTTTAGATGGAAAAATGGGCCCAAGTTCAGTACATGTAAGTCAACAAGGTAGTAACAGAGCTACTAGTTGCCAGGTCCTTTATATGCCAGTCCAGTGTTATTGCCATACATTGCACTTGCTGCTGCTGCTGCTAAGTCGCTTCAGTTGTGTCGGACTCTGTGCAACCCCATAGATGGCAGCCCATCAGGCTCCACCGTCCCTGGGATTCTCCAGGCAAGAACACTGGAGTGGGTTGCCATTTCCTTCTCCAATGCATGAAAGTGAAGAGTGAAAGTGAAGTCGCTCAATCGTGTCCGACTCTTAGCGACCCCATGGACTGCAGCCTACCAGACTCCTCCATCCATGGGATTTTCCAGGCAAGAGTACTGGAGTGGGGTGCCATTGCCTTCTCCAACACTGCACCTAGTGTAATGATAAAAAAAAAAATCCAAACCTCCCAGGCTGCATTGACCTTCTATTTTTCATATGTAAAAATGGTATTCTATATGCATTACTTTACAAGCTTAGGAATTAAGAGCAGGAGGAGGATTTGATGACACTTAAACTCCACTGTTTCATGTATGTAAGACTATGTAATTTAGAATATGAATGTGTGTACTTCAAAAGGCAATGTGAAGGCTTCCTTGGTGGCTCAGTGGTAAAGAATCCACCTGCCAGTGCAGGAGACATGGGTTCGATCCCTGATTCGGGAAGATCCCACATGTCACGGAGCAAGAAATCCTGTGTGTCACAACTACTGAGCTTGTGCTCTAGAGCCCAGGAGGTGAAACTACTGAGCCCACACGCCGCAACTAGAGAGCAGCCTGAGAGCAGTGAAGACCCAGCACAGCCAAATACATAAATTAAGCTTAAAAAAAAGCAATATGATTTTGAATTGTAATCACAAATATGGTTCATGTTTGGCCAGAAATAATATTTCCCTAGAAATATGTATGTTACACTCAGCAAATAACTTTGAAAAATTATAGTAAAAATTAGAATTATGGTCATAACCATGAAAAAAAAACGTCATATTAGTAAAGACCCACATCTGTCCAGTGATTAGGTAAAGCAAGGAGGTTGTTTAGTCCCTAATTTGTGTCCGACTCTTTTGTAACCCCATGGACTATAACCCCATGGACATGCCATGGGATTTTCCAGGCAAGAATACTGGAGTAGGTTGCCATTTTCTTCTCCAAGGGATCATCCTGTTCACATCTCCTGCATCGGCAGACAGATTCTTTACTGCTGAGCCCCTGGGAATTCCCAAACACTGGGCTAAATGAGGGTTTAAAATCCAGCCCTTTAAGAAGTCTTGTGCCTGAGAGCTTTCCAGGTGGTCAGAAAAGAAGAATAGTGTCATTTTTAAGCAGGTAGGATTGTGGAGGTGTACACTGCCTAGAGCCCAGCTGGGTTTTCCCCCAAAACCAGCAAAAGATAAGCATCTTGAATGTCAGAATTAATTGGCTATTAGGAGGAAGGGTACAAGAAACTCATGATTCTAAGGGTGAGTTAAGTTAGCACATAGCTCTTCCTGGGAGAGGCTATGGAGTCAACTCTGCTTACAAACAGGAAAAAAAAACCAAATTAAAACATACGCTGCATTTTCATATTGTGTGATTCCCCACCATCTATTGAGAAATTATTTAGCGATAATTATTTATATATGTATATGTGCTCAGTTACTCAAGTCACGTCTGACTCTTTGTGATCCCATGGACTGTAGCCCACCAGGCTCCTCTGTCCACGGGATTCTCCAGGCAAGAGGACTGGAGCACATTGCCATTTCCTCCTCCTGGGGATCTTCCCAACCCAGGGAATGAACCCGAGTCTCTTGCGTCTCCTCAATTGGCAGGCGGGTTCTTTACTACTAGAACCACCGGAGAAGCTCCAATATATATAAATATTAAAAATCAGGAAAGGGCAATTATTGGAGGATGAATTTGATTATTTGACTTGTAAAATAAGGCCTTATTTTTGTTGCAAGACTGTAATATGAAAGGATATGATTTTTCATCATTTAAAAACATAAATTACTTGAAACAGCAAATAAAAATTAGACTTTGACAGACAGTTTTTGAGAGCTTATGCTTAACATTCCATCCAATATTTTAAGTCATTTATCCTTTGACCAATAAAATTAAACAATTTATCAAATACCCATAATATATCCAGTTTTTTTTTAACATCTATGCTTTAATGTATTTGATCCTCTCAATCACATCTGAAAATTAGTACGAAATAAAAGAATTTTATTATCTGCTTTTCTCCTCTATAAAAACTAACAAAATATCATTCAGTTTACTTAAACAAATTATACTGGGGGAAGGAAGTTCCAGAGGGAAGGACATATGTATACCTATGGCTGATTTGTTGATGTATGGCCGAAACCAGCACACCGTTGTAAAGCAATTATCCTTCAATTATTGATACAATTTTTTAAAAACCTTTATTTACCATATCAAAAGTCTACAGTATACTTTTTCATGTAGTGTTTTGATCTGAAAGGAAAGCATTGCTTAACTCTGTAAGATTACATGGGTGAACTGCAGGCAGAGAAGTCGTTGTCTTCAGGCATATTTGTTTGTCGGAAAGATTTATGTCCAAAATCCTAGCGGTGTGGCAGTGATAATTGTAGGCAAAACATGACATCGGCTTTGTTCTTTAGACCTTTTAAATAACTCTTCACAAACCCAAGTCAAACGCGGAAACAGCTATTGTGGAAACAGCTATTCTGTTCCACAGAAAGAGCCACAAAAAGAGGTGTGTCTATTATCTGTCTACCCTCTTATCGGCATACAACTCCATTCTTTTCAGTTCATGCTGCGTGCTCAGCCGCTCAGTCGTGTCCAGTTCTTTGCGGCCCCATGGACTGTAGCCCACCAGGCTCCTCTGCCCATGGGATTTTTCCAGGCGAGGATACTGGAGTGGGGTGCCATTTGCTTCTCCAGGGGATCTTCCCGACCCAGGGATCGAACCCACATGTCCTGCGTCTCCTGCACGGGCAGGTGGGTTCTTTAGCACAGTTCTCTCTGAGCTGCCGGCCCTGGTGTGGTGTTATAGCCACACGGGGGACAGGGCACATTCGTTGAATTCACACAAAAGTGCCTTACAGGCCAACAAGAGGCCCTAAGATGTGATTACTTCTCTCATCTTAAAAAATACTGACTCCCTCATTTCTACCGGTCTTTCTTCACCCAAAAGTCATCTTCTTAAGGAGGGCCTCTCTGGCTGCCTAACTAAAATTTAACCCACCTACCCCCACTATGCACACACACTTTGTACAACATTCCCCTTCCCTGCTGGCTTATTTGTTCTCTTTAGCACGTATTATCTGCTATACTAAGCCTTTTTCTCACCTTGTAATATTTGTCTCCTCCAGTAGAATGTCAGCTGTTTTAGGGCAGAGATTTTGTATGTTTGGTTCACTGTGTCTACATTGTGTGGAAGGATGCCTAGAGCATAGTAGGCACTCAAATGTATTTTAATTTATTTCAGTGAACAAATACTGCTGTTTTTTAAATGGGAGCAAAATGCCTGACCAAACTCTCCAGGCTGTTTCATCTTCTCAGGGCCACGGATCCCAACCTCTTACACTGGCTCCTCCAATCTCTTCAAATCCCCCCCAGAGGTCAAAACAGCCACCTGGCTATCACTTTCTTCAGACCACTATTCCCCTAGCTGGTCATTCCTCCCAGGTTTCAGTGATGTTCAGTGGTCTCTGATCACCTCTGTTTTTTCAATCACTTCCTTAAAGGCACCTCCAGCAAGTTCCCTGGCAGTTGAAGTTGCCTTCAAGGATATGGCAAAGGAAATGGAAGGCAAAAATCAGTGGACAAGAAATTTTGTCTTTTTGTCATGCCTAGCAATTAAAACATACTATTTGGTGATGAGAAGATTGTGGTTACAAGTTTCTTTTCCAACACTTGGACAATTTAACTCGAAAGGAAAAAACCAAAGAAGTCGGTCATGCTGACATGACCCAAATGCTTAATTCAGTCATTGTGTTCAACCTTTCATCATCTTCCCAGACACATAAGAACAGCACTGATATTGCTGTTTAGATGCCTTAAATCTCCAGTGCTCAGATATCTGTATGTCTATACATGGAGATGGCACAGCAACAGTGCAGAGCAGGAGCTGGTCCTTGCTCCTGCCTCCCGCCTCATTCCACACAGACATACAAACTTATATTAAAAACCCCTTCACCATCTCCTACCTTATCACCTTCAGTCCCAACCAATGTGTTACAGAGAAAACATCTTCTTTTGTTATTACATGTTCCTCTTGTCTCCCTTTTACTTTCATCCCTTAGCCTTGTTCCTTTCACCCTTTGTCTGTGTGTATGATAGAATCACAAACATTTGTACACATATATACTAGTTTCCCTGACATTTCGGTGCAATAATCCAAATTTCTCTCTCCCTACATCCCTATTCTCCCATAATCAGTAAAAAGAGGCCAAAGGAGAACAAAAAATAGTGATGGACCAAAAAAATATTCAGATAATGACTTCTCTTTAACTTTGGATACAGTGATGTGTGGATATTTTTAGTGTTTGTCTTTGAATGTCCTCAAAACTTGGATTACTGTGCTATCCTTTAAACGTAAGAATATGAACTTTGGAGACATATAAACTCCAAAGTCCAAACTCCAAACTCCATTACTGTATTACTCATACAGTAATATAGCAATTACATAGTCAGGTAAAATAAGTTTGGGGAGAACATGAGAAAATGAGAACCATTCTACACTGCTGTGGGCACGCCATGGGGTATAGCCATTCCAGATACAATATGGCAATACCTAGTGAGAGAAAAGCTTGCCTTCCAGCACCTGAATGGGACACTTTTCCTTTGTTTTACTGTGGCACACCCTTTGCTGGTGAATATGGGTCAAAATTCCAATCAGAAAATAAGCATAAGAAGCATAGATCATGCACAGTAAACAATGAGAGTGAAAACAGACCTACTCCATAGGACTGTTAATAACACGAGTGCAGTGTCTAGAATGTAGCACCTGGTACCTGAAAGGTACCCACGTACGTTTATATTAGATAAAAACCGGAGAAGGTCTACATTTGGAGAATAAAAAAAGGCCTCACAATTATTTGCTTATGAGTATGTTTTTGCAAGAACTTTCATTTCTGACCCCTAAAGAATTCGTTTTAAACTTCCACAGATTTTTCCCATGAAGTGAGCCAAATGGTAAACACAGGACTCCTGAGAGCTTGGGGTCAACTTCTTACCAGCTCTATTCTGAGGCCCAGGGAAGGGGGAAGCCTCTTCAACTGTAACAGGCACTAGAATGAGGCCCCTCCCACCCCTTACGTGCAGCGGTATAGAAAGGTGAGGGCTGGGAAAACAGCCCTCCACTTCTGCATACAGATTTCCCATCTTCTCTTCTCAGTGCTGACTTACTCCCTCCCACACGCCTTCCCATCCACAATGGTCCCCCTTTCCTTCCATCCCCACCCTGGGGCTTCCCATCTCTTTTTCTTATCCCTTATCCTTATTTCTTGTTCCTTTCTCTTTGTATTTGTTCTCCTTTCACTTTGGATTTGTTACCTTTATTTTAGCTCAGCTGGTAAACCCCAGTTTGATTTCTGGGTCAGGAAGATCCCCTGGAGAAGGGATAGGGTACCCACTCCAGTATTCTTGGGCTTACCTGGTGATTCAGAAGGTAAAGAATCTGCCTGCAATGTGGGAGACCTGAGTTCGATCCCTGGGTTGGGAAGGTTGCCTGGAGGAGGGCATGGCAACCTAATTCAGGATTATTGCCCGGAGAATCCCATGGAGAGAGGAGCCTGACGGGCTACAGTCCATGGGGTCACAAAGAGTCAGACATGACTAACAGTTTCACTTTAATTTTATCTTGTAGTTGTCCACTCCCTTTTACATTTAACTATTCTAGTTTTCTTTCTCATGTTTGTTGTGCTTCCTTTTGCACACCCCCCACCCCTCCCAGTTCCCCCCAGCAAAAAAATGACTAATCTCACTCTCACTTCCTGGTTTCTCTCCCTCGCTCTCAGCATCAACCCCTACCATGTTGGCACCCCACTAAAGTCCTTCTGTGTTCTTATTAAGATTTGCAATACAGTTTATTCGTATTTGCTTGCTGCATGTCAGTCTAACTCTGATTAATCCCCCTTTTATGGAAAATGCAACTTTATAACTTTAAAGAGAGGTAGGGAAATGAAAAAGCATGAGTGAACTGGAATAGTACCCATTTTTTTTTAATATCTACCATGTTCCAGATCCTTGATGTACATTGTCTCCAATCTTCACAATAACTTTGAAAAAGCTATTATTTGTTCTCATTTTATAGTTGAAGAACAGATACAGAGCAATTGGGTGACCTGCCAAGGGACACAGAGAGAATTTTATCCCACACCTTTACAGTTCCTTCATCTATTCCCAGCCCAACATCACCGCTTCATAAGTGAATTGAACTACTTACTGCACTTTTTTTATGCAACTTAAAGGTTAATTTCCATTTACAGTTATTACAAAATATGTTCCATATTCCTCCTCTGTATAATACATCCTTGAGCCTATATTATACCCGACATCCTGTATTCCCATTCCCCAGCATCTTTACTGCCCCTCTTCCCCTTTCCACTGGTAACCACAATTTTTTTCTTCATTTTAATTTCTTTTTAACACCAAAACCATTTTGCATTGGGGTATATCCAATTAACAACATTGTAGAAGTTTCAGGTGAACAGCGAAGGGACTCAGCCATACATATACATGTATCCATTCTCCCCCAGACTCCCCTCCCATCCAGGCTGCCACGTAACATTAAGCAGAGCTCCATGTGCTCCACCTGGACTCCCCGAGGGAAGGTTTCAACAACTGGGCTGGGGCTGCGGTTGAGTGAGTTACAAGTGCTGCTAAGGACTAAAAGTTTATGAGTACCCCCTACCCCATCATAGGGTTCCGTATTCTTGTCTGGAGAATCCCATGGACAGTGAAGCCTGGTGGGCTACAGTCCAAGGGGTTGCAAACAGTTGGACCCGACTGAGTAACTAACACATACATATATACAATCTGGATCGGTTGGTTGAATTAATACTCATAAGATGCTCATGGACCAGCAAGTCCTAGAAGTCCCAGCATCCCAGAGTGAGAGTCTTTCCAGACTGGAGGCGTATTCACCAAGACAGCTATGAGCCACTGGCACCTCAAACTCTCCAGGTGCCCAAGAGGAATCTAGATAGTCTTAATATACCTCAAAAAGTCACTGAGCACAAGTTCGTGTGCCCAACACACAGTGAGGCCAAACAACATGGAAACGTCAGAGTTTGGAGCAGACAAAAGTTGATTTCAGGACAATGCAAGGAGACCTGTGGCTCCTGCCCCAAAATGCCCCAGACTTTCTGAGGGGTTTCAGCAAAGCATTTTTAACAGCCAGGTGAGAGGGGGAAAGTCACAGAGTAAGTGGTCATATTGTGCACAGTTCTCTGACTGGTTGATTGATTGTGAGATAGGTAACAGGGTGGCTAATTTTAATCAATCCTTGGGTACCAGTAGGTCCGAGGGCTACATTCCCAAGACTATCATGGAGTTAATTCCTTCTATTTGGTTGGTGGGTTTTAGCATCTGAAAAACTCAGGAAAGATGCATGAGATACCATTATCCAAGCACTTTAGAGAGGAACTACGGCAGAGGATGTGGGGGAAGGGTCCTGTTTGGTTACAAGAATTGGAAATCAGTGTTTCAAATGAATGTATGAAAGACAAGCTCTTAAGATATACGGCATTAACTTCTGATGCAGTTAGCCTCAGAAGGTACCGGATGTCAAAATAAACCTCTATTCCCTTATAATTTCCAAAAAAAAATTATATACATAGACACACATATATGATCAATGATGTAATGATAAGCATGAGTATTCGTTCCTGTAACTACTCCTCTCACTCAGTAGCTTTCATGCTAAGTAACTAACAAGTATCGTAGAATTAGGATAGAGCATTAAGATAAACTAAGAGTGTTAGGGGAAATGAAGGGAAAAGAATACAGATATGCTATTTTACTATCTTAGTATCGGTGTTAATGTCTTCTTGAAGGTAGTGTGACAATAGTTGGCTCCTGGGCAGTTGTTTTTTTTTTAAGTTAATACAGCATTTATCAGGACTTTAGTCCCTTCCCATCTGGTGAGCAGTATGTCCCCTCATTGGAATCTAAGAAGGAGCTAGTGTATACTGAAACCAGATTTGATGCTTAGAAAATCCTTGAGCTGTTAAAAGGCACACCTGTGTTGTTTGGCAGCTGAGTTGAATCTCAAGTAAAGAATTTCTGCAAATCTCTGGTTCAGTCGGCTAAACTGGTTTCACTCCCACTGAACAAGTGTGGGGTGGGGGAATCCTCTATTTTTCCTTAACAACCATAATAATGCCAAATAAATAACTTCCGATGTTAAATCTCAGCAGCTTAGTTCTCAAATGTGGAAAGGCTCAGAATATATTTCAGGCCATTTAATGTCTTTATGTCAAATTTATTATAAATTAGTACTATTCATATCAGAAAAGAAACAATGCTTATTTTTTTGGAAAGGCCAAGTTAATGTTAATTAAGACTTTTTTTGAATAATTTGGAGAAGTAACTTTCTGTTATCACTTTTGTGTTTAAATTAAGAATGGTTTGTTATGACTAGTTACATAAACAGTTCAGTAAACTGAATCCTAAAGAAAATAAGGAAGCATTTATCAGTTGAAAGGTACTCTGTAAACGGGTTTTCAGATTAACTGCAAAGGTTATTTGGGACTCTAAAATCTTAAAGTGAAATAGGTCATTTATCCATTACTTCCTTTAAAAAGACTCTCTTCAATCTGTCTTCCTTTTTTGGACATTCTTATGTTAGATGATGTGGTTTCTTCTGACTAAACTGGTTTTGAAAAACTTAAGATATAAGACATTTCTAAGTAAATACTTGATTCACTACATAATATTCTTTAGGTGTTAAGGAAAGTTAATATTTTTCATCCTTCGGTCAGGTACTTGTGGGCTCTAAGAAGTCACTCTTCATAGTTAATATGCAGTCCATGCCAGCGAAGAGAAGTCTGGGGCTGTGAAACCTCACGGAACAGACAAAGGATAAAAGTAAAAGAAAATTAGTCAAGTCCACAGGCATAACGACCCTAGTCTGTTTCAGCTGGCAAAGGAACTAATAGTGCTGCCACACGGTTAATAATTTATGGGTTGTTTGTGGTATTTTCAACCCTTTTAAGTTGAAGCTGTGTGTTATGATCTCTGTAGTAAAAGAGTATTTCTTTTTTCAAAGTTTTCAACCAAGAAAGGAATATTCTTTTTCTCTATAACACAAATCATCCAGTTTGCTAAATTGACTGTTTATATACATGAATCTCAACTGGTCAGAGCTGTGATGTCCAACCTGACTGTGCATTACAAGTTTTGGAAAAATCACTACCAGAGGCACCCCCAGAGATTCTGGATTAAACGGTCTGGTGATGTAGCAGAGTCTTCCTTGGAGGTCCAAGTTAGAATTTAGAATTTGTTTCCTCCGAAAGCTATATTGCAATGATAGGTTCGTGGATATTTTAAGTACAGTTCGCAAAACTACATTATTTGTTAAATAAATCTGTGGGGGCTAGTCTGAAGCACCAAATTATTCTTCACAGTTGTTTTTGTAAAACCATGTACCTGTGGTTCCAAATGATGGCATTCATAACCAATTTATTAATAAATTAGGATCTTCATGAGTCTTTAAGGTCACAATACTAGACTTATTGTGTGTCAAAAGTAAGTCAGAGCCTTGCAAAAAAAGAATCAACAATTTAGTGAGAAACTACCATGAGGAAGACAAAAGCAAACAAAGACACTCAAACAAGGCCAGGAAATAAAGTACAAAACCAACATCTGTGCACATTTTAACTTTTGGAAAGTCCATAGGGAATGTTTTGGATTATGACTTCTTGTGTTGTCTGAACAGTAAATCGGATTAAAAGAAAGCAGATCATCCAGAAAGAAATATGACGTAGAAATAATGGTGTAAATATGCTGGAGGGTATGAAACCAGAAAATAAAATCATTTTAAAATGGCAAATCATACAAAAGAATAGAGGACACCTTGTTGTCAATACTCAAAGGTGACTGAGGAGGTTAGGTATGTGCTTCCCAAATTATTTCTAAGCTGGATCCCCCAGTAAACCCAACATTACACACCAGGACAAGCTGGGACCAAGGGGAGCATAGTAGTGGAATCACGTCTGCATTCCACCAGGTAAACTGTCTTCACCAGTATTCCCATTCACACAAGCCGTGAAATGGTCAAGCACACACACACACACTTCGCAAGAGCTGCTGCATGGCACCAAAGTAGGACTTAACTTGTGTTTTCTCAGTGCAAATCACGGCAGTTGCATGGATGTTAAAGAGAGACAGATTTGGACTCAACAGAAACAAAAACTTGCTCAAAGGCTGTCAGTACAAAACAAAACCAGAACACACACCTTGCCACACGCTAAAACCTGAAGTTCTGAAGGTTAGAGCGTGAACTGAATATTATCTCTAGAAACACGATGATTGTGTTGAGTGTGGAGTGTGTCCGTGTGATCTCCAACGTTCCTCCCAAATCTTTTCAGATGTTTCTATAATTCAATGCTCTCTCTTCTCCAGAGACATCAAATCACTTCTAATTTCATTCTATACTCGTTTATTATTTTTTTTAAGTGACAAAGGGGAATTGAGAAATTCTTCACAATGAACCAAAGTGTCCCTGCATAAACATTGGGAAGCAGGCTTGTTGTTCAGTCACTTAGTCGTGTCTGACTCTCTGTGACCCCATGAATTGCAGCATGCCAGGCTTCCTTGTCCTTCATTATCTCCCTGAGTTTGCTCAAACTCATGTCCATTAAGTCAGTGGTGCCATCCAACCATTTCATCCTCTGTCACCCCATTCTCTTCTTGCCTTCACTCTTTCCCAGCATCAGGGTCTTTTCCAATGAGTCAGCTCTTAGAATCTTGTGGCCAAAGTATTGGAGCTTCAGATCAGCACCAGTCCTTCCAATGAATATTCAGGGTTGATTTCCTTTAGGAAACAGGATTAGCTAGCTTTATTATAGCACTGATTTAAAGGTTCATTCCAAGAACTTTGGACCTCCCAGGTGGCTCAGTGGTACAGAATCTGCCTGCCAATGCAGGAGACACAGGTACAAATCCCTATTTGGGGAAGATTCCTTGGAGGAGGAAATGCAACCCACTCCAGTATTCCTGCCTGGAAAATCCCATGGACAGAGGAAACTGGCTGCCCTACAATCCATGGGATTGGAAAGAGTCGGGCACAAAAGAGCACCCTCGCACCAAGAGCTTTAAAGGGACAAATAATAAAGCCAGTCTTTATTCTCTCATTTTTGCCCAAATGTGTGACCTCTGGAGCCAAAAGTACACCCTGCCAAGTTTACTTTCAGATAGCAATGAAGGAATGAGTTTATCCCTCAGTTGGATGCTAAAGGTGGAGCTGGTAAAAAAAAAAAAAAAAGTAAAACAAGATGCAGAGAAGCTGAAACAGACCATCGTAGAAGAGACTCAGAAACGGGAGCTGGAAGGAACCCACAGGAAAAGTTTAAATGCATGTCCTACGTGTAGTGCATTGGTATCAGCAGGCCAGCGCTGTGACTGGAACAGTCACGATCAGGACTGTAAAGAAGGTCCCCTTGCAGCCTGGGCTCTGCACAGACCGCTGTCCTGAATTGAGGTCTGTGTCACCCACCTCCTTGCAATGACCTTCTGCATGCCGCCAGGCCGAAAGGAACTGCAGAAGCTCAGGGCAAGGCTGACTTCGAGCCCAGAGCTGCAGGGATCGCTCCTTGACAAGCTGAACTGGGTCACCCAAAAGAGCGTGGCACGAAAACCTTTAGAGTTCAGCGGGCCAAGGGCTGCGTTAGCAGGCCGTGTCCTTTCCGGGCATCAAAAGCCTTTCTTTTTTTTTTTTTTTTTGCTCTGCTTTTACAAGATACTCTGAACGCCAAGCTACTGCCAATGGGTAGAGCGGGGGAGGGGAAAGAGGGTGGGTGCAGCAGGTCGTCCACATTTGGCTGCCAATTTGTTCAACAGGAGAGCCCCTCTCCACGGTGCCTCGGCCCCGAGATGGCGAGCAGGGAGTGGGGAGCCGCAGGGACGCGCAGGGTCGCGTTGGGCCAGCAGGCTGGAGGGGAACCCGGGTAGCAGCTCCGCGCGAGCCGTTTCTGCTCCCCGAGGGCGCGTCCCGGGTCCGCGCGCGCCCCCTAGCGCCGGGTCCGCGGGTGGGCGGGGCGACGGGGGCGGGGCCGCGGGGCCGGGCGCGCGGGGGTCGCTGTGCGGCCGCCGAGTGGGGAGCGCGAGAGCGAGCGCGGCTGCAGCGGGCGGCATGGCGAGCACGGCGTCGGAGATCATTGCCTTCATGGTCTCCATCTCCGGCTGGGTGCTGGTGTCCTCCACGCTGCCCACCGACTACTGGAAGGTGTCCACCATCGACGGCACGGTCATCACCACCGCTACCTATTGGGCCAACCTGTGGAAGACGTGCGTCACGGACTCCACGGGCGTCTCCAACTGCAAAGACTTTCCTTCCATGCTGGCGCTCGACGGTCTGCATCCCCTAGCCCCCCAGCCCCAGACCCTCGCTCTCTCCTCCCCTCCGCCCGCGGTTGGGCGCCCGCTGAGCCTCACGACCCCCGGCGGGACCCGCCCCAGCCCCCCGCCGCCCGCCCCGGACTCCTTCCCAAGCCCGGCCGCGCTTTCCCTCTCGGTCCCTGGAGGAGCCGGGGAAGAGTCCCCGGTGCCCGTGGCCCGCCTTCCCCGGACATCTGTCCCGAGGGGGCGCCTGTTTGAGCCCAGATCCCCGGGGCGGGTGAAAGGGGACGCGCAGAACCGACCTGGGTGGGGTGGGTTCCTCTCAGGCGACTGGGATGGAGGGAAGCAGGTCTGCTGTCCTAGGAGTTGAGGACTGAGTTGTGGGACCCCCCTCTCTCTTGAGAACTGTTGGGGCAGAGAGTCACGGAGAGGGGGCTTGCCCTCTCCAGCCAGCACTCCCAGAAGGGCTGGATTCTGATTTAAACGGACTCGTCAAAGCGAAATCTGCTTGTTCTGAACTCTTTGTAGCCGTTTCATTCGTGGTTTTAAAAGTGGGCTGGGGGAAAGGAAACATACTGCAGGGGCACCCTCCCTCCAAAAAAAAAAAAAAAAAAAACCGCTAAGTATCTGCAAATGGATCTGCTGGGCTTTAACTTTTGCTGTACATTTTAGGAAAATAAATAGTTCTTGCTTCTGCTGCAGAGAATAGCTGAATCCTGGCCACCCAGAATCTTGTGCGGGGGAAACTGACAAGTTCTGTGTGGCTCTAAGTCCACATCTGCTGCCAGTTGTTCATGAGACTGTTTTCTAGGCTGTTCTTGTTAGCTGGGCTGTATAAGGTATTGTATTAGAGCAACAGATGTTCACAAAGAAAACTGGCTATTTTTAGTTTCAAGAGGAATGGTACCTGTCCATTGCTCAAGTTCTAGGCTCCTTTCTCCCAGGATTTCACAGCACATCGTTCCTGGCAGAAACTTTAAGAGAGTCATTTACATGAGTTCTTGGTTTGAGGTGTTTTCTTTTTCTTTTATTACCGCACAGCAAGTCTTTGTTTGCGTAGCTGAGTAAATAACAGACAAAATTTAATTCCCCTGAGATGGTGCTGGCCACGAAAAGCAAACTCTTGCTCAACGGAGGTATTTGGTGGAAACTCCACCGAAGGGAATAGGTATCTGGTTTTAGATGAGTGACACCTGGCTCTGCCATCGTGGTGTGTAAAATAGGTAGCTGGGATGCCACTGATGGTCTGGAATGACTGTTGAATTTCCTGTGCCCTGCAGAGCACACATCCAGATAGATGTTTGGACAGGCAGGCTCGTTTCTGTGGTTTCCATTTAGGAATATGGATTGACAGTTGTTGTTCTAAACACGTTCGTACTGAGAGGCTGCCAGGCAGGTGCGCTTCCTTCTATGGGACAGTTGGGGGACAGAGGTGGCGATCGAGAAATAAATACATCATGAAAATGATTGGGTGTAGAATAGTGAAGCCCTCACCCTGTGTGTCTGAGGTGAGAATAGACGTCATGGTCAAGATCTGGGGGCATGGGAACTTCGCTGGTGGTCCATGGGCTAAGACTCTGAGCTCCCAATACAGGGTGCCCAGGTTTGATCTCTGGTCAGGGAACTAGAACCCTCATGTCCCAACTAAGACCTAAGGCAGCCAAATAAGGGGTTCCCAGGTGACTCAGTGGTAAAGAATCTGCTTGCCAATGCAGGAGACACAAGAGACATGGGTTCAATCTGTGGGTCAGGAAGATCCCCTGGAGGAGGAAATGGGAACCCACTCCAGCATTCTTGCTGGTAAAAATCCCCTGGACAGAGGAGCTTGGCAGGCTACAGTCCTTGAGGTCGCAAAGAGTCGGACACGACTGAGCCACTGAACACACATACAGGACACATACGAATACATAAATAAATTTTTTTTAGAAAGATTTGGGGGCCAGAGAGGTAGTGAGGAGGAAGAAGAGCATAGCTTTCAACCATCCAGCTCTAAAGAAGAGGAGTGACGTTTGTATACAACTCAGCTCACAAAATGGCCTTCCATATGTGCTGTTGTGTCTAGAAAATGACTTTACAAAACATAAATGACATCACCGCTTGTTCTGCCTTGTTTTCAAGTTAATAACATAGCTTTCCAAGTCAGTACCTATAGAAATGACTCTTTTTAACGACTGCATGAATACTGTTAAATAAACTGGTTTATTTAACGACTTACCCACTGTTGGACGTTGGGTAAAGCCTTCCTAGGTTTTCACTGTCGTTAGCGCTTTACGGAAAACCTTTCTGTTTGCTTCTTTGTGCGTATGTGTGTTTCTGTAGCGTAAATACTGAGAAGTAGTATTGTCAGAGCAGCCGAATATTCATTTTATTAGTTTATACTGCCACATTAATTCCACCTATAGTATGAGAATACCTGTTTCTCTCCACATTCTCACCACTAGATTTCTCATCCAGTTTAATGGGCAGCAGCCTATCACTTTATTCTTCTAGTTGGCATTTCCCTGATTACTGTGATTTTGACCATCTTATCATATACTTATTGACCACTTTTTTTCCTTTTATGAGTTGCTTGTCTGTATCTTATGCCCATGGTTCGGTTATTTCCTCTTGGTTTAAATGACTTTTTTTTTTTTAAGATTATAGATGTGGGTCTTTGATTTGTTAGATATGTTGCAATCTCAGCCCATTGCTTGTCTTTTAAATGTGGGTGTCTTTTCTCATACAAAACATTGAAATGTATCCTATAATCCAATGTATCAGTCTCATCGTGCTGGCTCAGCTTCTTGTGGCTTAAGAGGGCATCGCCTCTACCAAAGTGATCATTTACTTTTCATTATCTCCCAGGATAATATTTGAAGGGGGGAGTTCAGCCATGCAGCTACATTTTTCCCTGTAGAGAGAAGTCAGTTCCCCCCACTTACAAGTGGAACTTCCCAGAACAAGCCTCTTTGCTTGTTGATGCTCTGCAGTGTACTTTTGGGGCAGCCACATATGCTTGGATGCTGGCCCTCAGTCAGGTCCTGCCCTCAGCACGGTCCACTTGGACTTCTTGATATTGCATTTGAAGTGGAGGGAGAAAGCTACATTAGCAGGGGGTGTTGTGGCCACAGCTCTGAGTAAGCCAACCCTCCCCTTAATCCAGGCAGAAAAATCCAAGGGAGAGAGAAGGCTCACAGTGCTTCCCTGTCTCATCTGAGGTGGAAGAACATGTCTCTTGGACACAGAGGATGGGGTCATTATTCTGAATTTCCTGTATGAAGTCAAAGCTCTGATTCCTTATTGTCAAGCGGTATTATTGTTATCCCAGTTTTCCCTGTATGGAAGAAGCTAAATGTACAGATTGAATGTAATGCCATGTTAAGATTCCAACTCTAATTTCTGCCTAGAATCAATCTTAAGTGTTAGAGACAGGAAGCTTTGATGTGTTTCTTACCACTCACCAGACACTTAGTTCATTTATTCCTCCTGTGAAGTAAGTGCTGTTCTCCCTGGGTTTTACAGATGAGAAAGCAGGCTTGGAGAGATTAGGGAATGTAGTTAAGGATACACAGCAGGTAAAGAGAGGAACCGGAGCTGAAATTCAGAGTTCCTGTTTGCCCCTCATACCATCTTTCTCACAAAGGATCTGCTAAAAGCACATTTTTTTTTCTTTCTTCCTTCAATAAACAACTAGCAAGAGTGCTGCTAGGAAATTGTCTCCACCAAGTGGATATTTTTATTTCTGCTAGTTGGAAAATAAGGTACGTGTGGAAAACATTTAACTTTTACGGGACACCTTGAAGGTTTCCTCCAACGGAATTCATTAAGGTCATGGTATTTTACTAATTGAAAAACTCACGGTTGAACGAGCTGGTGATTTCTGTTTATTGCTAACCCATATTCCTTTCAAAGCACCACTTGAACTACAGCTGGGAAGCATTTTAAGCTATGCTTTAGTTGGTTTTTTTTTTTTTTTTTCAGTTTATGCCATCTATTTTTGTTAGTGGGAATGTTTGTCATTTTTTCCAAGGAAGTTAACTATAAATTATACTTCAGAGAACTTCTGAGCAAATATGTTCATGCCTCAGCACTTTAATGTGTTAATTAGCTATTAACGGTGTCAGTAAATTAGACCTGTCAAAAATAATAGCCTCCTTGACTAGGTTTTTACCACCACTTCACTTGAGGGTGTTACTTATAAATTTTGACCTCCGGAACTGTTAAAAAAGCAAGGTTGTAGAAGTCTGCTTTGCAAAAGATAAACTCTGAGAGAGTTTGTGGGAAGTCACCCAAGGCTTGAGTCTGTGGGTGTTTTAAGAACCAGTAGCCCCTAATTTGCAGACCTCGAGCCTACCAACAAATGCATTCCATTTATGGCTGGCAGTGGAGTTTATCCCAGGAACTCCAGACCCTGCAGTACCTTCCTTTGTGTGTGTGCTGTGTGTGCTTAATCGCTCAGTCATGTCCGACTATTTGCAACCTCGTGGCTCCACTGTCCTTGGGATTTTTCATGCAAGAATACTGGAGTGAGTTACCACTCCCATCTCCAGGGGATCTTCCCCACCCAGGGATCGAACCCCCATCTCCAACATTGTGGGCGGATTCTTTACTGTCTGAGCCACCAGGGAAACCCTTTATGCATGTGATGAATTAGCAACTTATTGCTACACTTCTCATGGTAGGCAGAGTTACCTTCCCCTCCACATCAGGGTTCTGGTTGGTTCTGATGAAGGACTGACATCATCAGAATCTGCTCTCTCTCTATCTCTCCTCTTGTGCCAAGAGGGCAGAGCCAGTCTTTCTGTAGGTATCAGAGCTGAGACAGGAGAACCGAGTGAGAAATTCAGAAAAAAATAGTATGAGTAATGGTTAAAGTTTAAAGCCTACTGTTATTTTCCCCAGTCATATTAAGGGTTGAATGCACCAGCCTCGGATTCTGACCACTGTGTACCATCTGGGAAAATGCATTCCACGTTCTGAGTGATCAAATTGTAGACTTAACCGTTTGCACGGCTTGTGTATTTTCTGTACATAAAGTCTATGAGATTACTAAGGTAAATGCAAATTATGGTAGATGATAAGGTTTTCTAGAATAGTTTCTTTTTTTTTTAACATTATAATAGAGGTTATGGGCTTCCCAGGTGGCACTAGGGGTAGAGTCAGCCTGCCAGTACAGGAGATGCAAAAGACGTGGGTTCAATCCCTGGGTCGGGAAGATCCCCTGGAGAAGGGAATGGCAACCCATTCCAGTATTCTTGCCTGGAGAATCTCATGGACAGAGGAGCCTGGTGGGCTACAGTCCATGGGGTCACAAAGAGCTGGACACAACAGAGAGACTATTAGTACTACTAAGTCACACATACACTTTCTAGTCTGTTTAGGATTGCAGTAAGAATCAGCTAAAACATCTCAAAACCATAGGTTGAAACAAATGTCAAAAAAATTTTGAAACCGCACTGTCCCAGTAGCTCTGGTGGTAAGTGATGAGCTAGTTGCAGTTTCTCTGGAGGACTCTCTTTAACCTTGCAAGGGGGAGGGAGGTGGGAGGGGGGTTCAGGATGGGGAACACGTGTACAGCCGTGGCAGATTCATGTCAATGTATGGCAAAACCACTACAATATTGTAAAGTAATTAGCCTCCAATTAAAATAAATTTATATTTTAAAAAATCCTTGCAAGAAACTAACAGGCTTCCTCCCCCTGTGCTTCTGCTGCTCCCTGGGTTCGGCTGGGGGACTTGAGGATTGCAGCTTAAAATGGAGCTGAGTTAGGATTCCGCAGCAAACACACAGATCACCCTTGCAGCACTACTATTACTACCAAAATAAGCCTCCCTTATCCTGTTTTGCTAAAAAAATAAGTTTCTTTTACTGTTTTTTTTTTCTTTTGACAGCCTCACCATCAGTAAAATTATTTTCTGTCTGGAAACAGTTCACACTATAAAATGGAAGATCGTTGTCCTTGCTTTCTGCATTTGGGGTGGTGTTCAATTGCTAAGTCAGGTCTGACTCTTTGTGACCCCGTGGCTTGCAGCATGCCAGGCTCCTCTGTCCTCCACTGTCTCCCAGTATTTGCTCAAACTCATGTCCATTGAGTTGGTGATGCATCCTAACCATCTCATCCTCTGTCGTCTCCTTCTCCTCCTCTTGCCTTTAATCTTTCCCAGCATCAGAATCTTTTCCAATGAGTCAGCTCTTCGAATCAGGTGGCCAAAGCTTCAGTTTCAGCAACAGTCCTTCCAGTGAATATTCAGGACTGATTTTCTTTAGGATTGACTGTGATTTGCAATTGTAGAGGCCTAAATTTGTTAAATTAATTAGAACATCTTCTGGGTACTCTTCAAAATGGATCCTGGGAATAGTAATAAAACTTAAAATTTAATTTTTGACCAAGAAACGTGGCCTGGAGGCCACCTTCCAGCATTATTCCCTGAATATATGATTGTTGTAGCCTTAGAATTATTACTTATGTGATTATCATAGCCTTTGCCTGAACACAGTAGGAAATGACTTGTGTATCTTGGCACTTATGCGTTTTTTCAAATTAAAAAGTTTAATTCCAACTGTAAACCCGATAGATATTATGTTCATTTGTTCAACAAATATTTACTTACACTGGTGTGTCATCAATGTTTCAGAATATAGCACTGTTTCAGGCTGAAATATACATAATGACATTTTAAAAATGTATTCATTTATATCCTATTAATTTAAAATTTGTTAATGTCTGGACAAAAGCCAGTCTGAAGTTTACCATCATCCTGGCTGTGCAAATAAAAATATATGACTAAGAAAATGAGTGGTGTAGGAGGAATGTTCAAAGAAACCAACAGAGCAAGCTTTTAGGATACTTGGAAAGCATCCATTTGTATGCAGTTAATTTCATAATTATAAAATATTCTTCTAGGAACTAACCACTGCTTATTTAAACCCAGTGTTATTGTATGTGCCCTGAAAATTTTTTAAAAGGTCATGAAAATACATTTTGATTTAGATTCCTCATGGTTCATATTTTTCATGATATTTCAGTTGGTCTCATTTATAATCTTTCACTAATATTAGAAGATGTGAGTCTTTGGGAGCTCTGCTCAGTTATAAGGTTTTCAATGTCAGAATCATCAAAACATCTGTTTTAAAGGTCTGATGTGCAAAGGAGCAAGAGGGTTGAGAGAGCGGCGGATGAGGTTTCTCCGGGTGAAAGGCAGTATCATGTGGATTTTGTAGTCAGATCTGGATGGAATTCATTCCAGCCTCTTACTCGCTCATCCCTGGCATACCACGTAGCTCTTGTGTGTCTCGGTTTCCTCACCTGTGACTGTGGGAATAATAACACTCAGAGATGTAGCCTGAGGACCCTGCATATGCCAGACTGAAAAGTGTGCTATAGGGATTAACTTTCTTTCCATTCTTGCTTGTTTTAACATGTGTTTTAACCATTTTTCGGTCTTTTTTTTTTTTTTTTCTTTTTTTTCAGAAAACAGAAAGTCGTTCAGGAGGACAATGTAAAATGTGTTTCTCCCTGGACAGCCACATGTTTTATGCTAATGTAAATGCCCTACTGTAATTGCAGGTTACATCCAGGCGTGTAGAGGACTTATGATTGCCGCTGTCAGCCTGGGCTTTTTTGCTTCCATATTCGCCCTGATTGGCATGAAATGTACCAAAGTCGGAGGCTCAGATAAAGCCAAAGCTAAAATTGCTTGTTTGGCTGGGATTGTATTCATACTGTCAGGTAAATAGTAACTTTCTTCCAAACAAGGGGCTTCAGGATGTTAATGAAATACCCGGAGTCATAGTCTTTTCCTTCTGATGCTCTTTAGGGCTGTGCTCAATGACCGGGTGTTCCCTGTATGCAAACAAAATCACAACAGAATTCTTTGATCCCCTCTTCGTGGAGCAAAAGTAAGTACTCTTCTTAAGTCTGTATGCTTGTGGCTTACAGGAAATGGATTTAAAATCATCTTCTAAATTAAGGTACCTAAATTTCCTCTATGGCTTATGAAAGTGGGGTATACGGATAGAGGCTATTTGATGACATCATTTAAGAGCAAACGGGGTATGTGCTACATTGGCAAAAGATGCATGGAATCACTGCATTAGTGTTACAAATGTCTTGTAACATACTTGTCTGTAAATAGCTCAAGGCTTAGGATTTAGAACGCTAAAGCTCGTCTACTATACATTGTAAAACTGAAGTCAAATAGCGGGAAAGTGAAAGAGAGGTGTAAGATGGGGAGGAAAGAAGGAGAAAGGATGATAACCGAAAATTAAGTGCTTGCCTTGATTGCTGTCCATCCAAAATGATACTTGCCAGATTTTAGGCTGTGGGCCAGTTTCCATTGCAGACATTGAGATGAAAACGAGACTGTGGTTCTGAAGATTAGAAATGATTAAATGATAGTGAATAAAATATTATTTTTCATTTTTAATCAGCCTTTTCCATTTGTTCTGTTGACTATGGCCTTAACAAGTTCTACCTAATAAACCTTTGTAAAGAAACTGTACATGATGCAGGGTCTTTAAAAAAAATGCTCTAAGAGTGGCACAGACACCCAGATGTGACCAGTTTCAGCTGCGGGTGAATGCTTTGGCACTTACAGACCAGTTCTCTTGTTGCTGTTGGTTTTTAACTGTGGGCTGTTGCTTTTTATAGTTTCCCTAGGCTTATTTCTTTGCTTTGGAAAAAAACCAAGGAATACCAAATTAGAAATCATAATAGATCAAACAGTTTGTCTTCCGTGAGAATATTCCCATAGATTCCTGTAGAAAACTGCTCATGTATGCATGTGTACCGCTATCAACCAGGCTGGGGATTTTCTTTTAGTCTTCAGATAAAATACTATAGAATTTTAAGAGAGTAATTACTAAAATGTCTGATCAGGATCCATTACTTTTTTCTGGTGGATTCAGGAATCTTTAGGAAATGATTTTTCTAGTAGTGTCTCTTGTGTAGTTCATGCATAAATAGTAAATGCTAATATAATGAAATATAATGAAAGTAATAGATTAACACATGTTAGGCCCCTACCATTGACCAAGCAGAGCATTGCAAATATTATTTTATTATTTTACTCTTACAATAGCCTCTAGTAGAAGAGAAGGAGACAAAAATTAGGAAAATCAATTAGCTGAAAATTGGCTATCAACACAAAGTAAACTGATTCCATAGGTCTTAAAGTATTTAATTTCTGAAGTGAGATTTTGACTTTGGCATATTCTAGGGGAGAGGACTTCCCAAGTTGGCATTTCCTAGAATTTAGTAATCGGTGCCTCTGATGTAGTTTGTGCATGAACTCGGAGAGGAATATGTTGGAGAATTGCTGCCAAAGGCAGAGCCAGCCCTAGGGGTACTGGGGTGAGGGCACCCCTCCAGGGGTGTTCTGATTATTTCCTTGGTGTCTTCACTGATGTTCATGAGAGTAAGTTCCTTGAGATCAGAAAACACTTATATATCATCTCTTATTTGCTTAGCACGGTGCTTGGTTAAGTGAAATTCTGATCTGCAGAGCTAGTCCTCTCAGGATTAGTAGAAAGGCCCTCTGTTATCTCAGCAGACTGAGGAAGCCTCTGCAAAGATGGAGAGAGAAGGCTAGCTCATCCTCCTCTCCCATCTGTATCATGCATTCATCTTCCTAGAGCAGTATCTCTCCCTGCAGCCCTAGATGGCTCAGCTGGGCACAGGGATGTGTGTGTTTAGCAGTGAGGAACAGGTGTTTGCCACATGCTCTAGTTTAAATTTCTGGTGTCAGTTCATGGCCTAATATGTGGACTATCTTGGAAAATGTCTTGTGCACTTGAGAAGAATATTTATGCTGTTGTTGGTTGGTATTCTCTGTATATGTCTGTTAGATCTCATTAGTTCATTGTATTAAGTCCTCTATTTCCTTATCATCTGGCTGGTTGGTCTGTTCATTACTGTGAGTGAGATATTGAAATCTCCAACTATGATAATAGAACTGCTTATTCTTTTTTTCCATTCTGTCAGTTCTTGCTTCATAGATATTCTGTCATTATGTGCATAAATGTTTATGGTGGTTATATCTCTTGCTGTATTAAATCTTTCATTAATATAAATAAATAAATAAATTTCTGGTGAGCAAATACCTGCCCTAAGATGCAATGAAAAACAGTTCGGGCCGCAGAACCTGATTTTGTTGCTGTTGTTTTTCTTAAGGATTCTCTACCATGTAAACTGAATCTTTGTGGATTTCCAAGACTCACCTTAGTTGCTTAGGTTAGACACACACGACTAAGCTCATCCACAGAGTTCCCACCACATTCCTACTATGTGCAGGAAACTCAGGAGGTGCTTTATTGATGAGGGAACAAAATGAGCGGCTTCTGATGTTTCACTGGGGTGAAGATTGTGGCAGCTGCACCACAAACAGTATCAGGCTTTGTATTCAGTGGCTGATTATTTCTGAAACCCTTTCCTTCCCACAACTTATCTGGGAAGATTTTTCTTCCTGCCTACAATCATTTGATTGCAGTTGCAATCTTTAAAGAGTTTCACCTGGCTCTGGTTGTGTTCTGCCATTTCCCCATTTTCCCCCCTTTTGTTTTGCTTCCTTGCTTTTATTCAAGTTGTGGTTATGTTTTACGGCTCTAGGATGGACTCCTGCAAAGCCTTGAAAACTGTTTCTCAATGCTTCCCTTTGGGCTGTTTCAAACCAACTTCCTCCTTTTTATTAAAGCAAAATCTACCAAATTGAAACAAAATCTATCCTCCTGAAAGCTCATGGTCATAAGCACCCCTTAGTATGATTCACCCTATCATTTTGTTGAAATATACATTATTCTCACCATCTGTTGTCCAAACCAGTATCTTCCTGAGTGTCTTGCTTTGTTTTTTTCTTAAATAGACAGTTCCAATGAATTGATTGGCATAAAGAAACTTATTTTCAAATCATGCAAAGTTAGAGTATTAAACCAATTTCCTTAATTGAGAAAACAGAACATCTGATCTTAGATTTATTCTCTTTCAGTCAGTGAGATTTATCAGTAACATTTTGGCTCAGATATTCATGGTTTGAGTCTTATCATACTCAAGCCTTTTTAATTTCAGAGTTTTTGAAACCACAGAGTTACTTACCTTTAGCATGCTTCATTCCTGGAATACAGTTAGTTTCTACTTTAGTATCTAAGTTTTACTAAGGTAAAATCTTTTCACTGTTGTGGTTATTTAGTAGTTTAGAAATAAACAGCTGTCTGCTTCCTGGTAAATTCTCTCATTCCTGTTATCTATCAAGTTAAATGCACAGCAGACAATTCAAGAAGTATGTTTCTAGATTAGACACATTTTCCCAGGTGAACTTGAAAGACAATCGATCTCACTAGGTGGCCTTGCCAAGATATTTAACTTCTCTATTCTGTCCTTATTATAATTTAATGAATTATAGATGTTTGTTTACTTAAGCTTGTTCCAATCATGAGGTTATTTGGAGAATGAATTAATGCTGGTAAGAGGGTCAGAGTCTCAGGTAAGGGATTCCATAGCAGTGCCAAGTGTTAAGAACAAACCGGAATTTGACTGTTAAATATTAAGAAGGATTCACTTTGTTCTGTGGTAGGACTGACCACTTGAGATCATCAGAATTGCTCTGATGCCTTTTTCATGCTGGCAGAACTTAATATACTTAGAAATCAAATGTTTGGCAACTGCGTTTTGTTTTCACTGACCAGTATACGAAGCCAAAATTTCCAGTTTGCCATGCTTCCTGGTGACTCAGCTTTTACCACCACCCCTTTCCCTCTCCTTTTCACATCCCGGCCCACCTCTATGTATCCTGCTGGAATTGCATTCTGGGTGAGGTGCCCACCAGGGTGCTCTCTTTGCTCCTGGTACTTCTGTTACAATCCCACTGGGCAGTGGCACTTGCCTGTTGGTCCATCTTCCAAACGAGACCAGGAGTATCTTGAAGCGAAGACCACATCTTGCTGATTTGGGCATCTCTTCTAACTAGTCCATACTCTATGATGTTTACAGCAAAGATGATTAGTAAGCAATGGTGTATAGCTGTCTGTCTGTCTGTCTGCATCTCTCTTAGGGTGGAAAGACTGAGCATGCTTGGGAAGATTTGGTCAAAGGAATGGGGAAGAGGAGACCTCAAGAATGAGGGCCCTGGATCCAGGCTGCCTGGGAGAGAACTGCAGCTCTGCCATCTTTTAGTGCTGTAGCCTTGAAGAAATTACTTGTCCTTTTTTGTGTCCTGTGTTCCTCATCTGTAAAATGGGGAGAATGAGAACTACGAGTTTATCATGAGGATTAAATGAGATAGTACATTTCAGCTGTTTAGACTGGTGCCTAGAGTAGGCACTCAGTGAATGCTATTCTTTTAAATGGGACTGACCCTTAAGCAGAGGCTATTACGTAGCAGTTCATTTATTTTACATTTCCTAAATTTGAGAATTCTCCACGAAGTTTCCATATGCAAGTAGATGCTGATTTAAATTATCCCTTTCTACTCGAGCCATGGTTTGGGAGGTGCCTGCCACTATTTCGTGGCCCTTTGGGAAGCCCTGGGTAGGAGATTTTGTGGTGTCTTACAGATCACTGAGTAAGCTGTTTGGGAAGCCCTGGGTAGGAGATTTTGTGGTGTCTTGCAGATCACTGAGTAAGCTGTTAACTAACATGAATTGCATAAGGCAGAGGAGAATTTAGCGGCCTTGGGAGATACATGGATTGGTGGGCACTAAACAGCCTGCTTCCCGTACCTGGGACCCCAGAAGAATGCAGGCTATTTGAGGGAAAGGTGTGCTTGTAGATAATGCCTGTAGAATGCTTGTTCACATAAAATCCATCCATGTAGTGATACAGAGCTTGATTATATAAGTAATAGTTGCTCAGTCATGTCCAACTCTTTGCGACCCCATGGACTCGGGCTTGCGAGGCTCTTCTGTCCATGGAATTCTCCAGGCAAGAGTACTGGAGTGGATTGCCATTTCCTCCTCCAAGGATTATATAAGCCTTTGAGTTGTTTTTTTTGGATGGTAATGTTTAGAAGATCAGTATACCAATGGAATTCAATTTTTAAAAGTTAGCATTGATAATATATGGATGTACTTCCTAAACTTGGAACTTTTAAAACATATTTAGTTGTTTTAAGGTAACAGCAATGTTTTGGCTGCTACCACCCTTGATTAACGTAAGGACTAGGGCAGTATGTTTGGAAAAAAGTCCATCCTTGAGGTCAAAAGACTTGGCTTCTAGCTCTGCAGCCTCTAGCAAGCTCACTTTTCTCTGGGGATCTTAAAAGGATGAGGTTTTTTTCTTTTGTTAAACAGTTTTTGTTTTGTTTATGGAGGAGCTGCAGTTTGCAGTTTCGTTTTTCAAGTCCAGCAAGTCCTGATTTTAATTACTACCCTCACCTCTTTTTGTGCTGGGTGAAAAGACAGCCGGAGGGAATTCTGAAAAAAAAATTCCATACCCTAGAGCCACTGAGAAGGCAGTGAGCTGGGGAGAGAGGGAAAACTCACATCTGTCTGAAATGACAAGCCCAAAACATTGCACTGATTGTATCTTTTCATATTGATCCCATCTTTTCCTTAGCTAAGGTGAAAAGGGAGAAAAGAGTGATGGCTAAGAGCTTGGGATTGGCTTATGGTATCCTTTGCTATGCAAAAGCTTTTAATTAAGCCCCATTTGTTTATTTTTGTTTTTATTTTGTTACTCTGGGAGGTAGGTCCAAAAGGTTGAGATTAACTGATTGACTTTGCTATACAGCAGAAACTAACACAACATTATAAAGCAGCTACGTGTGTTAGTAGCTCAGACTCTTTGTGACCCCGTGGACTGTAGCTTACTACCAGGCTCTTAAAGCAACCATACTCCAATAAACATTAAAAAAAAAAAAAGCTCGAGGATTGGAATCAGTTATGGGTTTTAAATCCTGGTTCTACTATTTACTTAGCTGAGGTATGGGGAGGCAGGTAATTTAAACTCACTCAGGTTCAGTTTTCTCTGATGGTAGGAAGAACTCTCTTAGAATTGAAGATCAAATATGATACTACATGCCAAAATACTTAACACAAAAACAAAATCCTGCTACAGTGATCTGACGGTAGCTGTTGTTATGGTGAACTCTTACTTGGACCACATCTATACATATTTGGGAGAACATGTAATGTTTACTTTGCAAACACATGTTCTGCTTCTGTTGTTAGGCTTCATTGTCCTTTAATTATTTGTTTAATGTCTGACCATCGCCTCTAGACTGTAAAGTCCTTGAGAACAGCGCTGTGTTCTCTCATTCACCCTGAAACACATGATTTGAACCGAGGTAGGTGACAGGGTAGGTGGGATACACGTGCTCCCTGTAGATGGCAGATCAAATGATAACAGAGCTTTGGGTGCAAGAAAGACAAGAGATAAGAGGTGTTCCTCAATCTGTTCCCTAAGGATTACTGTGCATATTAGGCTAAAATAGGAGGTGAGTATGAAATGCATCAGAATTTAGACTACTGAGTGTGGTTCTAGCCCAGGCTCTCTCGTTAGCAAATGAACAGTAGCCTGGAGTCCTAGCACAGCCAGGTGAATAAGAATTAACTTCATCTAGTGATTCAAGGTGTATTTTAATGCCTTAGATCATTATGGTTCTTTTTTGGGGAAACTCTGGTCATTAATCTGTGCTTTACTTTATATAGAAAGAAAAATATTCCCTATTGCTTGTTTACTAGATTCACAATTATATATATGAATTCAGGTCATAAGGCTGCTTTTATGAGTCCTTTCCATTGATCAGAATATGTGAGACATAATCCAAGAACAACATTCTGATCTGTAAAACAGAGATCAGTCCTCAGCCTGTTGATCCTGCGTCTGTCTGGTGCTAAGCAGACTGGTAGCCTTTCCGAATAATAAAGAAATTTTGGCGATTGTAACAGCTTAATAAAGAGTGGGAAAGCTGGTCTAGGACCAGGAAGATGTTGTTAACAGAACACAGACCTGCAGCAGATAATCTGAAATTTGGATAATCTCCTGAGGCGCTAAAGTCAGCTTTTCAGTTTTACCAAAAGTGAAGAAAGATTTCCAGGCAGAGATGGAGTTTCCCAATGAATGTCAGAGGAGGAGTGGCCCGGAACAAACCTGAATGGATGTTACCTGGCTCACCCTCAGTCCTGTCTTTCAAAAACACTTCCATTTTTGCCAGATCACGCACACTGATGGGTGTGAATTCAAGCCACTGTTGATGAGTCTGCTGTACGTGTCTTTCAACAGAAGGAAGAAGAAAAAGTCTCTAAGAGAGAGAACCACATCACAGAATCCCTCACATCCAATTATTAGAAGCTATTGGTATAGATGTGGAATCTCTTTAACACTTTAGCTTTAAAATGGTTCTATTTATTAAATATTTGACTCTGACAGAATTCATAAAATGCTCAAAAGGAAATGATACTCTCCTTGGAATAGAGTCTATATTTAGTGACTTCAAGAAAATCTAAAAATATGTTTAAAAACAGGAGTAAGTGAACCAGTTCCATGACCAGGGATTGAACCCGTGCACCTGCAGTGAAAGGTCAGAATCCTAACTACTGGACCCCCAGGGAATTCCCAAACCAATTTTTAATATAAGCCACACTGGTGACTCTTAAATCCCTTCAGAAAGTTTCAGTTTGCTTAAATGAATATAAAAACATAGTTCCCAACATCTGAGCTGTGTGGGTAGTTATCCTCTGATTTCTCCCTAGTTGTATGTTCTTTTTAAATGAATTCACAGTGCTGAGCTATGATTTGAGTTCTACCAACCTATGCCCTAACGGACCACTATCAATTATTAGAGACTTATTTTTAACCATGATCCTGGCACTGGCATCCTGTTTTAGAAAGCTAAATGTTTTAAGGAAAATCTCAGACTGTTTTTTCCAGGAGTATTTACACTGAAAGTTAATATACTAATACATAGTTTCAGGAGAGAAGACAGCCTAAGCTCTAAGGAGAAAAACAAAGAAAAAATAGAAAGTATTGTTAAATTGTAATCCTATAATAATGTCCTCCATGTCGAAATGTTCAGTGTTCTCATCCTTTAGTTGTCTTTGCAGTAATAGCATGACAATGGATGGACTGGATGCCAGCTTACTGTAGAAATTGCAGATATTTTAAAGAGGTCCATTGACCGGTACCTACAACTTGGCAGGCCCTCTGCTCATTTTATTTGTATAATGTCATCCAAACATTGTACAAGAAGGGCCTATTGTGGGAATCCAGGATATCCTTTGTAGATGTATAACATACTTAATGAAGGTATCTTTTATAAAACTACAGGTTAACACTCTTGATCTGGCCAGCTCTTTTCAGCTGTACACTGTCCAGTCCTCTTTCAAGCTGGTTTTTACGGACACTGAAGGCTTTTTCCCCACTTAAACTGACCTTCTGTTTCTGCCACTGCCTCAGATTGGAGCAGTTTGAGAAGTTTCTCGGTTCCCAGAGCCTAATCAGTGCTTTAGTGCAGGATGGGGTGCTTATAAGCTGTTCCTTTAGCTCTCACCTTGATTCCCCAGGTAAAGCAGTGCAAGAGTGAAAAAGAAGGGATCACGAGGCAGTGTATATTATGTAACAGTGGCAACCCACTCTAGTACTCCTGCCTGGAGAATCCCATGGACAGAGGAGCCTGGCTGGCTACAGTCCATGGGGTCACAGAGTCAGACACCACTAAAGCGACTTAGCCTGCATGCACACGCCAAGTTGTAGTGTGTATTATATAATTCACCTCTTCCCAGTTGCAAATGGAAGCTGTGAAATTAACAGAAAAGCCAGATCTGGAAATGGGCAAGTAGATCACCAGGCCCTTGTCTTGTGTAAAGGCTGCTTCCTTCTCCCACTGGCTGGCTACCGGGACCACACTGTCATACCACCATCGCTGCCTGCCCCTGCCAGATGGGAGTTCAGACATAGTGACCCAGCACGCCGAAAAGGATAAGACAAAGCTCAGGACAGGCACAGGCCACGCATGCCAGATGCTGTCCACAGTGTGGGGAGGCCTTGATACCTAAGCCTGACCCTGCACCAGGGCCAGGGCAGGTAGCCTGACCTTGACCCCAACTTTCCCCTCCTACTCTCGACTCTTCCTTTCATTCTCAGCCCCTCTGCGGATTCTGTATGATCAAAACAGACCCTTCCCCCTCTGACTTCATTTAACACTGAAAAGCACCATTAGGTAGGGAATGTCATCCATTTGTTTTCACCTTGTGATAGAGGTCTGTGAGCTAAAAGTCTGAGAATCACTTCATTTAAAAAAAAAAAAAAAAAAACCTAATTCTTCAGGAAAAGGACAGGCAGACATGAGAACACCACAACCTCATGAGATTTTGGTATACTTTCCTCGTTCTATATTTGTTTCTCCATACATATATATATCTCCCCTGAAAGGATATCCTCCTGCCCTCCACCGTGACTTCCTTTGTTGTTCTCGGTAGTGCTGTTTGTTGCATGGTGACCTCTCCAGGGCAAGGGCTGTCTTACTTACCTTTGCATCTGTTCTGGTCATCGGGGTGTACTATGGCCTGCCATCAAGGAGAGGCTTCATAGCAGGCTGTCACTAAATGATACTTTTTTATTCATCTCTCACTGGACTGTAGTGATAAGCATGAAGAGGCTGTATCTATCGTGGACACTGTAGAGGAAGAAAAACGATTTTTTCCTCTACTCTCCTAGGCTCTCTGCTGAGAAGAAAGATAGATTCATAAGAGAAAACTGGAGTTGACTTATATGTGCATCGCCCCTACACAAGAGAGTACCCCGTGGCATGTAATTCAAAGGGTGGCTAGAACTTGGGCTTATATAGCATCTTAACAAAAGAACAGTACATCTCTAGAGAAGTGACAACACAAAGGAAAAGGACTTTGAGCTTCTAGAGGCACGAATTGTGGGAAGGCACGTGAGGAGGGACAGTCCTAAAGGAAATCAGTCCTGAATATTCATTGGAAGGACTGATGTTGAGGCTGAAACTCCAATATACTTTGGCCACCTGATGCAAAGAACTGACTCATTGGAAAAGACCCTGAGGCTAGCGAAGATTAAAGGCAGGAGAAGGGGACAACAGAGGATGAGAGGCTGGGTGAAATTGCCAACTTGATGGACCTAAGTTTGAGCAAGCTCTGGGAGTTGGTGATGGACAGGGAAGCCTGGAATGTTGCAGTCCATGGGGTCGCAAAGAGTCAGTCACAATTGAGTGACTTACCTGAATGTAAGGAGGGAACTAATGAAAAATGCAAATTAGTGAAGTTTGTTAATGTAGATTGCTCCGGTGCCACTTGTGGGCTAAGCAGGGTGTTCAGTGTGTCTGAGAATTAACTTCTTCCTGGTAGTGAGGGGATGGGGACAGTTTTACACATTTATGCCCTGCTTTTAGGCAAATGGGAAGAAGGCAGAGAGCTTTCCTGTTTCTTCTCAGTTGCTTTTGGCTCCTTGTGCCAAAGTGGCATAGTTGGGGTGGCATGTTCTGTCACCCTTTGGCACCTTGCACATGACTGCACACAGCAGATGCTTAACCACTTCCTGAGTTGAGCCAAAATAAAAGCAGAGGCAACTTTCCTTTTTCCATCTAAAGCCTGCCTAAATAATTTACCCTGCACAACAGGATAAATAGATGGAAATGTTTGGGCTTCAGGCAGAGCCCAGAGGCAATATGCTGGCAGAGCCAGGAGGCCTCACCTTGAGTCCATGGCTTCTGCTTGACCCAGAGGCATCCCGATGCCTTCAGCTTCCTTTTGGGATGTTGGGAAGATACAATTGAGTGAAGGCTAGAAAAACACTTTGAGAAAAGTATAAAGCATTCTTTACAGATATTATTGCTTCCTGTATAAGCTCCCATAGCAAGTGTATTATAAGCATTTAGTAAGTGTTGGCTAGTAGTGTTAAATGCTGTTTACTCCCCCAATCAGTAAGCTGTAACACTTGTGTGCTGCTCTTCACAGGTATGAGTTAGGAGCTGCTCTCTTTATTGGATGGGCAGGAGCTTCACTCTGCATAATTGGTGGTGTCATATTTTGCTTTTCAATATCTGACAACAGCAAAGCACCCAGGTATGAAAAGAGACAAAAATGACCTGTTAAAAAGTAAAATACTATTCTAAATTGTTATATGTGGGATAAATTATAGGTAGTTCTTATGATTCTTAGAAACTTCAAACACCCAGAATTGGGAAAGGTTAAGAATATATAGTAACTATAACATTTAATATGGTAAAATTATATTGACTAGAATATAGATAATTATAGTTAATTTAAAAAGCAGAGCTTGTGTTGATATAGGACAGAAACCAACACAATATTGTAAAGCAATTATCCTGCAATTAAAAAAATTTTTTTGATGAAGCATCAAAAAAAAGCAGAGTTTGACATTCTTACGTTCCAAAGCTATTGCTGTCAGTAGAAATTTTGTCTAACTTTAGGGGCATATTCTTCACTTTGGCCTCACAATTTTCACATAAGTGGAAATTGCTGATTAAGGTCATCACAGACTCCCAAGATTCCAGGAAGATAAGTTTTATGTAAGTTTTGAAGGAGAATAAGTGAACAAACTAAGAAGCCATGAGTTTCTTCTGAGATCCTCTTAGTCACAGTAGCTGTTCTGAAATGACACTGAACGATTTCTTGGGCTAAGAAGGAAGAAAGCTAAACATAATCAGGGAAAGATGACTTAGCTGTGACAGAAACGGAGGGATATGGTTTCTTCCCATTTGTGTTTGTCCTACGTGTGAAAGACCATCTGCCAAACCGTTTTGCCTTTCAGAATGGGATACACGTACAATGGGGCCACGTCTGTCATGTCTTCTCGGACCAAGTATCACGGCAGAGAAGGAGATCTCAAAACCTCAAACCCTTCAAAACAGTTTGACAAAAACGCTTACGTCTAAAAAGAGAGCTGTCTTGAGCTTGTTCTAAACGTGAACTGTTCACAAAATGATGCCATCAAGGCCCTCCTATAATTAACACTCAAAACTATTTTTAAAATATGAATTTGAAGAATTTGTTGATTCTTGGATGTAAATGTTCTTCTATAGTTACATACTAATCACTTTCTGTTGTGGCTTTCTATAAAAAAAAATAAACAGGCTATTTACAAGATTTGTATATATCTTATACATCTGTGTTTAACACCAAAGATTCCAGCAGTGTTCATAATGTAGCCTTCTTAATCACCCAGACCTTGCAGTATTTGTCCCCATTTTTTATGTGTTTGTTCCTTCATATATTAAAGAGTGTATTAAGGAGTCATGACTTGTAAACAGTATGGGGGTGATCTGAGACTATTCCTCAGATGTCTGGGTTGAATGGACATGTACTGGCTGGGTAGAGCCAATTGCTAGCTGCTGACACCTGTCTGTCACCACTGTGCTTCTCAACGGCTGCTCCAGGAAGGGCTCACGGGGCCAAGATGCTACTGCCCACTACCCGGCCAGTCCTCCTTAAATACCTCCTCCTCCGGTATAGAGAGCAGATCTGGATACGCTGGTCATGGCCGACTCTGAGGCTGACAGAGGAGGGCCTGGAGCCACACGGTCCCTGCCTCACTCAGAAACAATGGACCGAGTTCCTGAGGACCTGTGTCGCTCAGGCTCTGTGTGGGGAACCAACTGGCAATGGAGAGACAGCATTTTTTTCAAGACGTGTAAGTTCCTCCAGGGATCTCTGACCAAAGACAATGTTTTATTTCTCAAGCCAGCCCTTCCATCTCATATCCACAGGGCAATAGTTACCTCAGCCTGTGTGTGCCCGTTGCTGCTCTACACACTGTGTGCCCTCAGTCACTGCAGCCTCAGCCACCCTCTGAGGTAAGTACTGTAGGACCCTGAACTGACAGAGGATGAAATGAAAGCAGAGAAGCTGAAGTGACTTGCCACAGCAAGTGACAAGACCTCAAGGACTTTGAACTGAGACAGTCTAGGGTGAAGTATATACAGTCTCAGGCTGTGGCTACGAATCGCTTAGCCGTGTCATCTGTGACTCAGGTACCCAACAATACCAGTCACAGCATGGGTGACTGTGACATCTTCCTCAAGCCTGAAGGACTTAAAAAGGAAAAATCACATTGTTTGGAGGTGCTCACTGAAAAGAAAATGGACGAGTTTATTACTGAAACAGTAAACTTTTTTTTTCCAGACCATGATAATACTTAAATACCTTTTCCGGGGATACAGATGAACTGGAAACCACTGAGGGAAGCTGGGTACTATAAGCAATGTGGGCACAGGGTTTGGTGAATGTATGTTTAAAACAAATTTTTAAATTTTTAGAGCTGTACTGGTGAAGAAAATATTTTGACTGCATTGAATTATCACAGCTTCTAAAGAATTTAGGGCGAGAAGGAGTCAAAGTACAGAAAAGCTGTCAAGAGCCAGAAACATTAGCCGTGTGTCTGTGACAGGAAATAATAAGGCGATGGTCCAAAGGAAAATGAGCAATTCTAGTACAACCTAACATAACAGGACTAAACAGAACATCAGCTTTTGCAACACAGATGCGTAAAGACTTGTGTTACTTAGCAGACAGCCATCATCGTTCCCCAATCCTTGCTGTTTAGGAATAAAGACCCGGCAGACCCAGGACTTGGGAGCTGAGGCCTGGGTTAAAGCCTGCTTTTGTCATTTTTCTAGTCATACGGCTTTTGGCAAGTTATTGTATAGCTTAGTTTCTCACATCTTTAAGAAGAAGATTAAAATAATATGTCTCAAAGTTGTTCTCATCAAATGAACTAATAACATACATTAAAACAGAACAAGGAGCTCAACAGATCTAAGTGGATAAGTGAGTGGACATAGGAGCCCACGTGCCTTCTTAGGCATCGTTGTAGGTTACTTATCTGTGTCTTACTACAGTGAAGATTTGATTCAGGGTTTATTAGAGCTTTTAGAAACATATTTAAAGCAGGTATATTTGCATTAAATGGCCTTTGTGGGAAGTTTTAAAAAAGATAAGTGGCCCACAAGTAAAAAGGATCCTGGTGGGCCAGAAACAGATAAAAGAAAAATTGCTCTTTTAGATCAGCATGTTACATGGCATGGCTACCAAGACAAGCTTAAATCCTTGAATGAGATGAGTTTAACTTGAAATCAGCTCTAATAACTCAGCCACAGTCACAAGGGTGTCACTGAGGGTTTTACTTGAAAGGCTGACAAAACAAAGAGAGGTCCAAATCCTAACAGATCATTTAGTTAAAATATTACTTTTTGGGGGGTAAACAAAAGTAGAGATAGTACCACAAAGTATAAAAAAAATACAAAAAACTTTATATGAACGTGTTGACTGTTGATAATGTCACTGTTAAGAATATAGCTAAATTAGTTTTGAGGTATTTTCTAATGTGGAAAGGGCATTTTAAAAAAAGTAAAAAAAAAACTACAGACACATATGAATTCAGGACTGACTCTATTCTATTCATAGTCTGATAACTGATATTTAAAATGGCTACATTTTATTCATAAAATATCCAAGGTCAAGGTTATGCTGCAGAAATAGTATTTTTAAGTTCTAAAACATGCTGACAGTGGCCCAAAGCTGCATATGGTAAAAGTACTTCCAGAAAATGTAGTTAATATGGGCATAACTATATTCTTATTAACTCTAAACTTACTTCTAGATGAAACATAAGCTGTCTACTCTTAAAATTTCACTGATTTCCACCAATTCCATTTTAAGGATACTAACAGAACTTTATAGTGAAACACTTCCAACATGACAATGTACATAAGAAAGATTTCTTTTTTTTAAGTTTAAATGCAAACTAAAACCTGCTATTAGTTAAAAAAAATTCACTTAAAAATTAGTTGAAAAAAATACACCTAAACACTAGAGTACTGTTCTGAAGAAAAAACTTTTTATGACTTCAGTTGACACATTATTTTTAAGCAGCAGCAGCATTCTTAAACACCTTTATATGCTTCAAAATACTGTTGACAATTTGTCTGTATGTGTGTTTAACACTGTATTAGGTGCCATTAAAGAGACTCTTGTTCTCTGAGAGCCGGTTTCCTTGTTATTGCAGGAGATACTGTCAGGCAGGACAATCATAGTTGTGTAGGCAGTGCTGAAATAGCACGATACCAAATACTGCTGATGTCTGGACGGACCTCCTGACGCACAGGGTGACGGTTACACGTCTGAAGAGTCGCTCCATTCAGTCACGGTTACTAAGCTGCTTTTCAGTGTACTGGACTCATCCTGAGGTCCTGTGCAGGAGACAGGGAGGGAGGGAGAGGAGGCCCCCGTGATTAAACGAGCACATTGTCCAGCCAGTAAAAGCTCCATAACTTCACACTGTAATTCGTCACTCGGGCCTGAGTCGGCTTGCCAACCCCACCCCCAGCTCCCACAGGCTGGGGCAGGACACCTCGGACCATCCCACCACTGCGGGACGGCCCTCTCTCTAGGTCAGCCTCACAGGGCCCTCGAAGCTTCCAGCCGGCCCCCACCTCCTGGCATTCAGCACAGCGCCTGGAGGCGGGCAGCCATTAAGACAGGAGAATAAAATTAACAAGCCAGGGAGGGACTACATGCTAAAAATAGGTTCTCTAGCATAGATGAGCTAAAAGGTGAAAGATCAAAAGTGCCTTGAGCCACTGAAACAGAGCACAGAGAATTCCACTTGAGCGTGACAAGGGATGTTTTCTTTGAGGGGCGTGGGGTCATGGCAGTGGCAGGAGGAAATGTACTCAGGGCATTCTGAGTGTCCTGTGTCCGTCCACAGTCACTGGAGCGTAAACGCGTCTTTATGATGAGGATGGATGCTGAGACATAGCACAGAAAACTTATGATGGTGCCAGAAGAGGTCAGTGTTAACAACTGACACATGGGTGGAGAGAAGAGATCAAGTGAAGACAGAGGCAGCAATGGTTCATCTTAGAAATGCGGGGTGCGGGGTATAAGATCCTGCTATCAACAGACCAAGAGATGTGCATGTATTAAAATTATAGATGGTGCGGGGGGGAACGAAAGTACCGAAGAGGGGGCATGAGAGGTGCAGGCAGTGGAGAGGGAGCCAAGTCTTCATCTGTCATATCAGCACCTAGAAAGTTCACGTCTAAAATTGCTAAGTCTAGAAACAAGTCTGAGCCGGTTACTTGCAGGGATGTAGGATGGCTAGGAGGAGGCACTGTGTGTATGTGGGGTGGGGGAGGTGAGGGGGGTTGGGGGCAAAGTGGAAAAGCACTTCTCTGATTCAAAAAAATACAAATAATATTTTCTGATTTTAAAAATTAAATGTGTTGAGAGGTTAAGTGACTGGACTTATTATCCAGACTCTAGCCTGGGTGGATAGAATCAATGGCAGTAAACAGCTTCCCTGGTCCTTCATTCCACTGGCTACAATGCTCCAAGAAGAATCTTCCTTGGAAGAAAATAACAATATTTAACACGTAGACAGATGAATGCAGGAAGACAGTTAGGAAAAAAGTGGCCTCATTTAGGTATGTATCAGAAATGTAAATTTCTACGAGGCATTTCGGAGAAGGCAATGGCACCCCACTCCAGTATTCTTGCCTGGAAAATCCCATGGATGGAGGAACCTGGTGGGCTGCAGTCCATAGGGTCGCTAAGAGTCGGACATGACTGAGCGACTTCACTTTCACTTTTCACTTTCATAAATTGGAGAAGGAAATGGCAACCCCCTCCAGTGTTCTTGCCTGGAGAATCCCAGGGACGGGGGAGCCTGGTGGGCTGCCGTCTATGGGGTCGCACAGAGTCGGACACGACTGAAGCGACTTAGCAGCAGCAGCAGTAGCAGGAGGCAATTACATGAAGAGTATCTGCAGGGGCACTTTCAAAAATAGATACTTAAAATTTTTAAAGATAAAAGATTAGAAACTGACATTAAAACTTAGAAAATTAATAAATAGATACTAAATCAGTAAGTTTTCACATTCAGTCCTTATTAAAATAATGTTTTTTAAGTCGCTCAGTTGTGTCCAATGTTTTTGTGACTCCACGGACTGTAGCCTGCCAGGCTCCTCTGTCCATGGGATTTCCCAGGCAAAAATACTGGAGTGGGTTGCTATTTCCTTCTCCAGGGGATATTTCTGACACAGGGATCAAACCCACGTCTCCTGCTTGGCAGGCAGATCCTTTTCTGCTGAGCCACCAGGGAAGCCCATTAGGGTAGCCTGGTATTTATAAAGGCTTCCGGTAGACACCAAAGCTGCGAACCTTCTCCCTTTGGTCCTTTCGGGTTAGCTGCACCCCAGGCATTTGGCACTTGAGTAGAATTTGACTCATTCTTCACAGGTGGAGGAGGTTCCTTCTGTTCTCTCCCAGCTTTTCTCCCTATAGATCTGTCTTCCTCTAAGGATGATATGTCCCAGTCATCATCATCCACATCTGTACACTAAAAAAAAAAAAAAAAAAAAAGGCAGAGAATAATGAATGTTCCCTAAAGAAATCATGTGTGTTAGAGCCCCTCAAAAAGACTGGGCCACTGATGCTAAATGGTAAGAAGTTGGGAGCCTCAGAGGGTCTCTCATCTGGTCATCTCCGAGGGTGATGAAATGGGTTTGGAAATTGTGCTTCGAAAGCAGAGGGAACCACCTCTTTTTGTCTGTTGCTGTGGAAATATATGTTTCCTACGCAGCAATCGTGAATTTAGAAAATTCCAGAAACTGTGCTGTAAAGTCAAGTCAGGATGCTCCCCAAGGAGCAGTCAGACCGGCTCTGGGGCTCTTACCTCTGTGATGCTAAGACATTTAACTGCAGGAGACATCACATGAGGGCCCTGCAAAAGCGGCCCCGATAGGAAGGTCTGTGTATTTCTCTAGTGCACCTTCTAAGGAAGACACAGTGGCTCTTGTCTGATGTGACTTTTTGTCATTTTGGGCTTGTGTAACACAAATGGCACTAACTTATGAAAGTAGTTGGCCAGAATGCTCTGGATTCCACAGATGAGCAGAGGAAGAATTAAATCTAGTGTAAGTGAAAAAGAAACAGCAACTACTACTGGAAGACCCAGTCAACAAAGAGAAGCCCACCCAGGTCTCCATCCACCGGAGCACTTCCGGGGCCTGGTGCCAGACCTTGGAGTGTGTCCGAAGTCTCAGGGAGGAGAGCTCGGCTTTGTCCTCCGCTCGGGTCACAGTCTCTCTAAAGCATGTCTTATGGACTCCAGCTGCCAAGTGGGGGTAAACTCTGAAAAGTCCCTATTTCACTTCCAGGTCATGTTTTGGTAGCAAAAAGATTCCTGAACTCAGATCTGAAAGCCCAGATTCTGTTCAGTCACAAGTTTCTGTGAACAAACTACCTAATATCTGCCAGTGTCAAATAATACACACGAAAGGATTCTGAAAACCTGTAAAACCTGATAAGCATAGGATGTATTATTACCAGTTATCCTTTCAGTATCTTTGATTCCCTATGGAAATGCAATACTGAAAACAAGATAAAGTAAAAATCTCAACCTCTGCTATACTAATAATTGTATTTGTTTTACATTTCACTACAAAATACATTATGATATATTCATTAAATGATGAATTTGTGTATGTTTAACAAGTAAAAGTGACTTCACCTTTAGGTCTTCTTTTAGTTCTTTTTTGATGAATGCATCAGCAACATTAATTCCACCAACTGGCTTATTCATATTTCTGTGATTTGAAACCGTCTTTTCAACTTTTCCAGTTAATGTTTTAATGGAGGTTCCTATAGGACCCATAGAAAACAGATAAGTTTTTAAAAAATTAAATCTTCAGTTCTAAAATAATCTTACAATGTGAGAGAGTCTGTGTGTTAGTCGCTCAGTTGTGTCCAACTCTGTGTGACCCCATGAACTGTAGCCTGCCAGGCTCCTCCGTCCATGGTATTTTCCAGGCAAGAATACTGAAGTGGGTTGCCATTTCCTTCTCCACAGAGAGTCCAAGCATCACAGATAATGCCTTTAAAAAAATCATGATCCTCTAGACTAGAAGAATAACATTTTTATTTTAAATCAAAAAAAGGATGTCATTCAGACTCATGATCAGAAACTTTAATTTCAGTGAGGCAGCCTGTGTGAATGGATATTCATATGGTATTTTCAAAAGCAATTATTTTAAAATTTATATTTTACATATTATAAAAATACATGGTATATACAAATTCTACACAATAAACTACCTCTGATATGTTTACATATCAATTAAAAATATACAATTTTTAAGTTGGATTAAACAGAGTTTCTTTCTTTTTTTTTTTAAATGACCCTTTTGCCTCTTCTCCTTGGCAAATTATCAGCAATCACCAACTTGGACCTCACGTTCCTTTAGAATTGCCCTGTTTTTGAAAGGCAACATGGTGTGTTAGAACAGTTATTCTCAAAGACACACAGTATTAGGGATTAATTGTGTCCCCAATGCGTATGTTGACGTCCTTACCCCCATTACCTCGGAAGGTGACCTTACTTGGAGACAGGACCTTTAAAGAAGTAATTAGGTTAAGATGAGGTCATTAAGGAGGACCCTAATCCGACACAACTGGTGTCGCTGGACAAGAGTGGGAAATTTGGACACAGAGGCACCCACAGAGAAAGTCAATGTGACGAGACATAGGGAGGAGACAGCCATCTACAAGCCAAGGACAGAGACTCGGAGCAGGTCCTCTCCTCATAGCTCTCAGAAGAAACCAACCTTGCCACCTTGACTGTGGTCTTCCAGCTCCTATGAGACAGATTCTGTGGTTTAAGCCACACAGTGTGTGTGCTTCATTACAGCAGCCCTTGTATTTGTTACTAATATACCCAGACACCCTCAACCCCTTCCTCTCCTTCCACCTGAACATCAACTACTTGCTAAGCCCCTTCCATTTTTCCTCAGGCATCGACAATTTTTAGATTAACCCCATACTTTCTTTCCTGGTGGCTCAGATTGTAAAGAATCTGCCTGCAATGCAGGAGACCCGAGTTGGATCCCTGGGTTGGGAAGATCCCCTTGAGAAGCCAGTGACTACTCACTCCAGTATTCTTGCCTGGATAATTTCAAGGACAGAGGAGCCTGGCAGCCTACAGTCCAGGGGGTCGCAAAGAGTCAAACACGACTGAGGGACTAGCACTTTCATTTTACTTTCACACCATTTCCTTGAGAACTTTCTCAGCTCAGATGCCCAGTATGGAGAGCTGAGAACCACTGTCCACAGAAGCACTGTGGTTGAGAACCACTGTCCTAAAATCAAAATTTCCAGATGGATTTTCAGTAAAGGAAAGCTTACCTGTGGGCTTGGGGGAAATATCAGAGTCCTCAATTTCACTTCCCTCGGTCCAGTCAGTGTCGCTTTTGACGACAGCGCTCTTTCCGAAACTACTCTTGTTGCTTTTAGACGACAGCACAGGAAGTACATCTGGGGAAGTGAACGCCTGGATGAGGTCGTCAGCATCCAGCTCCTCCTCGGAACTGAAGGGAGGAGTCCTAAACAAATCAAAGCCCAAACAGGGGGTGCTGTTTCCGTTTCAGAATTTACAGACAATATGGAGAAGGCAATGGCACCCCACTCCAGTACTCTTGCCTGGGAAATCCCATGGACGGAGGAGCCTGGTGGGCTGCAGTCCATGGGGTCGCAAAGAGTCGGACATGACTGAGCAACTTCCCTTTCACTTTTCACTTTGATGCATTGGAGAAGGAAATGGCAACCCACTCCAGTGTTCTTGTCTGGAGAATCCCAGGGACGGGGGAGCCTGGTGGGCTGCCGTCTATGGGGTCGCACAGAGTCGGACACGACTAACGTGACTTAGCAGCAGCAGCAGCAGCAGCATGCCCCTTAAAGAGGTCGGAACTTTCTCAAGAGAGCCTAACAAACACCTGCGTGGCCACAGAACAAGATGGCGGCCAGGCCGAGGACTTACTATGCAAAAGGCGAAATGGTCATTTCAAATTTACATCTGCCAACGACATGCCACATGGCCTATTTATTTACCAAAGTGGACTGAAGTTAGGACATTACTCCTCTAAACTCAAATTTTGTATTTTTTTAATATTAGTTTTTACACACCTAAGAAACATATTTTATATATTTTATAGTGGAAAAAAATATTTCTGGGATAAAACTATGCTGTCTTTTAAAATAGTGTCATTTGCAAAGAGTCCACACGACTGAGGACACACACAGGCATGCATGCATTACTTATAGCTTACCTTTATACTGTACCCTACCAAGTACTTTTATATGAATACACACACTCATTTGTAATATCATGTAAATCATCACCCCATTTTAAAGTGAAACAAATTCAGAGCAGTATCCATTCATTTAAAAAATATTCACTGAGTACCTAAATTCCACACAATGTTCAGTTACACTACATCCCATGAAATAAAGCTCTTCCCATGAGATTATTACATGATAAGTGCTTCTGAAGGGTGTGTTATCATTTACAGTGTCTTTATTATATTTATTCTCTCTACTATGGCATTCAATGATCATAAAATTAGTTTTACTCACAATTAATAACAATGATATACCTACAACTTATTGAGTACCCACAAGTGCCAAGCACTGAGGCCAAGTCCTTTTCATATGTTCTCATTTTAATTTGTAGAACTATCCTGTGAAAGAGGGAGCATCATCCCATCTTACAGATAGAAAAACTGAGGCTTAAAACAGGTAATCAACTTAATCAGTGTCACACAGTTAAGGAACGACTGAGATAGGGTTCTCAGTATCCTAAGCAAGCCTAACAGAGTAAGGGCTAAGGCCGTTAACAACTTCCACAAGAAGCTGGAACACTAAAATTCTACCCAGATACACCATCATGGATCCAGCCACTAAAAAGCAACATCACGCATTTATCATGCTTATCGAAAATTACTAAACTAGGCAGGGGTGGGGGTGGGGAATAACAAACATGACTCAGGTGTGGTCCCACTTATTAATGGAGGCCACAAGTGATACTGACTTAGGATAAAGAAATGAAGGTGTAACAAAGGAATCACAGATTAAATATGATACGTAATAATTATGGTTCTACTGAACCACAATGAACATACTAATTTACAGTGAAAGGAATGTTCAGTGAAAAGAACTTTTAAAAACCACCTTTCCCTGCTCCCTCAGTACTCACACAATAGTGGAAGACCTCCTGGGAAAATGATCTTCTGTGGCATTTTTCTTAACTCTAAAAGCAAGAGAAAAATATTTCCAGCATGAGCAAATCATGTAATTTAAAATACAGTTCTATGGAATTGGTGATTTTTACTTTATTAGAGGGTGAGCACTTATGAATCTTCCTGAACTGAGAGAAGGGTAGGCATTCCAAGTGTGATTCTCTGTTGGGTTATACAATGCTGTGGGCTGAATGCTTGTGGCCCCCTAATATTCCTGCACTGAAGCCCTAGCCCTCAGTGTGATGGTATCTGGAGATGGGGTGATTTGGTTTAGATGAGGTCATGAGGATGAGGCCCACGCTGAAAGGAATTAGTGCCCCCGTAAGTAAAGGAAGAGAGACCAAGGCTCTCTTGTTCTCCTTGGCATATGAGGACACAGTAAGAAGCTGGCCATCTGTGAGTCCTGGGAGAGAAGCCTCCCAGAACCTATGTTGGCTGGCACCCTGATCTCAGACTTCCACCCTCCAGAAGTGTTAGAAAATATATTTCTGTTGTTTAAGCCACCCAGTCAATGGTATTCTGTTATAGCATCCCAAGCTGAGACAAATATTAAAAAAAAAAAATTAGAGTTGAAAATACTCACTTTGGAACAGATGTTCTATCAGAAAAAACAGGTCTTTGTCTAATCAGCTGTCTGCTTTTGGGAGGAAGGTGTATTGCTTTGGGTAGTTCTCCAGTTGAAAGGGTGTCCATCTGAGAAGCACCATACCTGTCTGGAATAGTAGTGTCATTTGTGAGTCTCCACTGCATGAAAAGCAGAAGAAAATGCTACAATATTGTCTACACTGGCACTGAAACAAACAAGCCCATCTCAAGGGTCTAGAGTCCATACTACAGGAGGTTTTTAATTGTAAAAATACAATCTAAAATGCAACATTTAATGGTTCAAACAGTAACAGAGTTGCCGATTACGTGCCAAGGTTTGTGAACCATATAAAATCATGAAATGGTTGCTCTATCAATATTTCCGCAGACATGAAATGGCAGTGGGTGACAGTCTTACCTGTGGACAGCAGTGTTCTCTCTTCAATTTTACAGCTGACCTGATGTTCAAGGAATTCTCGAATTTGCTGAATGTTAGGTATTTGTCTTTCTCGCTCATGTCTTGTTGATTCTACAGTTCTTAGCACTCTATTCAAGTGATCGCTTGGAATACCACGTATATCCTGAAGGAACAAAACATTAAGTTAATCAATTATCCTTTGATGTTTTTCATTTCATGGATGTTTGTCTGCATTAACCGTGCCAATCTTTCGTCCTTACTGCTACATGTAAGATGGGGATATATAATACCCGGTCCCAGCCCCAAAAGGAGCTCAAGGTGCAACGGGACACATAAAGAGTATGGAAGATTATACATGGCTGGCTAGGAATACTGTGCATTTGGGATCAGGACTGAATGCATGGAAGGCATGTGAGTGTCTGATTATGACTGATTAACCAACAATGCAAGATGGGTGATAAACACTAAATGAATCCACAAGGGCTGAAGGAATTCAGAGATTCAGGCCATCAGAGGCCTCAGTGGCCCAAGAAGGCTTAAGGCGGAGGCTGGGCTGTGCCCTGAAGGATGGGTAGATGAAACAAGTAAAAAGAAGGGTGGGTTCAGATGGGGGCATCTTGTGGGGAAGGCAGGCAATGAGGCAGTAACAGTCAAGGTGCCCAGGGATTAATGCTACAGAGGAACAGGTGAGGAGAGCAGAAAAGGAGACTGATGCCACAGTGAAAAACTTCAAGGCTAGTTATGCCACAGGTAAGAGAAAAATCATCAGGCTTTCAATTATGAAAATCCCATAATTTAAGAGGAGATTTGAGAAAATTCTTCAGGATTTGAAAGGTTCTAAGGAAACCAGTTAAAGAGTGATTTATTCATGTATTCAATATCAGTGTCACACACACACTCCCATCTCCTCCTTCACCCTTCCCTCAGTCTTCCTCATTCCAGGAAGTGGCCCTACCACCCATCCAGCTGCCCAGGGCAGAAATCTCCATCATCAGATCGACTGCCACCTCCAAGCAGTTTCTCGGACCTCAATTATTCAGTCCCTTCTACTTTTCCTTCATTTCACATCCTATAGTTATTATGGATCTACCACCTGTTTGTGTGACCAGGTGTGCAGCGCCTGTCTTCCCATACCCTGATGCTGGATGCAAAGACACAATTCTGTACAAATGTCAGTTCTTCCTAAATAATACACAACTTTTAAAGCAATTCTAATCAGAATCCCAGCAGGGATTATTTTGGAACTGCCGCAGCTGTTTCTAAAGTTCACTGGAAAACAAAATACGAAAGAACTGTGAAGAAATTTTTGAAATAAGACTAATAAAAAGGCATGGCCTGTAACACATACTAAAATACAGGACAAAGTTACTAAAATTAAACCAGTATGGTGTTAGCAAACAAATGCCAAAAAATTGAAAGGATAAAATTATTGAACGTCCAAAAATAAATCCAAATGTATGTAAAGATGTCCTTTATGATAAAACTGCTATTTCAAACAAACAAAGAAAGGGTGGGTTATTCAACAAAAGATATTGAGACAACTGATCCAACTGGAAATAAGTTTAGATCTCCAACTCAGTGTTTCCAAACTTAATTGTTAAAGCCCAGATAGACAAAAAAGTAAACAAAAAACTATACATTCGATTTTTAAAAAGGGTATTTTTATACTCATAGGATAAAAGTAAATGTCCCAAATAAAACATATAACACCAAAACCATATGCAGCTTCAACAGGAGCTCTCACACACTCATAGGGATATTGTTTACACTTTGGAAAGTCATTTGGCTACACCTACTAAAACTAAACATGTATAGTCTTAGAAATTTCAATCCTAGATATACATCCAAGAGAAAGGAATGTCCATGTCCACCAAAAGACAGTACAAGAATGTAAAGCCAAAAAGCCCCAAACTGGAAATCCAAATGGCCCTCAAACAGGAGAACAGATAAAATGTAGTGTATTTATACAACACAATATTACAGTACAAACTACTGTGAAATGAAATAATATCAATGAATCTTAAAGAAAAAATCATAAGCAAAACAAATGACACAAATACTACACGGTGTAGGATTCCACTCATATGAGGTTTAAGAACAAACAAAACTAAATCTGAATAGCCACTGCCTCTGGTTGGGGAGTACAGAGCAATATCGACTTAGGAAAGCCAAACAGAGTCTGCTAGGATATTGGAAATGATGGATTTCTTGACCTGGGGGTTAGTTACAGACCATGCACACACCCCCCACATACATACACATCTGTAAATACACATCTTTGTATACACACATACATTCAGATACACACAAATGTATGCACATGTGTAGATATACATATATGCATGTATGCATACAGATTCATGTACCTGTGCACACATGAATAAATATATACACACAGATCAACATGCACAAACAGCACGTGCATCTGCACACATAAACACGCATGCATGCATGTACACAATGCACACATGTTCATGTGCACACAACTGCACAAGCCACGCACACAGGTATGCATACTTTCGCATTACACATTCACACACACACGTAATATGTATACTCATATGCATATATAATATATAAATTCAGGTTGTTCAATTAAGTTTGTGTATTTTATGTATGCAACCATTCAATCTGGCAACACCATGAAATACAATTCATTCACCCATTCATTTAATAAGTGCTGCTGATTTTGTAATAGACACAGTTTGGAGCTAACATCAGAATGTAAGCAGCTCGGCAACTGCCTAGAGGCAAATCCTGGCTCCTTCATCACTAACATGTGACTTGCATCAATGACTTCACCTCTGCAAAATGCAGATGAACTGACTGCCACTTACCTCAGAGATCAATCTCTATGTTTAAATGAGTTAACACTGGGAAAGCTCTCTGAAAGGTGTCAGGCACACAGTGAATGCCAGCAAAGTGTTTAATGAATCATGTCGCATTAGGCTCTGGTCTCCAAATGTAACAGAACTGGCATGCTACCTCCTCTTCTCTGATCATTTATTATTTAGAAAACAAAATAAAACTTAACCAGTAAATATTCCCAAAGTGAGTGAACTTACTGCATTAATTCCCAAGGTTTCCAGTTTCTCCACCAAACTCTGCTCCAAGACGGTTCTTATTTCTTTAGTGAGGGAAGGGTTATTCTTCAAAGTTTTCCTTATATGTATCTTGTTGTCATTTAATTTCTGTTCATTTTCTTTTCCTAAAATAAGGTTTTTATAATGTGTAAAAAGGAATTAAACAAATGTATCAAACCTCTAAGCAGAAAATGGCAAAAAAACAACTTCTAAACAGCAAGCAAGCATTTATAATGTTTTCAAGTCTTTGAATATTTTAGTCATTCAGCATAATATATAATCCTTAAGTATTATAGCTTTTAAAATTATCTTAAGCCTGCTTCAAAACTTCAGGATCTTCAAAGACTTTTTCTTGATTACTCAACCAAATTATGGCTAGATAAGTAATGTGAGAAATAAGTCTCTAGAGAAGCAAAATGGAAAAAAAAAAGTATTTAGAAGTTTAATGTTTTACCCTAAAATTATTTTTACTGCTTCCTAAAGAAATCATCTCTCCTAAATCCAGTTAGAATTTAGGTATTATCTAATGAAGAAAAAGCCTTATTTCTTTTAAATAATTAAGTTTTATGTAATAAATTTAGTGGATGTTAAGTTCACATAAAATTTCAAAATGTGAAGATTATGATCTCTCTCAAAATACTTACCAAAATGAAAAAGAAATTAACAAAAGTCTTAGGAAAAGTACATTTTGCTTAAAACAACCTAAAGTTTGAAACAAAAAATAACAGGACAGAGTCTCTTAATGTGTCCTTCCTTATTCCTTTTATTTCCTTCCAGAAAAAAATGTCTAGTTTAAGAAGGTTTGGAGAAAGGGGCAGGACTGTATGACCTTGAACAACCGAGTGCTTGTGTCAAAGGAAAATGAAGGCTTAGGAAACAGCCTCACTGCTGGGCAGTTCAGACTCTTAGTGAACACCATAGGCAGATCTGGAGAAGGTGATGATGGTACTATCGTCACTTTGAAGCCTGTTCTCCTAACAAAAGAATTTCACCCAAAGAAAGTGGCACCAAATTCCACTGCCCAGGTGTGGGGCTGCAGGTCCCCACAGAGACTCCACTCTTTGAAGGTCTCACCTGCCTCAGCAGATGGGATTTTTAGGTTCCCATGGCACGTGGATTTGCAGAATATCTTAACAACATGCCTTTTGGTTAAGATGCTTTCTAAACTAATTCAATTCCAACAGTAAAGAATATTTCTGTCCATTGTTAACAAATTTCAGGCAAAATTAGCCACATTATTATTGGTCCATTAAATAGCAGGGAAAAACCTGCATGATGATGCTTTTCTACACTTTGCTACCGTGGCTCACTAAATCAAAATTATGAAATTTTATATGAGTCTATATGGATAAAAGTCAGATGTACTCTTAAATTTTATATTCTCAGCATTTATGCTGCTGTTTTCCCAATATTCTGAAACTACAAAAAAAAAAAAAAAAAAAAAAGAACTTCTGCCCTAGGAACTGAGTCCATCAAAACCTAGAGGGCTTAGCTGCAGACACGGCTGCCGCTGACTTTGGCTGCTGGTTGGCCATCAAGTCTGCAACTGTCCAGGGCTGAAAGTAAAAAGTACCAAGAGAGAGCCTGGAAGTCATAGAGCTACTATTGAAATAGATGCACCTGAGCTAGGCAAAGATAATTCTTTGGCCAGCACCTCAGATACAAAAAAAAACAACACAGAAGCACAGTCTGAAGAGAGGCTCCGGGACACAGGGCCACAAGCAGGGCTCAAGCGACACCGGGAATGGACTGGCCACAGTCTAGAAGAGTTGCAAGGCCGTTGATAGAGGTAACTCAATTCATTTGCTGGCTGGTCCAAGTTCACCTTCAGCCCTGATGACAAGTTCATTTTGATGCCTAAGTTCCCCCAAATGATAAAAGATTTCCCTCTGTCCTTAAATTCCTTCATAAGTAGGTGCTCACTTTGGAAAGTCATTTGTGAATAATTAGAAAAACTTTTATACGAAGAAGTCTTATGAGCCTGGGGCTGGCAAGACAGAAGCAAGAGAAAGAAGGTAGAATAGATAGGAAAAGATAATAAAGATAAACCTTTTCTGTAAAGGTGAAATGAATGACTTGAAAGACGATCAGAGCTGAAGATTTTAGGTAAAGCACATATTGTTTCACCAAGATCAAGACAAACTATTCTAGAAGTCCGCATTTCCTCTAATTAAAAAACGTGAAGCATGCCCAAGCAGATGGCCAGGCTAACGCATAATAGCCCATACATGTAATCAGTTATATCAGACTCATTAACGCACCATACCATTCATGGTGAGCAAATAATTGTAGTGCAAAGCAAGCAGTTAAACAAAACAAAAAGCAACACGCAACAGAATTTCTGAGTTGGAAGGGACTTGATCGTCTAGTACTCAATTTCCTCATTACTCACAGGACTCTAAAACCAGAGAGGTAGAGAATTCCCCAAAGGCCACCCAGCCAGTCCTGCAAAGGCTGGACCTGTTTGCCTTCCTCCATCACTTTGTCCTTTGCATTAAACCATGGAAAACAGAAAACCTAGACCTTAGGCCCAGCCACTGTCACTAATTAAACTCAATGACCTGGAGCAAGCTCCTAATCCCCTTGTGTTCCAGGTTTCTGAAAAATAAAGTAACCCCTGAGATCCCTCCTGGCCCTCGCATTCTAACATCCAACGGAAATGAGATCAAGTCTGCCTCAAAGGATGAGTTAATTCTTGGTAAAAAAGCTGTAGTGTTTTTGCAAATCACTGCCAAAATTCAGCTGCACAGGCATTTGTCTGCAAATGTTAGTACAAGCAGAGGAATTTATTGATGGCAATTAGTCTGCTGCTAGCCGGCTGGCTCCACAGAGGCACTAGAAAGATGCAGTCACTGGTTTCTGTAACAGTGCGCTGGGACTCAGTTGATCCCAGTGGTCCTCAGCACTCACCCATCTCCACCAGAGCTGTGTCTGAACACACAATGGGTGGCAAAGATGAGTTTCCCAGCTTGGCTCCCTAAATGTGGCAACAGCCAATGATGGTGTTTGCCATCAGCAACGCAAACCTTACATTGTCTGAGTAGAAGAAACCTAAAAGAAGCCCAGGCAGAATGTGCAGTGGGTGAAACCTAGAACTGAAATGGTGATGATGGACAAACCAGGAGTCCTCTTGGAACCTAGCTGACTCATTTTAAACAGTACAAACTATGTAACTGGAGACACTAGTTTCAAAATTTTGGACCCTATCTATGAACCTCCTGACATTTTCATTGGGATTCTTCCAAGAATAAGGGATCTTGTGTTCCGGACATCAATAAATGATACTTATGAAAAAGCAAGCACGTTACATGCAAGTAAAATGAGAAAAAAATATCATGCAGATGTTACAGATATGCTTGATTTAGTCCCTTCTCAATCTGTATCCTTATACAAAAAAAAAAAAAAAAATTGGGACAAGTCTAGAGAACACAGAAGTTATAACATTAAGAATTTACATATTAGAATGTATAATTTTACTTTTCTTCCTAACAAAAATGATACAACCACAGCCCATATAAATATTAACAATTTGAGAATTGATGCTTTTGAACTGTGGTGTTGGAGAAGACTCTTGAGAGTCCTTTGGACTGCAAGGAGATCCAACCAATCCATTCTGAAGGAGATCAGCCCTGGGATTTCTTTGGAAGGAATGATGCTAAAGCTGAAACTCCAGTAGTTTGGCCACCTCATGCAAAGAGTTGACTCATTGGAAAAGACTCTGATGCTGGGAGGGATTGGGGGCAGGAGGAGAAGGGGATGACAGAGGATGAGACGGCTGGATGGCATCACCAACTCGATGGATGTGAGTTTGAGTGAACTCCGAGAGTTGGTGATGGACAGGGAGGCTTGGCGTGCTGCAATTCATGGGGTCGCAAAGAGTCGGACACGACTGAGCAACTGAACTGAACTGAACTGACTGAAAGAAGTAAAATATGGTAAAGCATTACTAAGGAGAAAATTATGATAAACTGATCCAAATATAATTGTTTTAGGGTCTCTAAGTCATTAGGAAATACTATTAATAATGTAAATAAACATTCACAAACTTTAAAAATTAGTTGATAGGAAATAATTTTTATTATTACTGCCAAATAAAATGAGGAAGCAGTAATAACTTTAATTAACTCCCCAAACCTGTAACTGCTCTCAAATTCTGCCATTGAGATATTCTGCATGTAAATATTCCACATTCAGAGCTTAGACATTATGCCTTCCTTGCTATTAAAAACAGTTTTTGAAACGGGCACTTTACTTATTCATTTGGTAGATTCAGGGTATGAGAAATGCCTATTGTGGTATTGATATTTTTATATAATCTGGCACGAAACTGTCAATTTTTCACCTGATCAGAAAATCTTGGCACTGAATATGGCTTAAAATTTTTTTTCAAGTTCCCTGACATAGAAAATTTCTTACTCATATGCTAAAAAAACAGTAAGGCAGGGAGGAACTATAACAGCACATTATGGGAACAGGATGCCAGAATACTACAGACAGATTGGGAATGTAATCCAAACATAAATGCCTTCCTAATTTTGATACCCTACGATAAGACTCAAGTACTTTCAAAGCTTGGGTTTTAGCATCTAAATGTGACTGATGCAGATATAAACCCTGATCAAGCTCATTGTTACCTTTTTCTTCCTCTGAAAGTTCTTCTATTGGTTCCAGTATGTGCGATGAGAATGCCTGTTCTATTAACGAGGAAAAATAAGAAAAGTACAGACAGGACAACAGCAAAGTAAAGTTAGTTCCTTTCAAACAATTTTGAAAGACATCGTTCCATTGTACTTTAACCAGGCCTGAAATAGCAGGCCTGAAATGGGAAAAAAATGTTAAGGCAAGGCAGTCAGTTAAAGCTGGTTACTTTTCCACAGTATCCGCCCTTTCTATGTATTTTCTGTTAACTTCACTCTCAGGAAATTATATTTTTAAATAATTAGGTTAAAATTTCTTGCTCATCAACTTAGTGCCAGACATGATTTCTTTAAGGCACAAGGACACAACTACAGAAGTTCTTCTTCACTTATCCCTAAAAATATTTTTGACACATATATATTTCCCTTATATAATATATATATATATTTCCCTATATCTTATATACATGTTCTTATATCTTATATCTATATTTTTCCTTATATAAAAAAATATATGTATTTTTTCCTTATATCTTAATCAGGTAGCTAAATAGAAAATTATTGAAACAATTTCAATTTCCAAAGATAAAAACATAAAAAATTCCCAGGGCCCTGGGGTTCCCACTTCTTTTTAGCCCCAGGGCCTTCGAGTAGAAGGACCAGAATAGTAGAAGGGCAAGAAGAGGTCTCTTGGGATCAGCAGGAGGACTTAGACCCACTCTCATCATACACCTCTGTGTCCCTAAACAACGTTTCATGTGCTCCCAGAAAATCAACGGGGTAAAGCTGTCATCAACAGATGACAGATGAAGGTGGGCTCTTCCCAATCCCACCCCAGAAGAGTGAGCGGGGGAGATGAAGTCTCTGGGTGACTTCCCAGGGAAATGTCACCGTGCACACACAAGAAAACCTAGGGCAGCATGGATAAAGCAAACCCCATCTATCAGCAGAGGGAAGAGGAGGGCAGGGTTTGGCTGAAGGTCTAACTAACCACAGCAGTCAGGCATTAGGGCACAGAGGGAAATGCAACCAAAAGCCTGGCTTAGGAGGTGCCTGGTTCACTCATTTTCAGCCTGGAGGCTGACACAGGTTGCCTGAACAGAGAGCCGTTCACGGGCTCCCACAAACAGAAGCCATTTCATTCCACCACCAGACCCCAGGGTGGGTGACTGGGAGGGTAATAGTGGCCACCAATTACTCCCTGGGCTTCCAGGCACAGACCTAAGTGCTTTGCATGTATTATCTCAGATTTACTACTTCCTACTTTGAAGGTCTTCTAATTTATTAAAGGGTATTTATGGTACTCTATTTTAGGCATATAAAAATATATATACATAAACACACACATATATATAATAGCTATATTTAAGTGTTTATAACTAGGCTCTTACAGCTAGTTCAGCAATATACTCAACATCTCTAACACTGACTATATGGGAGAAATGCATTTTAAACTACTTTCAAATGAACTGTCAGCACACAGTGTATCAGTAAATAGGATTCCACTTTAATTCTGAAACATAAACATGGCCCCACCACAAAGGAGCATGTGATTTGAACCCTGTAACACAAGTGGTGAACACCACAAATGTGCTTTTGAATTTATTATTCAGCATCAAGATTTTAAAGTTATACATGTGTAACTACGGGTGGTGGTGGACGTTAACTAGACGTGGTGATTATTTTGCAACATATACAAATATCAAATCATTATATTGTATACCTGCAAATAATATAATATTATATGTTAACTATACTTCAATAAAAAGTTTAAAAATTAAAAAAGTAAGGTTACACAAGTATTCTCCTAATTTGAACTGCTGAAAACAGAGATTTAAGAGGATAGCTAATTTCATTTTTTTAAGTCACATAGTTTATATTTTATTGTAATTTCTGAAAAAGACAAAAATAAAAGTTATGAGGAAAACTTTTATAAAATCTTACAATATCATAATATACATACTTATTATATTATAGGGATAATCCTATGATTTATCTTTCTTGAGTCAGGATTAATGGTCAAAATCTGACATTTCCTACCGTGATGCAGAAGGCAGGGGAAGGACAGATTCCTGAATCTGGGCTCCTACAATAATAAAGGCTGAGGAAGTGAGGTTGACCAGACCCCAGAGCACCGAAAGCAGGCTGATATCCCAAATTTGGGATGGAAGGCCTGCCATCCTCATGCTTTATAAGCTGAGACCTCCAGGGTAAGAGTTGAAACGCTCAGAGGCTTCCAGAAAAATCTTTATGTCAGTCTCCCACCATTACCTCCAGAAGAAAAACCCCCAGTTCTTCACCCAGCCCTTTCTCCACTGGCTGACTTTGTTGGACTTGATCGCTCCACCCTAGAAGCTAATGTTTAGCCTGTGCATGCTCAGCGACTTCTGCTCCAAAGGCCTTGCCTCATCCATCCTGACCACAGCCCAGTGGAGTAGCCAAGACCCTTCTCCCCATCTGGCAAACAAGGAAACCCAAGTCCACAGTCTCATGACTCAACCATGAATCCAGACTGCTTCCAAACTCCTGGCTCTTGGCCATGAAGCTCCAGTGCCTTCCCACTGATGCCCATTTGGTTTGTCTTCCAGACATCACCCAGCCAGTACCTGAGCTCATCATGTTCTGGCCTTTCTCTCTCCTTTGCTCCCCAATCACCCGCACAGCCTTTCCACCAATCCCATGGAACAGCTGTTATGTTCACTCCCTCCCATTTCATCACCATAACCCTAATCCCTAGGTAAGGAATCTCTTGCTTAGTTGCTCAGTCGTGTCTGACTCTTTGCAACCCCACGGACAGTAGCCCACCAAGCTCCTCTGTCCATGGGATTCTCCAGGGAGGAATACTGGAGTGGGTTGCCATTTCCTTCTCCAGGGGATCTTCCTGACCCAGGGACTGAACCCACATCTCCAGCTTGGCAGGCAGATTCTCTACCACTGAGCCACCTGGGAAGCCTGTCACAAAGGAGAGGAGACCATTCAAGGACAGACTAGGAATCTCTCAGACTATGTCTAACATCACCAACTGATCTCCCAGCTCAGATTCTTTGAATTCTTCCTGCAGCTCAGCTCTCCAACCCTGCCATGCTCAGTCTCTGAACATTCAGCAGCTATGAAATGCCGCAAGAACGACCCAAACAGCTTCAGTCCATCACTCAGTGGTTGCCATAAGCAACCTCAACCAACATCCCTCCAATCTCTTCTGCACATTCCCTACTCTGTCAACAAATTCATCGGCACCAATAATTCACATCCAGTGCTCTCCTGCCACCTTTTGCTGCTAATTTTTGCCTGTCTCAGCAGAAAGGAGCAGCCAGTACCCCTCTCTCTAGGGCAACGCATATCTTATAACTGTTCACCTCGACTCTGGACAACTCCACAATGCCCCTCCCACCTCTAAAACTCCCAGTCAGACCTGTTGAGACCTCTACTGCAGCTACCTCTGGGATCAACGTCCCTTTAACGCCCAACCCTGCTTCTCTCATGGGTGTCATCTGAGAGCAGTGCCCAAATCTCACCTACAAACCTCCACCCCACAGCCTGTGTCTCGGGGAACCCAACCTCAGCTGGTGAGTAATCATGAGATTTTTTCATGGTAAAGGACCTCATCAAGGTTTATGATGGAACAAAAGGAAAGACAGAGAGGAAGCTGGGCTAATTAATGTTGTGCAATCCATGACCAACCCTCCCTATCCCCTCCAACCCCCTGCACCTGGGGAAGCTGCCGTGGCTGGGGGCAGGGGCAGTGGGCCCCCGCCAAGCCGGCTCCTCACTCCTAACCATTGAGATGCTCACAAATCAGCTTTGATCCCAATCCAAGGGCTGTGGGCCTCAGGCCAGTCTGGCATTTAAAATGAGCATTTCAATCACAGCAGATGCCAGCAAGGGAGCATGGCTAATTCATGCAGCCCCAGCCTGGGCAGGGCGGGATCCACACAGAACACGATGCTCTAACGCTGACAGACTTGTTGGGACCCAGGAATCAGCCCCAGATAGCATTCCATGCCTACCATATGTGTCCCTGCTCGGGCACCAAAGATATAAACAACAAAAACACGGCTCTCGTATAATGTCAGATAGGAGGCTAGCAATAACAAAGGGGAAACAAAAGAAGCTAAAACACATGTTGATGTACAAAAAGAAATAGCCAGCAATGCCTTATAAAAATCAACCCTAAAAAAGGAGGCAACAGAGAGATATTAACCTGACATAAATAATATGAATAGACAATAATTGTTAGAAATGATTTCCTCATATATTCATATATAATTCATATTGAATATATTCACATATTTATCTCTGTTACTGCTTCAAAGGGAAAAAACCCTGCATGTTCTAAACACTTGAAAATAATAACATCCAATATGTGAAGAATTTATGCATTACGTATTATAAACGCATGCCCAAGGGAACCAATCCCCCTGAAGTGATCTTAGGAAAAAAAATCAGGGACAGTAAATACTTCATCAGTCAGTCAGTGAGTAAGGAGAATAATTACAAAAGGCCATCATACATGAACCACAATATTTCTGAAGACAAAAAGACCAACTCAACTGGCCATAGATTTAAGTCCAAAGTAAAAGGCTAAATAGAGAAGTGGAATGAAGTAATCATTAGATTCCCGAAACATTTGTAGGTAAGACAGGAAAAAGATGGTCCCCCTCCCACTTTAATTCATTTAACACACAGCAGACCACAGGAAAACAATATATTGAAAACATACCATAAAAACTGCTAGCACCTTACTTGTATAAAAATGTTTATAAATATTCATCCTGTCTACTGGATCATGTTAATAACAATTATTACCCTGTGACCTGGTCCAAGACCTGGATCCTGGCAACAATTTCATCCAGGCGTTCCTACTTTTTCCTTTGGTTTCCATCACGTGTCTTTTCTAGATCTTCTCAACCAATCCCTGAAACTGTTTGCTTAAAAAAAGGTGATTAGCTGCCACATTGAAAGTTATACAAACAATCACGTATGCCCTGTGGCATGTGCTGGTTGGCTGGTCTAGTAGGAAAGTCACCCTCTTACCCGATACCTACTACTTTCCACCAAAAATCACAAATGCTCCAAGAACTATTCAGAGTTAAAAATCTCTACTTGTGAGCCCAGCAATAGAGACATTTTCTACTTTATGACTGGTAGGTTTGACTAGTTCATAGTAACATTACATAGGAAGACTGCAGTTTTATTAAGTGTTTTGTATTCATCAAAATGTTTTGTTTGCATAAATAATCCCCACAGAAGAACTTTTCAGTTAATAAGTTATCTAACTCAGGTGGAAACTGTATATAAAACGCTGAGACTTTGCTGAAACTTACCATGTGCCATTGTTAGACTTGACTTCGCATCCAGTGTCTGGGGAGCTGTGGCATTCACTGAAAAAGCATAAAAATGTAATTACAGGGTCCTGTATATACAGCATCAACATCTGAACATGAGGATAAACTGAGTATTCATTAAATTAGTCAAGGTATATTAATATACAGATCATGAGGGAACAAATGTTTCAAATGACAAAGATAGCACCAACTAACCTAAACCAAATTTATAACAATTTGAAATACAATCCACCCTTTTCAAATATACAAGTCAGTGGGTTTTAATACAGACACAGAGGTGTACAATCATACCCACTCTCAAGTTTTTGAACATACTCACTACATGTACACCTCCCCAAATACCCATCTCTATTAGCCCCATCTCTCCCTCCCTGCAGGCCTGGGCAACGAAGGATCTACTTTCTATCTCTATGGATTTGCTATTCTGGTCTTTACTTATAAATGGAATCCTACAATTCGTTATGTGACCTTCTGTAGTCCGCTTACTTTAACTTAGCATCATGTTTTCATGTTTCATCCATGTTGAAGCATGTGTCAGCATTAGCATGTCTTTTTATGGCCAAATAACATTCCATTTTGTAGACAGACCACATTTTATTTATCTATTCATTAGTTGATGGCCAATAGGGCTTTTTCCACTTTTTGACTATTAAGAATAATGCTGTTATGAATATTCATGTACAATAAACCAATTTTTAAGACTACCCCAATCACTGGGCTGAAAGACGCCTTTTAAAGGCATTAATTCAGCTAGAGCCTTTAGAAGAGTATACCTGATTCAAGTAAGACTGAACATTCTTTACATCAAAATATCTCAGAAAATTAGATTCCACTGCCTCTCTTATAATACTGAAATTTCTATCTGAGGTTCCTCTCTCAACTATTTGTCTTTACTGACTCTTTCCACAGCTTATTAAAAACAGATCTTTAATTCTAATCTTATCTAAGAAATACTGGTCACAAGCCCCAGCTACCCCTGTAGGCATAAAATTTCATCTTTACAATGGCTAGTGTGAAAGTGTTCAACTTCTAACTATGGGTAAACTGCTAACGATTTTGGAAATATGGCCTTTGAACCCATCTGCAACTTGCTAAGCTAGATCCAGGTTTGACAAACTACAGTCTATAAGACACACCAACACCTGCCTTTTTTTGTAAATAAAGTTTTATTGGAACATGTTATTGTTTCAGTGGGCTTCCCAGGTGGGTTAGTGGTGAAGAACCCACCTGCTAATGCAGGAGACTAAGAGGTGCGGGTTCAATCCCTGGGTCAGGAAGATCCCCTGGAGGAGGGCATGGCAACCCACTCCAGTATTCTTGCCTGGGAAATCCCATAGACAGAGGAGCCTGGCGGGCTACAATCCATGGGGCTGCAAAGAGTCAGACACAACTAAACCGACTTAGCACAACTGTTCCAATATTGTGCTGCTGCTGTTGCTGTTGCTGCTGCTGCTGCTAAGTTGCGTCAGTCGTGTCCGACTCTGTGCGACCCCATAGACGGAAGCCCACCAGGCTCCTCTGTCCCTGGGATTCTCCAGGCAAGAACACTGGAGTGGGTTGCCATGTCCTTCTCCAATATTGTGCTAAGTATATTTAAAATATAAACAATAGTAATTGAACGTCTTGTAATTTTTCCATACTTCTCTGAAATGCTTCTGTTCTCCCCTTAGCTCCACTCTTGGCACTTCAATTGTCCTCTCCTCCTCAGCATCTCTCAACCTCTTCAGCTTCCAGGACCAACATCAACAGGCCTCAAGAAGCAGTTGAGCATTTAAAACCACCAGCCTTTCTAGTCAATTGTGCCCACTTCCCAAACATGCTCATTAGTGTCCTTTCATCATTACAAGTCCTGGGCCCACATGCATGGCGTTCCATGCCCAGCCTCGAGGCAGGCCCTCCCTTACTATTCAGATCCTGTTCACACGCTTTCTGAATGGAACAAAAATATTTCAACTAATATTAAGAAGACAATCCACCCATTTCTCAATTGTACAGATTATGTCTTTTTGGATTCTAGCCAAATCCTGACAGCTCTGGAAGACAGCGGTGCTGTGACTTTGTGAGTGACTGACCCAAGGGCCTTGGGTCAAACCCTGTAGCACGGGGTCTCAGAGATGCCAAAATGTGGTCACGACACACAGTCACATTGTCACAGTGCTTTGCCTTGGGAAACCCAGAGCATGCACTGGGGTGGTGCCAAGGAAATTTTAGCCATTCTTTTATTAGGCAAACTGTTAAGGTAATAGGTATGGCTAACCAAAACCACCACAAAATCACACGGACATTTATAATAGTGGATTTTAGAACCAGGTCAAGGCCAGGAATCAAAATAGATCATTATGTAATCTCCAGACACACTGATGTTCCAAGAATCATCTCTAAAAAGAGTAAGTAGAAGTTATATATGGGTTTAAGCACTTTAAAACTATCTTTAGAACCCTGAGCCTATTACAGAAACTTACTTGATACAGTTGGGGCAGTTGGCTTAGATTCAAAAGTTTGCCAGGTTAAAAGATTCCCTGAAATAAAAAAAGATAAATTAATAACAAAACCCACAAGCTATGGGTTACATTTTGCTAGTGTACATCCTAATATTTTCCCCCAAAATACAATACATGAAATGTACCAACATGTAGCGACTTGTTACAACAAAGATGCTTAACATAAATCCCTTAAAAGTTAACTTGTTCCTAAAATTATTTTTCAAATATTTATTCTAATTATTCAGGTTTTCCTAATTATCTGAACTGTAACTATTCCAAGAGAAGTTACAGCCACCCTTTCCAAAACTTGATCTTAAAACAAGGAAAGCAAGTGTCTAGGTCAACATATAGGCCAATCTCATTTTACTGCACTTATTGCACTTTTACAAAGTGAAGGTTTGTGGCAACACTGCATCGTCAGGTGACAGCATTTTTAGCAATACAGTATATGTGCATTTTTTAGACATAATGCTATTGTACACTTAATAGACTATGGTATAGTATAAGCATAATTCATATACACTGGAAAATCAAAAAAAATTGTGTGACTCACTGTATTGTGATTACTGGTTGTATTGCAGTGGTCTGCAACTGAACCTGCAATATTTCCAAGACATGCCTGCATTTCTCATGACCCCAGAAACAGGGAGGAAATGCAACCCATACACCCAGTACCAATTCCCATTTGGCATCCCTCAAGTAGACAAAAGATGCCCTACTATCTGAGACAGATGGGAACCAAGACTGGGACCACTCAGAAGGCAATCAGGCAGAAGGCAAGCTTGATGCTATGATGGGAGACTCTGTACTTCTGACTCCCAGTCCCACTTCTGGACCAGTTCCTGAATGTTGTGGAGATGGGTGGCTATCATTGCTATTTTCAGTAGGCTGTATATCCCCCCACTATACTTAGAGCAAACCTTCAACCCCAGCAGACCATAACACAGAATTGCACATCGAGCCTCCATAGCACTTTAGGCTAATTAAGAGTTTACTATCAATAACAATAGCCAACATTGATGAGTATTTAACAGGTGCTCTTTACATGTTTTCCCATTTAATCCTCATAACAAGTCTATGATGTAAATACTACTAATATTCCAGCTTCTGAGCTGAGGAAACAGGGGCAGAGGCTCACAAAGCTACAAAGAGATGGGAGCTGAACCCAGCCTGCCTCTGGACTCTGCGCTTTTAATCCTAAGTCATCTAACTGCACATTCATCCAGGGGTACTGAGCATGTATTATGTGCATAACAATACTCTGATAAAAAGGACAGGAGACCATTTGATGACAGATTAGGTATTTGAAATTCTTCAACTCTCTGGGTTGTGGTAACAGAGCTCCCAAGTCAAAATAACTAGAGGAATGTCATCTTAGCACCTATGAACCATCTTAGCCCCACATTCACCAATGTTCAGCGCACAGTTAGGATGGCCCAGCTTGCCTTCAGCACTGGGATCCTGGTCCACTTACCTTTGGGTTCACTGACACTGTTTAACGGTTTACTGGTGAACTCTTTAATCTGCAAAGAGGAACAGGCTTTCAGCGATCCATGTTTGAAACTAGACAGGGATGTACTGGATGATCAACAGATACTCGGCTCAGGAAACGAACCTTTTCACTAAATGCCCCAAAGACACAGGACATGTGGACTTCAATGACATGGAGACAAACGTTTTATAAAAGCAGCATTTGGATTCACCTGCTTCTCAAAGGAATTAGCGAAAGAAAGTCTTAGGTGCCTTCACATTTATCCTGAATTCTAACTGAATAAATCTGATTGCTCTATAGTATTTCAAAAATACTTAAAAAAAATTATTGACTTGGACAAACAACCATGGGGAGTGAGGAGGTGGGAAGATATTCTATCTTCATCTTATCCAACTTACAAATGCTCTAAAGACACGTTCTTAAATAAGCTGCACTGGTTACAGAAAAATGGTGCCTGTATATATATATATATATATATATACACCAAAATACCTGCTGTCTCTGAGTGATGATCAGCTCGTTCTGTTCCTGGAGCCTCTGCCCTAGTTCTTCTATCCTTTTCTTATAGAAGACATTGCTTGCATTTAGATCGTCTATCATTGAAGTTCGAAGTTTCTCTATATGTGACAGGAGCTGCAAGAAAACGAGGAAGAAAGGCATGCATATGGAACCTGCAAGCAAATTTCTTCTTTCTGCAGTTTGTATGTACACACCCCGCCTTCTCACTGGCTTATGTCGTCTACACATTGACTAACTCTCTAATCATGGTGTCCCAAGGCCCTGGTTGTTACAAGGGGCTTCATCTCTGTTCCTAGGGAGCTCATGGCCCAAAACAGACAACATTGATCATGTGAACGGCGTAGTGACCCATTACATGAAATCACATGGGGAGGAGCAAGGATAAAGGACTGGGCCACCCGCAGAGCAACTCCGACCCCAGGCAGTCCTCACATATCATCCCAGCTGGAAAGCACACTCCCCCAGCCAAAGAGCCCAACTTAATTATTTTATACACCTAGCAGTCTCTGTCCTTTAGCAGGTTTTCAATAAATATTTACTGAGAAATGGAAGGGGGTTGGGGGTTGAGGAAAAGAGGAAGAGAGGAGGGAGAAGGGTGGAGAGAGGGTGGAAAGGATGGATGGAGGAAGGGAAGAGAAGGAAGGGAAGCACAGGGCAGATAGATCCAAAGATGCACAGATTCATCTCTAGAGGGAATATCAGTTCTGGACAAGAATTCAAGAAAAGGAACTTCCCTGGTGGTCAAGGCTAAGATTTGTGCTTCCAATGCAGGGGACCTGGGTTTGATCCCTGGTCAGGTAACTAGATCCCACCAGCCACAACTAAGATCCTGCATGCTGCAAAAGACCCAGCCCAGCCAAATTAATTAACTAAATATTTTTTGAAAAAGAATACAAGAATTTGGTTTCAAAAATTCAAGGAAACATTCTTAAAGCAATTTCAGATGTTGCTTAAAAGGAGGAGAAAAAACCCTTGGTAAATGGCACGAAGGACATTCCAAGCCTGTGGCCTGGGAATGGAGACAAGGAAGTGCAGGTCAGAAAAGGCGGGTAACTGTGTTGAGAGGAGCACAGAGAGAGCCTGAAGCAGCATTTCCTAACTGGAGAGGTTCGTTTGTTTTTTAAACAAACACTCAACACGTTTTAAAGGCTAAAAGGTTAAGCACATCTTGTTGAATCTACACCACAGCATCATGGATACATGTTTTGACCCCGTTGTCCAGATGGGGAAACTCAGTCTAGAGAGGTAAGTAGCTGACCCACATGCAGACAGCTGGAGGAGGGAAGAGCCCAGACCTCAGCTTTCTTGTCTTCCAAGTCCACACTCTCAAACTTAGTGTCTGTGTCACGAGATGTGTTAAGAAATTGTGCATGCGTGCTCAGCTGCTCAGTCTTGTTTGACTCTTTGTGACCCTATGGACTGTACACCGCCAGGCTCCTCTGTCCTTGGGATTTCCCAGGAAAGAATACTGGGTCGGGCTGCCATTTCCTCCTCCAAGGGATCTTCCTGACCCAGGGATGGAACCCATGTCTCCTGCATCTCTGGGTTTCTCATTCCAGCAGCTTCTCCAGTTGTGGACCACGGGCTCTAGGCACGGGGGCTTCAGTCGTTGTGGCTCTCGGGCCCTAGAGTGCAGGTGCATGGGCTTAGCTGCCCTGTGGTACATGAAGTCGTCCCGGACCAGGGATCAAACCCATGTCCCCTGCATTGGCGAGCAGATTCTTATCCACTATACCACCAGGGAAGTCCTAGAGTTCATGTCTTGTGACTTTCTACCACTGCAAGTTTTACATTTTTTTTCTCTACCAGCCACATCACCCCATTCTGCTGTCCTTTTACTGCAGGACCATTCCACAACGTCCCAAGCTCTAAGAGTCTTCTGTTGGGCGGAAAAGGGCATGCCACCATTTACCTGTGGTTCCCTTTGAACTCCTACCACTGTTATTTAAAAACAAAACCAAAAAAAAAAAAAAAGACTGCCAAGAATTTAGGTAAAGCAATAAAAAGTTGGCAAACGCAACTTCCCGTAAGCAGAGAAATACAATATGTGCATTGTAGGAACGAACAGTAGGCACCAATCATGTGGAATAATTGATAGTCAGGTCTCGGGCACAGACCACTAAACCTGAGGGAATTCGCCTCTCTGCTGGGGTTTAAGAGGAATGAAGGGAGAAGCAAGGAGCTTCTGAACAAGCAAAGCCAACAGACGAGGGAGCAGCGTAGCCTGGTGGCAGCACCAAAACTCCCTGCTCCCAGCACGTGGGGCGGGGTGCCTCCCTCAGAACCAGACCTTCCCTTCCTCTCTGTCGCCCCCTGCAGGGGCCAAGTGGGAACGTCTACAGCTTACACGAGGTGCCTCCCTCAGAACCAGACCGTCCCTTCCTCTCTGTCGCCACCTGCAGGGGCCAAGTGGGAACGTCTACAGCTTACACAGCAGTCTAGCCAGAAAGCCACTGAAATTCCCACAGCTGCCTGGAACGCAAGAGGCTTAAAGGAGCAAGGGCTAAAATCCCCTATTAAAAACGAAACCTGAATTTCTGTCCCTAAACCTCCGTGTGCTAAAGAAGCTTTGAAGAATAAAAGTAGGACTTCAAATCGTAAGAGCAGTGGTTCAAACCATGGATCCAAAACACAATGATCTGGGGTCTGCTGCTGCTGTTATTGGTGTTTATTTTTTTCCAAACTCTGCATGTCCCAGACTCACCTGCCAAATGAGTCTCGGGAACTGCTGCCTTAGAGCATCTCAAAGGAAAGATTCAGGATTCTTACAGAAAAGCAACTGCTCTAAGTTGTCTGTTTCCCTCCCCTGCTGGCTAAGTGCCTCAAGAATGACAGGCGAACAAGGCAGCGGGGCAGATAAGCAGGGACCCAAGGTTAAGAGGATCTGGATTCAAATATCATGCTCACACTAACAGACAGCTCTTTCCACCCTGCTCTTCTGCCCCCTACAATCAGCATCCCTCTCTCCGCAAAAAAAAAAAAAAAAAAAAAAAAAGGCTGAGTGATCCCCTTGTTGGCCACCTATCAACCTTCTGCATTCATTTAGCAAATATTTAGTAAGCCCCTAAGAACGGATGCTTTCAAACTGTGGTGCTGGAGATGACTTCTTCAGAGTTCCTTGGACTGCCAGGAGATCAAACCAGTCAATCCTAAAGGAAATCAACCCTGTCTATTCATTGGAAGGACTGATGCTAAAGCTGAAGCTCCAATACTTTGGCCACCTGATGCAAAGAGCCAACTCACTGGAAAAGACCCTGATGCTGGGAAAGACTGAGGGCAGGAAGAAAAGTGGGGGGACAGAGGATGAGATGGTCGGATGGCATCACTGACTTGATGGACATGAGTTTGAGCAAACTCAGGGAGATGGTGATGGGACAGGGAAGCCTGGCATGCTGCAGTCCATGGGGCCTCAAAGAGTCGAACACAACTGAGCAACTGAACAACAACCAGCACATTTTAGGAACATTATTAGATTCTGGGAATACAGTGGAGGAGTAAACAGAGCCCTTCCCTCAAAAGGCTAATGATCTGGCTGGAGAGACAGACAATAAACAAGTAAACTACTTAAAATAGTGATCAGTCAGAGGTACACTTGTGAGGTGATGAGAATAATTAAGGGAGAGGATCGCGAGCCTGGATGGAGTGGTCTTGGGTGACTTCAAGTGTCTTAAAGGAGGAGAATGAAGGCAGGAGCGATGCTCTCCTATTGGCCCTGAGGAAGTCACAGTCAGGTTGTGAACTGCGGAGCTGAGGGTCTCACTCCACCCTGACTCCCACGGCTGACCATAGGGAACTGCACATTGCCAACCATCTGAACAGGCTTTGGAGAGTCCCCAGAGCCCCAGAGGAGACAGCTCGGCTGACACCTCCAATGCAGCTCGTGAAACCCCGAGCAAAAGACCCAGCTAAGCCGTGCCTGGATTTCTATCCCATGGAAACTGACATACTAAATCTGTAGTAATTTGCAACACAGCAGAGAAAATTAGGGCTTTCCTGGTAGCTCAGGTGGTGAAGAATCTGCCTGTAATGCAGGAAACCTGAGTTTGATCCCTGGGTTGGGAAGATCTCCTGGAGAAGGGGGGACTGGGAACCCACTCCAGTACTCTTGCCTGGAGAATTCCATGGACAGAGGAGCCTAGTGGGCTACAGTCCATGGGATCACAAAGAGTAGGATACAACTGAGTGACTAACACTTTCACTTTCAGAGAAAACTAAATCAGATGGGAAGGAGCCAGCTGCATAAGGAGCAAGGGGAAGTACCTCCCAGAAGTAAAAAAACCACGTGTACAAGGAGAAAAAAGGCTGTGTGTTCTATAAATTACCAGAAGGCCATCATAGCTAAAATAGTAGGTTGAGAGAGAGGATCAGGACGAGCTGAGCAGCCAGGTTGTTCTGTCTGCTCTGCAGAGAGTAGATTATAAGAGAGGAAGGCTGGAACTGGAAGACCGGATAGACCCAAAAGGGGTTTCCCTTTTGGAAATGCTGGGAGCTCAGTGGAGAAGCAATGGAAGGCATAGAAATGTCCGGAAAAACATGGATATGAGATACTCAGCAGGACCCATCAATAGCCTGGAACTGGGAGTTGAGGAGGAGATGGGAATCAATGTCTGCACTTGAGTGGACGAGGATGCCATCAGCCAAAAAGAAAAAGATGTCTGGGAACAAACCCAAGGACCTCATTTTAGACACATCACATTTAAAAAGTTGTGCAGAGGCCGAGTACCAAGCTGGCTATCTCGTCTGGAGCTCAGAAGGGTGGCTTAGGTTGGAGAAATGAATTGGGTGTTATATCTACTCATAGGCCAGCCACTATTTTTAACAAACTCTCTCTGTCCAATTGCTGGAGCAATAGAACCATGAGAAATAAGTTTCTGTTGTTTATCAGCCACCCAGTCTATCCTGTTTGCCCAAAAGGGGATACAAAGGGCTATAAAACACATATAATTTAAAGTGAAAAAATAAACAGATGTTTTCCTACCTAAAAATCTCAAATAAATTTATTTTATATTTTTGCACTATTATAAAAGCATCTTAACACTTAAATTTCTGATGTACCTAGCAGAAAGGAAACAAGTGTTGCAATTAATTTTTGTTTTCATTAAAATGACTTAAAAAGTGACTTTAATATAAACAGTCCTCGTTTTTATAGACAGACCTGGAGATACTGTGGATTAAGTTCCAGATCATAGCAATAGAGCCAAATTGCAATAAAATGAGTCGCATGAATTTTTTAGTATCCTACTGCATGTAAAAGTTATGTTATACTACACTGTGGCCCATTAAGTGTACAATAACATTATGTCTAAAAAACGATACACATATGTTAATTTAAAATACTTTACTGCTAAAAAATGCACCATCTGACAATGCAGGGTTGCCACAAAACTTCAATTTATATAAAACACAATTATCTGCAAAGTGCAATAAAACAAGGTAGGCCTGTATTCAAAACTTAGATTGCCACTCTGTAATATAGAAAAATTAGAAATATGTATTCAACAATGAAGAAGAGATTAAACAGCTGATGATACATCAATAAGATCATCATGGAGTCATTAAAAAAAAATCACAATTTTGAAGAATATTTTAAAACATAGGAAAATGTTTATGATATATTAAATGAAAATGTATAAAGTTATAGATATAAAGCATAATTTTAAAACTGTGAGACAAATTATATGTATGGGTCTCTATACCTAAAGAAGCACATTTACAGCATCAAAAAGACTGAAGAAATTATAACAAAGCAGTAGCACTGATTATCTTTGGCATTGGAATTATAAGTAATTTAAGTTTTTGTTATACATTTCTCTACAAATTGTTTTCAGTGGACAAATATTATCTTTATTATAAAGATAGCAAATATTCTTTTTGAAAAGACCCACTTTTTATAGGCCAATCATTTCTTAATCTTACCCGGCTCTTTTCTTTCTTGTGTTCTTGATGAAGAGCCTGAACACGAGCTGTCCACTTGCTTTCCTGCAAAACAGTAAAATAGGAGAAAGTCAGGTCCAACTATAATAATGACAGGCTTCCCAGGTATCACTAGTGGTAAAGAACCTGCCTACCAATGAAGGAGAAATAAGAGATGTGGGTTTGATCCCGGGGTAGGGAAGATCCCCTGGAGGAGGGCATGACAACCCACTCCAGTATTCCTGCCTGGAAAATTCCATGGACAGACGAGCCTGGTGGGCTGTCCATTGGGTCGCAAAGAGTCAGACATGACTGAAGCCACTTAGCATGCACTCATAATAATGACATCTACTCAGAACGAGAGCTTCTTTTTCAATGAGTATCTAAGAAACCCAACTATTTGGGTTTTTAAAGACGAATACAGTCAGAAACGTTTAATCACACTTGCACCTGGTTTTCACCTTACATCCTGAGGCAGAGGTCAACAAATATTTTCTATTAAGGGGCTAATAGAAAATATGTTAGACTCGGGGGGCCAGATGACTCACTACTACCAGGAATGGGAGAACAGCCATAAGTAATATGTGAATGAACAGCCACAGATGATACATAGTAGCAAGGCTGCGTCTCAGTGCTTAGTTGTTCAGTCCAGTCCGACTCTGCAATCCCATGGACTGTCCCCGCCAGGTTCCTCTGTCCATGGGGATTCTCCAGGCAAGAATACTGGAGTGGGTTGCCATGCCCTCCTCCAGGGGATCTTCCCTACCCAGGCATAGAACCCAGGTCTCCTACATTGCAGGCAGATTCTTTACCATCTGAGCCACCAAGGAAGCTCTGTGTTTCAATAAAACTTCATTTAAAAAAACCAGGTGTCAGCCTGCCAACCTAAGAAGTCAAAAGGAAACGTCACGGTTTCTGAGTCTATGGGTTATGAACTGACAGAGCTCACAGGAAGGCCTCAGACAAATTCACGTGGCACCTGAGAGTTTCATAGCCGAGTCCCTCAGCTAGTGAGAGAGCAGCCTGCTGGGAGCAACCATCAGGACCCAATTCCTGAGTCCCTGCCGTATACCTGCACCTCACTGGGCAGCTGCAGCAGGCTGTGCGCATGCATGCTAAGTCGCAACAGTCGTGTCCAACTCTGCGACCCCCTGGACTGTAGCCCTCCAGGCTCCTCTGTCCATGGGATTTCCCAGACAAGAATACTGGCATGGGTTGCCATGCCCTCCTGCAGGGGATCTTCCCAACCCAGGGACTGAACCAGCGCCTCTTATGCCTTCTGCATTGGCAGGCGGGTTCTTTACTACTGGTGCCACCAGGCTGGTAGAGGACTAAGAGGCAGGCCGTGCCCTCCCTGGGGGCGGTTGGGGGGAAGGTGGACATAACAATGGGAGTGTTCCACATAATGGCACGTGGTCAGGTCCAGCTTGGAGGACTGTGGCATGCATTAACCCAGAGGCCCGGGAGAACTTTCCAGAAGAGATGCCATTGCAGCTGAGTAAGTGACGGGGCCTGAAAACTAGGAGGTACATGACAAAGAAAGCTGGAACCAGGCGCTTTTAGGCACTGCTGGTGTGTCGAGGTAAAGCCAAGAATGGTGGGAGATAGCAGGACCAGATGCCCAGGGGCTCAAATGGATCTAGAGTTTGTTCTGTGAAAAACAGGGAGTCACCGAAGGATTTTAGGCAGGGTGGTGGTGTGTTCAGCCTGGCTGCAACGCAGAAGGTAGATCTGGGGGAGAGAGGCAAGACAAGAAGCTGTGGTTGTAGTCCATATTCACAAACACATCTGTTTTTTTTAATTTTTAAATTTTGTCTTAGGGTATAGCTGGTTGGGCTTCCCAGCTGGCGCTAGTGGTAAAGAACCTGCCTACCAATGCAGGAGACAAAACGGATGCTGGTTCGATCCTTTGGTTGGGAAGATCCCCTGGAGGAGGGCATGGCAATCCACTCCAGTATTCTTGCCTGGGAAATCCCATGGACAGAGGAACCTGGCGGGCTACAGTCCCGGAGGTCACACAGAGTCGGACACAACTAAAATGACTTAGCACACACATGCAGGACCGTTTCACAAGGTTGTGATAATTTCAGGGGACCAGCGAAGGGACTCAACCATTCTCATACATGTATCCATTTTCCTCCAGATCCCCCCTTCCATCCAGGCTGCCGCATAACATTGAGTCGTTCCATGTGTTATACAATAGGTCCCTGAAAAACACATTTACTTTTTAAAATGATGTAATACTGCTTTTTGAAAAAAATCGTGACTTCATAAGCTTTAATCTCTATGTTTTCTGGCTAAAAAAAGTTCTCCTAAGTCAGTGTGACCAAAAGAGCCAGGATGAGGGCCGTACTGATTACTGAGGTTCACTTCCAGATGATTGCAATTCATCTGATATGTGTAACAGATCATCAGCTCACCAGTGCAGCTGTATACGCTCTGAAAAAACAGTCTGTGCTTCAAAATGCCTTTCTATGCCTTTCGAAAGTGGGCCTTCATCTGAAACATGAAAAATAACTACTAAGGTAATATGAACTAATTCAAACAGATTTCATTTGAGGGAAAATTAAACAACTTTGCCAGACGTTCTGTATCCACATCTATTAGTCAATCAGTAAGCATCTCATAAAGAAAGCTGAGTGCCAAAGAATGGATGCTTTTGAACTGTGGTGTTAGAGAAGACTCTTGAACAAGAGTCCCTTGGACAGCAAGGAGATCCAACCAGTCCACCCTAAAGTAAATCAGCCCTGAATAATCATTGGAAGGACTGATGCTAAAGCTGAAGCTCCAATACTTTGGCCACCTGATGCGAAGAACTGACTCATTTGAAAAAACCCTGATGCTGGGAAAGATTGAAGGCAGGAGGAGAAGGAGACAACAGAGGATGAGATGCTTGGATGGCATCACTGACTCGATGGACATGAGTTTGAGTAAGCTCCAGGAGTTGGTGATGGACAGGGAAGCCTGGCATGCTACAGTCCATGGGGTTGCAAAGAATCGGACACAAGTGAGTGACTGAACTGAAGTATCTAATGAATATCTATTATGAATTACACATGCAATAGGAGACAAGAAAAAAAGAATTAGTCACTGTCACCATCACTGAAAGAGACACTTTTTCTTAGATGATGTCTCCTATAAATTACTTCACCAAGAAAAATCAGTAGTCACCCACTTCTGTATACCTGATTGTCAAGTAGCTGCATCACATTTTGGAAATCCTGGGGATGCTGTGGACGGTCTTCTTTAAACTCATGGGCATCTTTTAGCGTGCCTATGTTAGACTTGATCTGCATATTGGACTTCTGGATTTCTGACAATTGCTATAAAATAAAAGTAAAAATCACTGGTAAAAATGTTCATACTTCTATAAGACTGAAACAGAGGGCCTCCCTGGTGGCTCAGTGGTAAAGAATCCACCTGCGAATGCAGCAGATGCGGGTTCAATCCCTGATCCATGAAGATCCCACATGCCATGCAGCAACTAAGCCCATGCGCCACAACTATCGAGCCCGTGCTCTAGAGCCTGGGAGCCGCAACTACTGAGCCCACAGGCCACAACTACCGAAGCTGGCGTGTCTTAGAGTCCATGCTCTGCAACAAGAGAAACCAGTGCAATGAGAAGCTCGAGCTTCACAACTAGAGCATAGCCGCAGCTCTCCCCAGCTAGAGAAAAGCTTGCAGAGCAACGAAGACCCAGCACAGCCAAAAAAATAATGTTTTTAGTTTTTAATTAAGAAATAAAGACTGAAACAGAGAACAAAATTGGGGCGTCTGTAGCCACATATTAAATCTGACTATCCTACAAGACAACACATCGTGCTTCTCTTCACAGTGGTTTTCCTGTTTTACTTCTTCCAATAAAAGAATATGCACAGGGTGTCAAAGGGAAAGGAAAACCTAACTTTCTAATCTTAGGCGATGGGCGATGGGCAGGTTAACAGTTGCCAGAAACAGGAATTGGGTGCAGTTGATAGACTGGGTAATTTAGTGAGGAGGCCAGAAGGGGGCGACAGAGGATGAGATGGTTGGAGGGCATCACCAGCTCCAAGTTTGAGCAAACTCCAGGAGATGGTGCAGGGCAGGGAAGCCTGGCATGCTGCAGTCCACGGTGTCGCAAAGAGTCAGACACGACTGAGCAACTGAACAACAACAACTGCCCAAGAGCTCTGATGCTCAGACCCAAGGGAGGTGACGTGGGGACACCTAAACCAACAGGGAGTTGCCTGAAGGAAGCCCTACAGAAAAGACACAGTGAGCCACCCCACGTTAACTTCCCCTCAACTTTTTATCTGCAAATTACAACTTACGGAAAAGTCGAAAGGACAGTATAATGAACATCCATTTCACTGCCACCAATAGCTAACTAACCCTGGGCCACATTTGCTTTATAGACAGCGGCTGGCAAACTTTTTCTGTAAAGAGCCAGATAGTATTTGACTTTGGAGACACGTAAGGTCTTGGTCACAGCGACTCAATTCCATGGCGGCAGCACAAAAGCTCCATAGAGAAAGTGTAGAGGAAACTGCACAGCTGTATTCCAAAATACTCTCTTGTAGACACACCGGAAGGTCAACTGATACCATTTTCATGTCATGAAATATATTTTGACTTTGTTCAGCCACTTTAAAGTGTAAAAACCTTTCTTAGATCAAGGGCCATACAAAATCAGGTGGTTTGCTAGATTTGGGTCCCAAGTCATAGTTTGCCCATCCCCATGAGAGGGTTCAGGGCGTTTTAGAGAAGGATCTTCGCAGTTTTCCCAAACTACCCCTCTGTTTCAGTTTATAAAACATGTTGCCCCTAGAGGGAGCTCGAGAATCTTCCCTGGTCTCCTTTGCTTCCCTGGGACCAAGGCTGCTGCCACAGGGAAGTGGGAGGGGCTGCATTTAATCACATCCAGCTCACCCACCTCACTCAGACTGAACAGGCCTGTCTTTCTGGGTCAGCTTCTTTCTCCCACATTGGGGATCTGTATCAGTCTTTCTAGAAAGTTCCTTTGGAACTCTGGAAAGCTCCAAAACTTGGGGAAGGGGTTATGGTTTCAGGCTATCCAAATCTAATGAGTTAAGCAAGAGGGCCCTTCTCTGATCTGACCCAAATGTACCAACTGTTCTGCACTGGGGTTTGGGGCCAGAGCTCATGCTCTTAAGAACTTGCTCTGTTTTCCATATGCCCGAGCTCCCTAGGCTCTCAGGGAGCATGGGAGTCTGGGCCAGGGCACGATAAAGGAACTTGTGGGTCTGAGGGTCATATTTCCACTGTTATGCCACCCCTAAAGGCCACAACTCTGTCAACGCTATGAGGACTCCTAGGTTTAATACTCACATATTCTAATGCTGAGTTCTTAGAAGTCAGTTCTTTAAACTCCTTCATAAACATTTCCTTGACTTTTTCCATTTCATCAACTAGTTTCTCCTTTTCTTCTTCTTTCCATCTATCAAATAACTTCAGAAATTCTTCCTCTTTTGTTTTCTGCATTTCATATTCCTGAAATCAATTTAATACATGGCTTTAAAAGCTCTGACATGAAGCAAGCCTGCAGAATAATAAATGGGCACAGCTTCACCTCACATGGGTCGGTGAGACTTGCAAATTTCAGTTAGGCCTTTCTTGTTTTGTTGCAAAAATCACTGCGTATAAAGGGAGGTCTGTGCAGAATGATTTTCCCAAACCAGAGGCAGCACAGAGCATCCTTTTGTCCTTACATCTCTTAAAGTATAAACACAGAGGTCCAAAGTCTCAAAAATTCCTAGAGACTATACAATCTGCCAAGACTGAATCATGAAGAAACAGAAAATCCAAATAGACCAATAAGGAGGAGAGATTGAATCAGTAATCAAGAGAAACTCCCAATGAAGAGAAGTTCAGGACCTGATGGTTTCACTGGTGAACTCTACTGAATATTTAAAGGGAACGAACCCCAATCCTTCCCAACACATCACTGCTTCAGAATTCAGCCTCATACCTTAGAGAGCCTGACTGCGTGGGCATGCTGTGCAGCCTCTAGCTGAGACTTGGTGAGCTGCAGCTGCTCCTTCAACATGTCGATCTCACTTTGGAGCTTGTCCGTCTGAGCCCTTGCCTTATACTCTGTTGTAACAGAAATATCATTAAAATACCATCTCTTAGAAACCCACTGGAAAACTTACAGGGTACAGTGCTACTAATAAGACAAAGACAAAGGAAACTGCTTTTTCTTGGGATATTACTCTTTTTCATGCTGCACGAGCCAACTTTACTCTTTACTTTGTATTTTCAGCCCTTTGCATCGTTGGGCACCGAATTATTTTTAAGCAGATTCTTTCAGCCACTGGGTTGAGGTTGGATTAACCCTGCAGAGGCAGGGTGAGAGCCCATTCAGGGAGCAAAGGAATAATCCTGGGCTCTTCTCCAAGACGCCTGTCTCAATCAGAGAAAGGAAATCAACAGCTTCAACCGCAGGTACCACAATATTGAAATCTCTATGGTCACCATCTTTCTGGCTCCCACGGAACTCTGCTGAACATGTCATCAGTGCTCAGACAAGTAGAGGCTGGCACTCAAAATGCAAACTTGGGCCACAACCCATCCATGGGGCAAAAATGAACTACTGAGAAGTTGTAAAAGGAAGCAACAAGTGAAGGGAAGAACACTTATGTTCATGTACTTACATGCAGATGTACACATGACTGAATGGATATACATGTGTCTGTGAGTGTAGACATGAAAGGTATGGAAACCAAAGTAGAAAGTCAGAATCTCAAAGATGACCTGAAGAAATAATACTCATTTCAGAGTCTGAAATACTCTCTGAAACGAGTATGAGATAGAATAAGATACTGAAACAGAAGAGAAAGAAGGTCAGTTTCACACTGAAGAATGATAGGTTAATTTAAAATATATTTAATCTTCCCAATTTCTCCAATATACTATTAAACTGTATCCACGATTCATGGCTTATAAGTGGAATTTTATGCTATTCATATTGTTTATACAAAGCTCAGCTGTTTCCTAAATAAATCTATCAGAAATAGGCAGAAATGGAAACAAGCCCAAAAGGGAGGGAAAAGCAGGTACAGGTAGTGAGTAACAAGCTAGAAGTATAAACGTCCAGGTACCAAAAACATTTAGATCATAATGAGCATTTCCATGGGTTACTGTGGCAATCTGTAGAGTTGCTCTGATCTGCTCATGGAGAAACAGGCCTTGCATTCTTCGCTTCTGAGAACATTTAGATTAGTTGCAAACCTGGTTCCTTGCAAGCCACAGAGCCCCTCCCCTCTTCTGTTCCTTCAATTAGCCCCTCTAGGCACTGGTTAATTCACACTGGCACCCAAACACATCTTAGTATCTCCCACTGCAAATAAGATAATAATCTTCCCTTGGTCCCACTTTCCCTCCAGATACTGCCTCCTGTCCCTGCTTTCTCTCCCAGCAAACGTTACTGAAATAAATGGCTGTAATCGACATGACCACTTCCTGGCCGGATCCTCAGCTCAGCTCACTCCAGTCCAGCTTTTGTCCCCAGCAGTTTGCTGCCACTATGTCAAGGCCACCAACGGCCATTTGGTCACTTCTTGGTCTTTATCTTACTCTGTGCCTCAAGATCACTGGGGGTCAATGCCTCCTTCTTGGAACCCTCATGCCCCTTGGTTTCCATGACAACACACTCTCCACTTCCCTCCTGCCTCCATCACTGCAATTTCTCACTGTCAGCTGCTCCTCCTGGGCTCCTAGTGCGGGGCTGGCCCTGAGTTGTCTTCTCTTTTTAAGTGACCTCATCCAGCCCAGTTCTGCTAACTTCTCCCAGGTTTTTATCTCCAGCCTGGGCCTCTACCTTGACCTCCAGCATCTCCACATGCATAGTGATTGTATGTGTGACTTGAGTGTACCCAGAGCCAACCCAAATTCCCCATCCTTCTTCCTCCCTCAGTGTGCTCCCCTCCTGGTCCTCCCCTCAGTAAACATGATAACCATTCACCCATTTCTACAGGACAGAAGCCCAGGATCATCTTTACTTCATCTCCAGCTCCCACGTGGAGTCACATCTCTGTGGTCTCTGTGTCCAGAATAAATCCTCTCCATCTCCACGTCTCCCACCTCCCGTCCTGGTCCAGCTGCCGCCTTCTCTCCCTTGGGCTACCTGCTGCAGCCTCCTCACGCTTCAACCTGCTTCCATCTCCTTCCCTACCGTCTGTTCCCCGCCCACTAGTAGATGGGTCATGTAAAGGTACAAATTGGAGGGAATTCCATGGCCATCCCATGGTTAGGACTTGGTGCTTTCAATGGCAGTGCTTTGGATCCCTGGTCAGGAAACTAAGATCCCATAAGCTGAGTGGCTCAGCCAAAAAAATATAAAAATACCAGTCCAAATTACAACATGTCCCCCCTCCTCCAACTTAAAATCCTCCCGTGGCTTCTCATTATGCTAATTAAATCGCCCACATTCCTACCCAGGGCATTTGAAGTCCTACATGACCTGGCCCCTTCCTAGCCCACCTCTGCTCACTCTGCTCCACCAAACTTTTATCTGTTTCCCAAACACACCAGCCTGCCCCGCCCCCCAAACACAGCTGACAGCAAGAATTCCCTTTGCCTGAGATCTTCATTTCCTAGATTTCCTGCATGCCGGGACCCCCTCACCATTCTGGTTTCTGATCAAATATCACCTCCTTAATGAGGTCTTGGCTGACCACCAGGAGTCACTCTCAGTCCCATTCTCCTACTTTATTTTCTTCATTGCACTTGCTGCCACTTGAAAACATCACTCATTTGTTTAGATGTGACTCCTCCATCCCCTCTGTTAGGATGTAAGAGAGCTAGACAGGATCTGTTTTGCTTATGGCTGCATCCTTGAGCCCTAATGTAGTGCATGGCACATCACAGGGGGTCAATATTCACTTAATGAGTGTTCAAATAAGGACTATGACACTTTCTTTTAAAAGATGCCTTGGATCATGTCTCGCTGAAAAAAGAAAAAGCTACCAGAAATAGTACCTTTATTATAGGGTTAAAGAAAACAGCTCTCTGAAGCAGAGCTCACTACTTACCAAGATGGGAATCTTCAGGGTGGCGGCGCTGAATATGACTTTGTAGGAAAGCTTGGTTCATAAAGGCCTTGTCACAAAAATGACACTGAAAAGGAGAGAGCAATGAATCCAAGTGTCTCTAACAAGTGCCCTTCCACCTAATTTGAATTAAAATCTGGGTACCTGAAGCACTCCCTCTTGGGGGCTTTTCCCCAAGAGATACCAGCCTGGCAAGTGATGCTGAAAGCATAACTAAAAAGACATTTACAACCGGGGTGTTCTTCCCAAACTGAACACATGCCAGTGAAAACCATCTCAGTTAACGGAGCCCAACATGGTGGTTTCTGGAACCCCTGAGGCTGCTCCCGTTACACAGCTGGTTCCCAGCCCACCAGCACCAACTTGTCCATGACCCTCCAGCCATGCCAGCCTTCTTCCTGTCCCTCACGCAGGCCAGCTTCAGACATTCTACACTGGCCAGTCCCCCGCCTGATTTTCCCCAGACTTTCCCGCGAAAGTCTGGCTCCTTCCCAACATTCGAGATGTCATTTATGGAACATCTTCCATGCTGGGGCTGTGCCGCACGTCCTTAAGAAATCTTCCTGGATACGCTCCCTGCCAGGCACTGTCTTTTTGCATCACTGTCCATCTCACCACTTAATATTATCAGGTTTAGTTACTTCCTTTGCTTCTTATCTCCTGTCCAGTTCCTCTAGGATCTAGAATGTCAGCTTCCTGAGAGTATGAACTCTCTTCTTTTTATTCACAGCTTTATCCCCACAGCCCAGCATTAACAGATCACTGATCACATCCTTAGGAATATTTGGCCTCCTAAGATGAACTTACTGAAAAAAACCAATCTTGCCAATATCTCTATTCTCTACTTTTTAACATAATTTTTAAACAAATAACAACAAAAAACAATCAACTTGTTCATCTATATCCTTCCCCAGGACTATTCTTAGTAAATCCTGGATATCATGTATTTCATCGGTCAATATTTCAGAATCTATCTCCAAAAGGATTTTCTTTTAACATGATCATAATATTATCATCTCACCTTTTAAAATGTGTAAATTTCTTAATTATTGACAAATATCCAACCATTTATTTTTTCCCAATATTTCACACATTGCCTTAGAAAACATTTTTGCATTTTTTAAAAATAATTATTTCTTTTTATTATTTATTTGACTGTACCAGGTCTTAGTTGTGGCATGTGGAATCTAGTTCCCTGACAAGGGACAGATCCTGGGCCCCCTGCCTTGGGAGCACAGGGTCTTAGCCACTGGACCACCAGGGACATCCTTTGCACTTTGTTTTGAATCAGGACCCAAATAAAGTTATATCTTACAATTAGTTGTTTTGTCTCTTAATTCTCTGCTAGTCTATAGGTTGAACTTCCAGCTCTCTTTTCCTTATAACTTTCTTGATAAGGAAAATGAACATTTGTCCTGCTGAGTTTCTCTCAGTCTGGATTTTGCTGCTTCAATCCTACTGTGCTATTTACATGCTTTCCTATTCAGGTTTTGCCTTAGGCTTATTCATTATAATTATATCACAAAGACATAGATCACAGGTAACCACAGCTCACTATGGAAAAGCCCCCGCAGATATCAATGTCCACTTGTCAGATGTTATTTACTGAGCCTTCCTCATGCTATTGGAGAAGGAAATGGCAAGCCACTCCAGTATTCTTGCCTGGAGAATCCTAAGGACAGAGGAGACTAGAGGGCTACAGTCCATGGGGTCGCAAGAGTCAGACATGACTTAATGACTAAACCACCTAAACCACCTAAACCGACCACCTCATGCTATACATGCATTGTCTCCTGGGATTCTGCTACTAAGGCTCTTGTTTTCCATATGAGGATCTAAGGTTTAGAAGTTAAATGACTTGTGCAGAGGAATAGCTGGGATTCAAACCCAAGTAGAATAACTCTGGAGTTGTCACCCTAAATGCTCTCACAGCTCAAGAGCTCCACAAAGAGACCACAGCAAGTCACTTAACAGAGGACAGAGTGTACCTACACTAAAGATACTAAGTAGGAAAAGGTGGTGTGGTCTTTCCTTCCTCTTCTTGGCCACCCCCTGGGCACACCATACAGCTACCACTACCACTCAGAGAGTCTGTTGAGTGGTCAAGAGTTGGCAGGTTCCACTCATTTGATAGAAGTGTGCCATTAGTTTATTATCCTCATATATCATTAACATTTTACAGTCTTCATTTACTAACAGCTGTTTCTATGATAACCAAAAGAACGAAAAAATGTTTATAAACATAAAATTTCTATGTTACAGGTTTTAATGTTTCACTGCTTAACATCAAAGCCAGCTGCACTTTCTTTAAAGGTTTTAAACAGAACCCATTCTATCCATTTTACAATAATATATTTCTCAAGAACCATCTCGGCACTATTTATCAATATTTAGTTTTTAAATAGCATTTATGAAACAAATAGGCAATTATTGTACTTCACCTAGTGTAAGTACACTTCTCCAAAGGCTCCTATTGGGATGGTCCTGAGGACAATTCATCACACTGCTTTCTGCACCCACACTCATTTCTCTACACTCTCTCCTGCTTTGGCTCCACCATTCCCTAAATCCACTAAGGCCTGTTCAGTCCTATTTAGCCAAAATGACTGGGTGTGAAATCAGTCTCTGTCAGTCTATTACCTACTTTGATATCTTCAAGCATTCTTCCTTTCTCCACCTAATTCATAAAAGATACATACACTGACTTCATTACACTCAAAAATGACAATATTTATCTTGGGCTCAAGAACAAACAAATCTTGGGAGATTAAGAACAAAAAGACAAGAATTTTAAAACAGTGCTGTTATACTGGCAAGTATTCTTCTTCTTAGAAAGTATATATATTGAAATATTTAGGACTCTGCAACTCACTGCCAGACGGCTTAACAGTAATAGCATGATACAGAGACAGAGGAAATAAAGTCAATGTGGCAAATGCTAATAATTGGTGGATTTAGTTGAAGGGTATAAGAAGTCTTAGCATTGTTCTTGCAATCTTCCTGTAAATTTTACAACATTTCAAAATTTAAAAACGAGGGGGGGCAGAATCCACAAGATGCAAGTATTCCATATCATTGCTGTTGGGGCCCAACCTCAACAGCAATTTGCACCTGGTTTATTTTTCATTACACCTGTTAGGAGGAGGAAACAGCTTCTTGAACCACCAGCTTTTAGATAATTCAATAAAGCATTGCAGACAAGGCTGCTCGTTAAATTATTAACCCTGTGTTAGTCTGCACAAGGTAATGAGCCATGTCATCTGTTAGTTAAAAGTACTCTTTCGCTTAAAGAGTACTTTCTCCTGATTTAAACAAATCTTAAACAAACACAAAGGGCAGAGCTATAGGAAAGGACTCTCAATATCCCAGCCAGTAGGTACTGAGGGTTTTACTGGCCAATCGCGAGGCAGCGTCCCACCTGGTAATAGCTGGCTTTGGCCTCGATCATCAGCTGCTGGGTAGAGATCAACTTCTTCCTGCGTTTACACTCCTCCTTGAGCAGCTTGATCTCTCCGGCCTGCTTGGTGAGGAGCTTCTTGCTGTGCTCGCCTTCGGCCAGGCTCCGGCGCAGCCGCTCCTCCAGGCCGTGCAGCTGCGAGGTGAGGAACTCCTGCGAGTGCAGCAGGTACTCGATGGTGAGCTGCGCCAAGCGGATGAGCTTCAGCAGCACCGGGTCCACGCCCGACTGGCAGTGCGGGCACTTCTCGTCCTCCAGCTTGCAGAAGGTGATGTTCATGATGTTCTCCTGCAGCGTGAGCACGTCCACGGCGCCCGCCACCTTGTCCACGTCGATGGCGCTCAGCCGCCGCCAGTCCACGCTCTCCAGCCGCGGGCGGAACTGGAAGAAGGGCAGGGGGCCCGACGCCGCGCTGGGGGGGCCACAGGCCATGGCAGCCCCGCCCGCCGCGGCCGCTGCGGAGGCGTCGGGTGCCTCCAGGCCGCCGGCAGCGGCGAGCGGGTAGTAGACGTGCTTCTGAAAGGGCTGCGGGAAGGAGAGAGAAGCAGGGGGAGGCGGAGGGAGCTGGGGGTCCCGCCGTCCCCCACATCGTTCCCCCCACCCCACCCCCGCGGCATCCGCAGGCGGGCACCCCCGGGTTCCCGGCTCCTTACCATGCTTGGAAGCAAATCCGCCGCCTCCGCTGGCATCGGGGGAGGGGGCAGTCCCGTCTTCCCGGCCCGGGCCGCCGCCGCCCCACCCCTCGGGAGCAGGAGAAGGCCGGGTCCCGGCGGCGGCGGCGGCCTAAGGTCTGGGCGTCCAGGCCGTTGCTATGGCAGCGCCCCGGGCGGGCACCTGGAGCGAAGTGCGAGGCGGCCAGCGCGCGGTCAGCGGGCTCCCAGAGTCCTGCGGGACCAGAGGAGAAGTCGTCGTGGGCCCCAGAGGACAGCGGACCACCCTTCCAGGGGACACACTTCCCAGTTCCCCAGACGCCACCCTCCAAGTCCCTAAGGCTTGGGGGACCACATCCTAGCCGCCAGCCTCTGACCCTCGCCTTAGGTTTTGGGATGAGAAATAGCCATTCATCCTGATCTTTCACACGCAGCTCAGAAAATCGTTAAGCCACAAATCTTTGTAAAAATCAATGGGATGGAGGGGGGCTGGCTGCCAGAGGGCATAAAGACACTGTGGGAGTATAATAAAAAATGTTCTCTATTCTGATTAGGCTGTTGATATACCCAGGGATATATATACATTTGTCAAAACTCATTGAATGGTACACTGAATATTAAGGGTCCATTTTGTATAGTATACTTAATAGTTGTTTTAAGAATTAAATTTGTAGTGTAGTCAATTATATTTGATGGAGCGTGTGTGTGTTAGTCCTTCAGTCGTGCCTGACTCTTTGCAATCCCATGGGCTGTAGCCCGCCAGGATCCCCTGTCCATGGGATTCTCCAGGGAAGAAGACTGGAGTGAGTTGCTATTCCCTTCTCCAAGAGATCTTCCTGACCCAGGGGTCAAACCCGGGTCTCCTGCATTGCAGGCAGATTCTTTACTGTCTGAGCCACCAAGAAAATTCTTACAAACCAGAGAACTTCCCAGAATGTGTAATACTTTACTTGTCTTTCCCAAAGGATACATTTTCAAAACATGAAGATGTGAAACAGTTATACAGAGGGGAAACTTTATAGGGCCCTGGTATTTACCTTACAAATTTGTGTGGCAGCTGCATTCTGTTTTCTGGAGGGGCTAAAATATTTCTAGCAGCAACCTGTAGACCTCAGGCCTCTCATTCTCCAGATCTTCTGGGGGCTGCCTGAGATGCATGAACTGAGGAAAAGCCAGCCATCCCTCAGTCCACCAGGGAGTCCCTGTTTGGACCAACCATTAGGAAAATTTCTGTCTTTCCTAACAGCCAAAGAACAGAAGAAAGGAAACTACAGTTGAGAGTAACTGGAAGCAACATTGTAATATCAACCATTTCTAGCCCTTTCTAAACACTGAGAACTACAAATTAGTCCACAGGAAAGCATCCAAAAATTTAAGCATACACTTCATAAGACTTCACAGAAACCATACATCCCAATAATTTTGAATGGGATTTTGAGGGGAAAAAGAGCTAGTACCAATTCACTGCAGCCAGCGTACAAATCTTACAGATTAGCTTCAGGGTCTGATTCTTCCACGTGCAGACCTAGAACAAGTTGTATCAGCCCTAGGCCTCAGTTTCCCAGTCTGCTTAAAAGGCATCAGGACACCAACCTGGCAGGTCTAGGTACCGTGGACTCCATCCACTGGGCTGCAGGATCAGCGGGAACAAGGGCGGTGGTCTCTCTTGCTCACCGTTATATCCCCAGCACCTAGTATACGTCAGGCAGAGAAAAGGTGTTAAGAATTTGCCAAAGGACACGTGGATAAAGGATGATCCGAATGAATCAGGCGCTTGGTTAGGTAAAACGTCAGCTCCCGGCCCCTGTCCCTCGTATGTCCTGTGCCTCTGGCCTTTTAGGGGAATTCACCCGGGCTCTGGGTTCAAGCCCTTGGAAATGAAGGTGGGGGAGCCCTCTGTATTCGGGGGAGGAGGCGCGCGGGGCCCCGAGGCGCTCATCTCCACTCCCCGCCACCGGCCTGGCCCCGAGCGCCGCGTGGTTGGCCACGCTGGCCCCTAGGCTGAATCTGAGTCGCAAGATGGCCGGAACAGGAAAGAAGGGGGACCGCTTTCCCATTTCCTCTGGCCCCCAAGCCTCAGCGGGGCCTCCAGCCGGGTGCAGCGTCTCCCGCCCCGGGCGCACCGCTGGGCCGACCCGCCGAATCCACAAAGACAAAGGCCCGGGAACACGGGCTGCAGTGGGGCCTCGGCGCCGCCCCTTGAAGGCAAGACAAACGGGGAGTGAGGATTGCGGCAGGCAGGCCCCTCGGGGTCTGCAGCGCCTTGGCTCGCTTGGGCGAAAAAGACGGAGGAGGCCACGTCTTCGCGGGCACCGAGATGCTCCGGCCTTCTCTGCACGCCTGGCGCATCCCGGACTTAGACTCACCCCAGCCGCGCGCTCCTGGGCAGGCGCCGGGCGCTGCAGGCGGACGGGGGCAAGGCTGGGGACGCAGATTCCAGCGGTGCTGCTGGCGCAGGCGGGCCCGTGGAGGCCGAGGAGCAGCCAAGCGGAAAGCGGTGGGCCGGCTCCTTCTTCCAGGGCGCAGGGTGAGGCCTGTGTGTTCTGGGCAAGTTGTGGCGAGGCGAGCCGCCTGGCGCCGCTCCGGGCCCTCCCAGATTCCCGGGCACGGGCGCCTCCGGATCCCCCACCCCCCTCCCGCCCCCTCCCCTCCGCGATCTCCCTCCAGCCTCTTCTCTCGGCCTCCAGGCTCCTCTGGCAGCTGGGCGGGACCGTGCGCGTCTAGACCGCAGAGCTAAAAAGCGCTGGGCCAATCCCGCTGTTGGTGCAAACACGTGGTACCTCGGCGCGCTCTGTTGCTGGCGGGGGATGCTAGCCCCTGGAAGGTTTTTCAAAGAGAGACCAGATTTACTCCTACCCTGTGGTTAGCCTAAACCCTCAGCTAGCTAATTTCCCATAGAGTCAGGAGCTTTATGTGAATTCCTTATACGTTTTAATCGCAGTAGTCTGTAGATGCAAGAGACCTTGAAGAGTCTAGCTAATGCAACCTTGGGAAAACCGGAATAAAGACCATGTGCCAAAGCACACAAGAATTTAAGATTTCTGTGCCTTGGCACGTGATTTCCCTTCTCTTTTGGTTATGCCCATTTTAGGGCGAAAATCATGGATCTCTGTTGAAAGGAAGCTTGTCAGTGGGGTAGAAGGGATGGATGTCCTGGGTCAAGAGCAAGGTTACTATCTTTGAAGCTAAAAGTGGAACACGGTCTCGAACAATGGGACAAAATTCCATATTTTTAAATAATGAGTAATCTTTAACAACCTTGAGGTTGACCCAGGTTGAGAAATCTGAGTGCATCTTTTGGAAAATCTTAGTGCCTGTTGTAGCAAAACTGTTCTTTGGTTAGAAAGGAGTAACTACTGAAACTCCAGTACTTTGGCCACCTCATGCAAAGAGTTGACTCATTGGAAAAGACTGATGCTGGGAGGGATTGGGGGCAGAAGGAGAAGGGGACGACAGAGGATGAGATGGCTGGATGACATCACTGACTCGATGGACGTGAGTCTGAGTGAACTCCGGGAGTTGGTGATGGACAGGGAGGCCTGGCGTGCTGCGATTCATGGGGCTGCAAAGAGTCGGACACGACTGAGCGACTGAACTGAACTGACAGAATTTTTATTAGATGTTATGTTACTGTAAAAGGCCTTTCCTTGTGTTTCTCCTTGAAGGAATTTTCTTTAGAGACTATTTACCATGAGGCTTCAAACATAGTAATAGCTCAGTATGTATTTATGTTGAATTCCTTCCTTGTTTTAGTTTTTACTTAAAATCATAAGGACTTGGGCTTCCCAGGTGGCTCAGTGGGTAAAGAATCCACCTGCAATACAGAAGAGGTGGGTTCGACCCTAGGGTCAGGAAGATCCTCTGAAGATGGTCATGGCTACCCACTCCATATTCTTGCCTGGAGAAACCCATGGACAGAGGAGCATGGTGGGCTATTGTCCATGGGGGCACAGGGGCTGAACAGGAAGCGAAAGGACGCATGCGGGACAGCCTTGGCGGTTTTTGTTTTTTTAATTTGTTCAATTTCAATTTAATGCTTAAATTGGAAAGATCCACAATCCCATAAAAATGTTCCAAAGTAGTGAAGGAGATGTGGCCACTGCTTTGCAAAATCTATATTTTGTAGCACTTCGTGGGGGGCGGAGCGGGGGGGGGGGGCGGGGGTTGTGCTCGCGCATGCGCGTGCATAGGATAATTACTTCATAGACATGATTTGATAATACACCTTTTGTGTTATGGGTATTCCCATTACCAACTCTGAGTATATTATGACACATGTACAGAATTGGAAGAGGTAAGATGAACCAGTGACGCCCGGATTTGTCACAACACAGCCCCGTGTCATGACAGGGGCAAACGTGATTTTCCGTCTGGGAAGTTTGTGGTCTTAAAGGCTAGCAGTTTAGCTCCAGGCAGAACCCTCTGCCAACTACAGTAAAGTCAATTGGATTGGGAGCTTAAAAATAAAGAATGTTGTTTTGTTAGTCGCTCAGTCGTGTGGGACTCTTTGCAGTCCCATGGACTGTAGCCTGCCCGGCTCCTCTGTCCATGGAATTCTCCAAGCAAGAATACTGGAGTGGGTTGCCATGCTCTCCTTCACGGGATCTTCCCAACCCAAGGATCAAACCTCTGCCTCCTGTGCCTCCTGCCTTGGAGATGGATTCTTTACAGATGAGCCACTGGGGAAACCCTGCAAACTCTCTAGGGCAACCATTAACAAATTTTAAAGAGTAGTATGATTAATATGCTAAGTGAGGAGATAAATGGAATGATATAAACTGCTCCATTAGAAACAGAAAAGGCAGGAAAAGGGGGCAAAAAGAAAGAATGAGCAGAATGAACAGAAAACAATTGCAAACATGGAGGATATTAACCCAATGATATTAACAATCATTTTATATGTGAATGGTCTAAATGAAACAATTTAAAAACAGAGCCTTCTCAGAATGGATAAAAACAAAACAAAACAAAGACCCAACAGTCTGTTATCTATAAGAAACTCACTGCAAATATAAAACTTAAGATAGTGTGAAAGTAAAGGGATGGAAAAAGATACATCAAAATTCAAAAGAAATCTAGAGCAGCTGAATTAGTTTCAGACGAAGGAGACCGCAGATCAAGAAAAATGTTCAGGAATTAAGAGGAATATTGTATAATGTTGAAGGGGGTCAATGTTCCAAGAAGACATAATACTAAACAGGTATGTATGTACTTGTATGTACGTAAGAACAGAGCATGAAAATAAATGAGGCAAAACATAACTGCAAAGAGAAATAGACAAATCCACAATTACACTTGGAGATTTCAACATCCCTCTCTAACAATAAATAGATCAGCCAGGACAAAATTGACCTGAATAGTATTATCAGTCAGCCTGATCTGATTGGCAATTATAAAATACTGCATTCAAGCTGGTTTTAGAAAAGGCAGAGGAACCAGAGATCAAATTGCCAACATCTGCTGGATCATGGAAAAAGCAAGAGAGTTCCAGAAAAACATCTATTTCTGCTTTATTGACTATGCCAAAGCCTTTGACTGTGTGGATCACAATAAACTATGGAAAATTCTGAAAGAGATGGGAATACCAGACCACCTGACCTGTCTCTTGAGAAATCTGTATGCAGGTCAAGAAGCAAAAAACAGTTAGAACTGGACATGGAACAGACTGGTTCCAAATAGGAAAAGGAGTATGTCAAGACTGTATATTGTCACCCTGCTTATTTAACGTATATGCAGAGTACATCATGAGAAACGCTGGGCTGGAGGAAGCACAAGCTGAAAGCAAGATTTCCAGGAGAAATATCAATAACCTCAGATATGCAGATGACACCACCCTTATGGCAGAAAGTGAAAGTGAAAGTGAAGTCGCTCAGTCGTGTCCGACACTTTGTGACCCCATGGACTGTAGCCCACTAGGTTCCTCCGTTCATGGGATTCTCCAGGCAAGAATACTGGAGTGGGTTGCCATTTCCTTCTCCAGGGGAATCTTCCTGACCCAGGGATCGAACCCACGTCTCCCGCATTGCAGGCAGATGCTTTAACCTCTGAGCCACCAGATGAAAGTGAAAGAGGAGAGTGAAAAAGTTGGCTTAAAGCTCAACATTCAGAAAACAAAGATCATGGCATCCGGTCCCATCACTTCATGACAATATAGATGGGGAAATAGTGGAAACAGCGTCAGACTTTATTTTGGGGGGCTCCAAAATCATTGCAGATGGTGACTACAGCCATGAAATTAAAAGACACTTGCTCCTTGGAAGGAAAGTTATGACCAACCTAGCAGCATATTAAAAAGCAGAGACATTACTTTGCCAACAAAGGTCCATCTAGTCAAGGCTATGGTTTTTCCAGTAGTCATGAATGGATGTGAGAGTTGGATTATAAAGAAAGCTGAGTGCTGAAGAATTGATGCTTTTGAACTGTGGTATTGGATAAGGCTCTTGAGAGTCCCTTGGACTGCAAGGAGATCCAACCAGTCCACCCTAAAGGAGATCAGTCCTGTGTGTTCATTGGAGGGACTGATGTTGAAGCTGAAACTCCAATACTTTGGCCACCTGATGCGAATAGCTGACTCATTTGAAAAGACCTTGATGCTGGGAAAGACTGAGGGCAGGAGAGGGGGACGACAGAGGATGAGATGGTTGGATGGCATCACCGACTCAATGGACTTGGGTTTGGGTGGACTCTGGGAGTTGGTGATGGACAGGGAGGCCTGGCGTGCTGCGGTTCATTGGGTCGCAAAGAGTCGGACACGACTGAGCGACTGAACTGAGTGAAAAACAGGAGAATACACGTTCTTCTCAAACTTGCATGAAACGTTAAGAAAGACAGGCTGCATTCTGGGCTATCAAACACACCTTAGCAAACATGAGAGGATAGAAATCATACGACATATGTCCTCAGACCTCAGTAGAATTAAACTAGAAATCAGTAGCAGAAAGGTAGCTGGAAAATTCCCGAATATTTGGAGATTAACCAACACTTCTATGTAATATATGGGTCAGAGAAGAAATCTCAAGAGAAATTTAAAAACATTTAGAACTAAATAGAAACACAACTTATTTAAATTTGTGAGATGCAGTGAAAACAGAGCTTAGAGGGAAATTTGCTCATTAGAAGTGAGTCCCTAAGTTTGACCTACACCCAAGTGGAAAGCAATCATGTTTGCCTTTTGAAGGAAGGAAGCATCAAAGATTTTGGTACCCTATTACCAATACCATTATCTCTCTTTCTTTGATTGTTCCCAGGTGGCTTAAGTAGAGAAAATGATTTGGTAGCAGCCTCAACTTAATAATTCAATTGAACCATTTATGTGTTGCCTTAAACTGACTTGGATCTGGAATGTCAGTTAAAAAACAAAACCGAAACCTAACTTTCATGGAAGACGTGGCTCAGTTCTGCTGTTTTGAGTGAGATGGGAAGGGTCCTATAAATCAGATAAGAATTTGTATTTAAATGTCATACTTTGGACCCCCTGATGAATTTAATCAAGACCAGGGCTTCCCCAGTGGCTCAGTGGTAAAGAATCTTCTTGAAATGCGGGAGATCTGGGTTTGATCCCTGGGTTGGGAAGATCCACTGGAGAAGGGAAAGGCTGCCCACTCCAGTATTCTGGCCTGGAAAATTCCATGGACTCTACAGTCCATGGGGTCGAAAAGAGTCCGACACAACTGAGTGACTTTCACTTTCACTTGAATGATTTCACTTGAAGACAGAAGTGAGACAGAAGCGATTTTCCTGCTATAATTTTTGCAAGGTCATACGCCACAGAGTGTCCAGGGTGTCAGTGGGTAAAGGGAGCAGCTGAATTCCATGTCTAGTCAAAACCTTCATCATGTCAAGTGGCAGTTGAGACAGCAGTGACTGCACTGGGTTTTTTCAATCAGAGGATTAAACCCCCAAACCTAAAAGTTCCAGTGCTACTGTTCCCCACCCCAAACTGCTCTATCCCTTTCTATGATTTTGCAAGTATCTAATTAGGTGCAAATATCCTGAGATGCAGGTTCGATCCCTGGATTAGGAAGATCTCCTAGAGTAGGAAATGGCAACCCACTCCAGTATTTCTTGCCTGAAAAATGCTATGAACAGAGGAGATGGTAGGCTACAGTCCATGGGGTCTCAAAGAGTCAGGCACGACTGAGCTTGCATCCATGCACACACCTTGCTGCTTTAACTACCTAGAGTGGCTTCGACTTCCTACACTAAAGCCATACTGATGCCCTTTTTATTACTAAAAGTTTATATCAAAGATGTGGTGAAGAGGTGCCTGGACTAGATAAACATAAACTATCCCATCCTTTATTCCCTTTTCCTGAAATCTTTGAATTCCTTCCTTGTTAAAGGGTTTCTGACTTTGAAGATATAATGGATTGTGGGACAAAATCCAGTGCACATCTGCTTTGAAGTCTTTCTCCCAACTTTTCATATGATGAATACACAACCTCTGGGAAGGGCCATATCTACCAATACATTTAGCCCCATCCAAATTACGAACAGTGCTTCTTGATCTAGAAACCTCAAGATCTACTCCCATAAACATTCTCCCAGTTTGGGGGGGGGCATAAATTAGCAAATTCCTACACCATCTAGAGTTCTAAATCTTCCATACCAATGTTCTTCCTGATTGTCTCACCCACACTCCCCACCCCACCCCCAGGCAATGCTAAATTGGTATTCTGTTGTCATAGCAACAGTGTGGCTTGGCTCCAGAGAAGAGATTGTTTTATTCTCACCTGCAAAGGTAGCAAAGATTTCTCTGCCAAAGAAAGCAGAGGGAGGAGTTATTTTTGGATGGCTGAGGACTTCAGCTCTTCTCAAACTTTCAGATGCTCTCAAACTTTCATCAGCATTTCCTGAAAGACTTGTTAAAACATAGATAGCTGTACCTACCAGTAGAGTTTCACATTTAGTAGATCAGGGCTGGAGCTAGAAATTTTGCCTCCGTAACAAGTTCCCACTTGAAAACCAGAGATAAAATTGCCATCATCCGCTGGATCATGGAAAAAGCAAGAGAGTTCCAGAAAAACATCTCTTTCTGCTTTATTGACTATGCCAAAGCCTTTGACTGTGTGGATCACAATAAACTGTGGAAAATTCTGAGAGAGATGGGAATACCAGACCACCTAACCTGTCTCTTGAGAAATCTGTATGCAGGTCAGGAAGCAACAGTTAGAACTGGACATGGAACAACAGACTGGTTCCAAATAGGAAAAGGAGTATGTCAAGACTGTATATTGTCACCCTGCTTATTTAACTTCTATGCAGAGTACATCATGAGAAACGCTGGACTGGAAGACACACAAGCTGGAATCAAGATTGCCGGGAGAAATATCAATAACCTCAGATATGCAGATGACACCACCCTTATGGCAGAAAGTGAAGAGGAACTAAAAAGCCTCTTGATGAAAGTGAAAGCAGAGAGCGAAAAAGTTGGCTTAAAGCCCAACATTCAGAAAACGAAGATCATGGCATCTAGTCCCATCACTTCATGGGAAATAGATGGGGAAACAGAGGAAACAGTGTCAGACTCTATTTTTTTGGGCTCCAAAATCACTGCAGATGGTGACTGCAGCCATAAAATTAAGACGCTTACTCCTTGGAAGGAAAGTTATGACCAACCTAGATAGTATATTCAAAAGTAGAGACACTACTTTGCTGAGTAAGGTCCATCTAGTCAAGGCTATGGTATTTCCTGTGGTCGTGTATGGATGTGAGAGTTGGACTGTGAAGAAGGCTGAGAGCCGAAGAATTGATGCTTTTAAACTGTGGTGTTGGAGACGACTCTTGAGAGTCCCTTGGACTGCAAGGAGATCCAACCAGTCCATTCTGAAGGATATCAGTCCTGGGATTTCTTTGGAAGGAATGATGCTAAAGCTGAAGCTGCAGTACTTTGGCCACCTCATGAGAAGAGTTGACTCATTGGAAAAGACTCTGATGCTGGGAGGGATTGGGGGCAGGAGGAGAAGGGGACGACAGAGGAAGAGCTGGCTGGATGGCATCACGGACTAGATGGACGTGAGTCTGAGTGACCTCCGGGAGATGGTGATGGACAGGGAGGCCTGGCGTGCTGCGATTCATGGGGTCGCAAAGAGTCGGACACGACTGAGCGACTGAACTGAACTGAACTGAACCATTGGTCTAGGGACCCCACTTTGAGAGCCACGACTGCATTCAGTTTTATAAATCCTCTTAAATGTCACCCTTTCCACTGTCAGGATCCACTGTCTTCTCATCAGTTCTCCAGCCTTCATAGAATGAATGTGACCCTAACTCACAAAATCCGTTTTTGGGGTAGGTTTTGTATGTTTGCAGTCTTACAGCTTTAGGCAAAAATTGATTTTTTTCATCCAAATCATAGAAAGACCTGGAATATTGCCAATGTGAAATGTTGAGATTTGATCCTTTTCTCTTAAATTATACATAAGATGAAGAAAGGTCATTATGCCTAGTTGTCCAGCATGCTTCATCCTTTTAAAGTTGATCAGTGGCAGCAACTACTTAGCCCCAGCCTTAATGGACAAGCTGTCTCAGTGAATGTTAATCAGAGTCTCAGATTCTTCTTACCTCATTTTAGTCAAGTAATTCCAGACATCCCACATTTCCCCAAGAGTGCCTGTTCTCAGGCACCAATTTCCATATTAGTTAAATTTCTTTGCTCGTCAGCAACAGAAAACGATTCTGTTAACTGACACAATGATGGACCTGCGTAGCTTGGATACAAATTGGGAACTCTGGAACAAGTATTCATGAAGATAAAGAATAGGATATACGTTTATCTCATTTAAAGAAACTCTAAGGACTTCCTTGGTGGTCCAGTGGCTAAGACTTCACGTTCCCAATGCAGGGGAGGCACAGGTGCAATCTCTGGTCAGGGCACCAGATCCCGTACGCCTCAACTAAGAGTTTGCACACCGTAACAAAGAAATTGTGCATCCTGAAACTAAAGAGCATGTGTGCTGCAACAAAGACCAAGCACAGTCAAATAAATCAATTAATTAAAACATTAAAAAATAAGTCCAGAAAGAGGCGATTCGAGGATAGGTGGCTCCACAAAGTTACCAGGCATTCAAGCTTCTTCCAGCTCAATCCTGGTGTGTAGAAGATGGATCCTGCAGTTTCCACACTCAGGTCTCATGAAATGAATTTAAAATAATACCTGAAAAACTATGATCAGAAGTGCAGCCTCCATGAGTATTTTTCCCGGAGGCAAATATAATAATACATGAAACCAGAAAAAACTTCAAAAATGACTAGTAGGACCAATATTCTGGTGTTCTTGCATATCCAAAACTGTTGATCTGTTGGCTTTATTCTTAAATAAGTTTTGCTAATTGCCCATAGCGCTGAGTGTTTGGAAATGACTGACCCATTCTAAATGTTTATTAAAGTAATAATTGACAGAAAAAGATCTCATGTGAAAGACGGGTAAACAATATGCAATGGTACACTCATTTCAGAGTTCCCAAGGGAGAAAAGGAAAATAAGGCAAAAGAAGAAATGTATCAACATGTAAGAAAAATTTCTAAGAATAAAGGAAGACTTGACTCTGTACATTAAAAGAATGCTCCTGATATGGAAAAATTGCACATAGTATGCAATGTGTTTGCATTTTAAAAATCATTATATGAATGAACGTTTTAGTTTTATTTTTTAATCCACTCTTTTTGTTGGAGGAGGTATTTTCAATCTGTGGCTCTTATAAATAAAGCCACTAACAACATTACAGTACAAGACTTTTTGTGGACATATGTTTTCGTTTCTCTAAGACCAATACCTAGGAGTGGAATTCATTGCTAGGTCACTGAGTCCATATAGGTTTAACTTTTTAACTCATTATCAAAGTTTTCCAAAATGGTCGTCAATCAGTTCAGTGGCTGAGTCCTGTCCGATTCTTTGAGACTCCATGGACTACAGCACGCCAGGCCTCTCTGTCCATCACCAACTCCAGACTTTACTCAAACTCATGTCCATTGAGTCGGTGATGCCATCCAACTATCTCATCCTCTGTCATCCCCTTCTCCTCCCACCTTCAATCTTTCCTACCATCTGAGTCTTTTCAAATGAGTCAGTTCTTCTCATCAGGTGGCCAAAGTATTGGAGTTTCAGCTTCAGCATGAGTCCTTCCAGTGAATATTCAGGACTGATTTCCTTTAGGATGGACTGGTTGGATCTCCTTGCAGTCCAAGGGATTCTCAAGAGTCTTCTCCAACACCACAGTTCAAAAGCATCAATTCTTCGGCACTCAGCTTTCTTTATAGTCCAACTCTCACATCCATACATGACTACTGGAAAAACCATAGCCTTGACTAGACAGACCTTTATCAGCCAAGTAATGTCTCTGCTTTTTAATATGCTCTCTAGGTTGGTCATAACTTTTCTTCCAAGGAGCAAGCATCTTTTAATTTTATGGCTGCAGTCACCATCTGCAGTGATTTTGGAGCCCCCCAAAATAAAGTCTGACACTGTTTCTACTGTTTCCCCATCAATTTCCCATAAAGTGATGGGACCAGATGCCATGATCTTTGTTTTCTGAATGTTGAGCTTTAAGCCAACTTTTTCACTCTCCTCTTTCACTTTCATCAAGAAGCTTTTTAGTTCCTCTTCACTTTCTGCCATGAGGGTGGTGTTATCTGCATATCTGAAGTTATTGATATTTCTCTTGGCAATCTTGATTCCAACTTGTGTTTCATCCAGTCCAGGATTTCTCATGATGTACTCTGCATATAAGTTAAATAAGCAGAGTGACAATATACAGTCTTGACGTACTCCTTTCCCGATTTGGAACCAGTCTGTTGTTCCATGTCCAGTTCTAACTGTTGCTTCTTGACCCGCATACAGATTTCTCACGAGGCAGGTCAGGTGGTCTGTACCATTTCATAATCCTGCCAACAATGTAGGAGAATTTCAGTTGTTCCAGATGCTTGCAACACTTGGTATTGTCAATCACTTTTCATGTTGGCCCTTCTGGTGGGTGTGTAATGAGATCTCATTATAGTTTTAATTTGCATTTCTCTGATGATCAATCATGTTGAACATCTTTTTATTTGCTTATTGCCTTTTTGATTCTGTCATTTATGAGTTCGGTTGGCTTTTGAACAATGTGGGGAGTTCATCTGAGTACAACTTATACTTGGCCTTCCATATGCATGGCTCCTCCATTTCCACAGGTTCAGTGATCCCGGGTCAAGTAGTACTTATTATTATTGAAAAATATCCACGTATAAGAGGACCTGGGCAAACCAGAAGTCAACTTTTTTTTTTTTTTAATTTTTATTTATTTATTTGGCTTCACTGGGTCTTAGTTGCAGCATGTGGGACCTTTAATCTTTGTTGGGACATGTGGGATCTTTAGTTGTGGCCTGTGGGATCTAGTTTCCCAGCCAGGGATTAAACCTGGGCCCCCTGCATTGGGAGCTCAGAGTCTTAGCCATTAGACCACCAGGGAAGTCCCTGTACTCACTTTTGAATAAAGTGATTTTTTTTTCCCTAAAACTGCTTTTGTAGAAAGTTTGTAGAGGAGGAGATTGGGTTGTGTTCCACACTAACCATAATTTTTCTTTTGATCCAAGTTTTTGTTTAATTTTATTTAGCTTTTATTTCTCCTCTGCAAAGGGTGGCATGTAGCTATAGAGTTGTTCATCATGTCACATTTCTCTCTTCTTCTGCCATGGGGACAAATTGCTTCCTGGAGATGATAATTAATAAATAAATCATCTTTCAGGACCATACATTTTGTTTCTTGGAACCAAAGTATGTCCTAAGTAGATTCTGTCCCTAAGCATTGCATCTCATTCATCTTGTTGCAAATAAGATATTTGGGGTTTTTTCACTACAGAATATGCTTCTAACTTTGTAAGACAGGCTAGGACCTAGGACCCATTACTGGAGTTTATGTACCTGGACTAAAATTTCCGAGCATCAGAACACAAAGTAACCATAAGAAATTAAGAATAACTGCATGAATACTCAGCTGGAGCAAAGTATGAATGGTAAGACACAAAAGGCCAAAACCCAAATGCCACTTCTGAGGTGCCAGGAGCAATAGCAGGATACCACGGATAATCCCTATACACATCACCACCAAGGGGCTGGCCGACCACCCAAGCCACCCCTTCCACCCAACCCACCAATCCACCTTCACCTTCACTCTATTTGTCCCTTCCACTCATCCTGGGGAGTGAACAAGGGCACGTGTGTGTGACTTGTTCTCACTGCCTCGTGCTACAGCATAAGTCCCAATAAAGCCTTGCCTACATTCCTAGTCTGGTCCTCTTATCAAGCTTTACTGATTAAAGAGTCCAAGAACCCAGGCTGGTAACACTTGGAGGAGTAGCTTCCTGAATTTTTGTGAAAGGAGCCCTGGCAGACATTCTCTCTCCGATTCCTCTCTTGTTTGGCATCCCTCCCCCTTACTTTGGGAACTGGAGTTTTCAACATTTTGTTGAGGTTGTAATTTGTTTTTCTGTGTTTTATTTGTTGCTGTGGTTTTGGTGATTTCCAAGAGGGAAAGGAGGCGATATTGATCTGATACTATCATTCTCAAAATAGAAGTTTTGGTAAACACCAAGTTAAAGTAGTTAGCTTCCTTTTTTTCTTTTTTGGTCGAGGTTTTTTCTTTTAAACTGGAATGAGTGCTGTATTTTATCAAATGATTTTTCATCTACCTTTTAATTTGATGTATTTCATTAAAAGATGTTTCAGTGTTGGTCTGTCTTTGTATTTCTGGTTAACTTCTTGGTTTGTTTTTAACTGCTGAGTTGGTTTTGGAAATAGTCCATTTAAGACTGCTATATCTATCCTCATAATTCACTTCATGGTTTTCTTTTCTTTCCAGTTTTAGCATCAAGACTTTTAAATTGAATTGGAGAGGTTTTAATTTAACAACAACAAAAAAAAAACTCTTACTTTATATAAGATAGGGATTACATATCTGTGAGGGCCAGGCAGATTTTTTTTTTAGGTTGGAATGTACAACAAATAATTTATGTTCTTTTTAGCTCTTGGATTATTTGGGCATTCTGTTTTTCACCTCTGTTTTCAATTTATTGGCATAAATACACTCAAATGTTTTATCTTACACATTAAAACATCTCTACTATATTTGTAGCTGTTTGCCCCCCTTTAAATGCTAATATACAGATTTTCTCTTTTATTTAGCTTGCTTTATTTTTGTCCACTTGGCTTTCAGTTCTTAACCTTTTGGTTTGTATCCTTCATATTTCTTTGTCACTCTCGTCACTCTCATCAGAGTACATTTTACTCACTTTTCATTAGTTTTTTTTTCTTTCTGTTTCTTTATTATTGTTCTGTAGTGTTTATAACATCCTAAGCTAAGTACATCTCTTCATTCCTTTCTTTGTTAACTGACAGCATTTAAGGCTCTGAATTTCTTTCTAAATACTTGCTTTAGCAGTTCAGTGCAGTTCATTTCAGTTCAGTCGCTCAGTCGTGTCCGACTCTCTGCGACCCCATGAATCACAGCACGCCAGGCCTCCCTGTCCATCACCATCTCCCAGAGTTCATTCAGACTCACGTCCATTGAGTCAGTGATGCCATCCAGCCATCTCATCCTGGGTTGTCTCCTTCTCCTCCTGCCCCCAATCCCTCCCAGCATCAGAGTCTTTTCCAATGAGTCAACTCTTCTCATGAGGTGGCCAAAGTACTGGAGTTTCAGCTTTAGCATCATTCCTTCCAAAGAAATCCCCGGGTTGATCTCCTTCAGAATGGACTGGTTGGATCTCCTTGCAGTCCAAGGGACTCTCAAGAGTCTTCAACACCACAGTTCAAAAGCATCAATTCTTCGGCGCTCAGCTTTCTTCACAGTCCAACTCTCACATCCATACATGACCACAGGAAAAACCATAGCATTGACTAGACGGACCTTAGTCGGCAAAGTAATGTCTCTGCTTTTGAATATGCTATCTAGGTTGGTCATAACTTTTCTTCCAAGGAGTAAGCGTCTTTTAATTTCATGGTTGCAGTCACCATCTGCAGTGATTCTGGAGCCCCCCAAAATAAAGTCTGACACTGTTTCCACTGTTTCCCCATCTATTTCCCATGAAGTGATGGGACCGGATGCCATGATCTTCGTTTTCTGAATGTTGAGCTTTAAGCCAACTTTTTCGCTCTCCTCTTTCACTTTCATCAAGAGGCTTTTTAGTTCCTCTTCACTTTCTGCCATAAGGGTGGTGTCATATACATATCTGAGGTTATTGATATTTCTCCTGGCAATCTTGATTCCAGCTTGTGTGTCTTCCAGTCCAGCGTTTCTCATGATGTACTCTGCATATAAGTTAAATAAGCAGGGTGACAATATACAGCCTTGACATACTCCTTTTCTTATTTGGAACCAGTCTGTTGTTCCATGTCCAGTTCTAACTGTTGCTTCCTGACCTGCATACAGATTTCTCAAGAGACAGGTTAGGTGGTCTGGTATTCCCATCTCTTTCAGAATTTTCCACAGTTGATTGTGATCCACACAGTCAAAGGCTTTGGCATAATCAATAAAGCAGAAAGAGATGTTTTTCTGGAACTCTCTTGCTTTTTCCATGATCCAGCAGATGTTGGCAATTTGATCTCTGGTTCCTCTGCCTTTTCTAAAACCAGCTTGAACATCAGGGAGTTCACAGTTCACGTATTGCTGAAGCCGGCTTGGAGAATTTTGAGCATTACTTTATTAGCATGTGAGATGAGTGCAATTGTGCGGTAGTATGAGCATTCTTTGGCATTGCCTTTCTTTGGATTGGAATGAAAATTGACCTTTTCCAATCCTGTGGCCACTGCTGAGTTTTCCAAATTTGCTGGCATATTGAGTGCAGCACTTTCACAGCATCATCTTTCAGGATTTGAAACAGCTCAATTGGAATTCCATCACCTCCACTAGCTTTGTTCGTAGTGATGCTTTCTAAGGCCCACTTGACTTCACATTCCAAGATGTCTGGCTCTAGATTAGCGATCACATCATCATGACTATCTGGGTCGTGAAGATCTTTTTTATACAGTTCTTCCGTATATTCTTGCCACCTCTTCTTAATATCTTCTGCTTCTGTTAGGTCCATACCATTTCTGTCCTTTATCGAGCCCATCTTTGCATGAAATGTTCCCTTGGTATCTCTCATTTTCTTGAAGAGATTTCTAGTCAGCAGTCCACGAATTATGATAATGTAGGATTTTCATTATCCTCTAGTTTTTCATAATCTGGAATTTTCATGATTTTTTTTTTACCATGACTAGTTTAGAGATTGGAGAAGGCAATGGCACCCAGCTTCAGTACTCTTGCCTGGAAAATCCCATGGGTGGAGGAGCCTGGTAGGCTGCAGTCCATGGGGTCGCTAAGAGTCGGACACGACTGATCGACTTCACTTTCACTTTTCACTTTCATGCATTGGAGAAGGAAACAGCAACCCACTCCAAAGTTCTTGCCTGGAGAATCCCAGGGACGAGGGAGCCTGGTGGGCTGCCATGTATGGGGTCACAGAGTCGGACACGACTGAAGTGACTTAGCAGTAGCAGGTTAGAAATACATTGGGGTTTCTAGGGCTTCGAAAAATCTGTTAGTTATTGACTTTCAATTTAATTGCATTATGGTCAGAGAACATAATATATATGATAATGATGGTTCAATTCAGTTCAGTCACTCAGTTGTGTCCGACTCTTTGCAACCCCATGAATCGCAGCACGCCAGGCCTCCCTGTCCATCACCATCTCCCAGAGTTCACTCAGACTCATGTCCATCGAGTCAGTGATGCCATCCAGCCATCTCATCCTGGGTCGTCCCCTTCTCCTCCTGCCCCCAATCCCTCCCAGCGTCAGAGTCTTTTCCAATGAGTCAACTCTTCTCATGAGGTGGCCAAAGTACTGGAGTTTCAGGTTTAGCATCGTTCCTTCCAAAGAACACTCAGGCCTGATCTCCTTCAGAATGGACTGGTTGGATCTCCTTGCAGTCCAAGGGACCCTCAAGAGTCTTCTCCAACACCACAGTTCAAAAGCATCAGTTCTTTGGTGCTCAGCTTTCTTCACAGTCCAACTCTCACATCCATACATGACCACTGGAAAAACCATAGCCTTCCAAGTCTTTTAATTTCATGGCTGCAATCACCATCTGTAGGGATTTTTAAAACTTCCTCTGTGGACGACTACTTGGTCAGTCCTGTTCAGTTGCTCAGTCGCGTCCGACTCTTTGGGACCCCATGGGCTGCACAGGCCAGGCTTCCCTGTCCATCACCATTTCCCAGAGCTTGCTCAGACTCATGTCTATTGAGTCAATGATGCCATCCAACCATCTCATCCCGTTGTCCTCTTCTCCTCCTGTCTTCAAGCTTTCCCAGCATCAGGGTCTTTTCAAATAGTCAGTTCTTTGCATCAGGTGGCCAAAGTATTGGAGTTTCAGCTTCAGCATCAGTCCTTCCAATGAATATTCAGGACTGATTTCCTTTAGGATGGACTGGTTGGATCTCCTTGCAGTCCAGGGGATTCTCAAGAGTCTTCTCCAACACCACCTTTCTTTATAGTCTAACTCTCACATCCATACACGACTATTGGAAACACCATAGCATTGACTAGACGGACCTTTGTCAGCAAAGTAATGTCTCTGCTTTTTAATATGCTGTCTAGGTTGGTCATAGCTTTTCTTCCAAGGAGCAATCGTCTTTTAATTTCATGGCTGCAGTCACCACTTTGCAGTGATTTTGGAGTCCAAGAAAATAAAGTCTGTCACTGTTTCCATTGTTTCCCCATCTATTTGCCATGAAGTGATGGGACTAGATGCCACAATCTTAGTTTTCTTAATGTTGAGTTTTAAGCCAACTTTTTCACTTTCCTCTTTCACTTTCATCAAGAGGCTCTTTATTTCTTCTTCACTTTCTGCCATAAGGGTGGTGTCATCTGCATCTCTGAGGTTATTGATATTTCTCCCGGCAGTCTTAATCCCAGCCTGTGCTTCCTCCAGCCCAGCATTTCTCAAGTTAAATAAGCAGGGTGACAATATACATCCTTGACGTTCTCCTTTCCCAATTTGGAACCAGTCTCTTTTTCCATGTCCAGTTCTAACCATTGCTTCTTGACATGCATATAAATCTCTCAGGAGGCAGGTAAGGTGGTTTGGTATTCCCATCTCTTTAAGAATTTTCCAAACTTTGTTGTGATCCACACAGTCAAAGGTTTTGGTATATTCAATAAAGCAGAAGTAGATGTTTTTCTGGAACTCTCTTGCTTATGAGTATTTGGTAGATTTTTGAAAATGTTTCATGCATCCTGGAAAAAATATTTACCCTAATATTACCCTAAATAAAATATTACCCTAGAAATATTACCCTAAATAAAAAATATTTACTCTAATATTTCAATATTAGAGAGAGATCGTCACCTCTCTCTCTGCATATAGAGCTATTAGATTCAGTGTCTTTCTTGGGGGGGTTGGGGGCTACTTTTAATTTCAAAGATTATTTATTAATTATTGTGGTGCATAAAATCATGCTCCTCACTCCAAAATTCATGTACACGCAGATCTTACAGTGTGCACTATTTGGAAAGAGGGTCTTTAGAGATGTAATTAGGAAGAAAAGGAAAGGACGCACAGTAGAATGTCATGCAAAGATGGAGGCAGAGGTTGGGATGATGCAGCAACAAGCTAAGGAAAGCCAAGCGTTGCTGGGAGCCACCAGAAATGAGGAAAAAGCAAGGAGGGATTCTTTTCTAGAATCTTCAGAGAGAGAGTGTGGCTCTGGCAACACCTTGATTTTGGACTTTTAGTTCCCAGAGCTATGACAGAATAAATTTCTTTTCTTGTTAAGTGAAATCACGGGTTAAATCCATTGCACTTGTAACCTGCCTTTGTTGATTATTTTGATTGTTACCACCAAAAACTTGCCTGTCCTCCAAGATGCTGCTAACTTATACAAGATGTTTGCCTGCGTTGTTTTTCACGAAATTGGAGTCAGCTGTTTCTCCTTCTAGATCAAGCCAGTTAAGACTGGTTAGGACCACCTAGCCTTCACTGGGCATGCACCAGTGCCCACTATTTGACCTTTTGATATCAGAGGGCCTAAAAGTCCGCCCTCAGATCTTGAGCTCGCCACCATTTTCTGAACTGGCATCCTGTGAAGACTCCTGTAGCTTATTGAACCCTTGAAAAATGGTAATTACCTTACCCTTTTCTTATTTCCAGTCACTTTTCCCCACAACTCCCACACCTCAGACCACTCTGCTTCTTTATCTCACAAACCCCACAGCCCTTCACCTTTGGGGAGACAGGCTTGAGACTCACTCTCTCCTTGCTTGGCTGCCTTGTAAGTAAATGCATTATTTGCTGCAGAGCTTGTCATGTCAGTGGTTTGGTTTGCTACAAGTAGACAAACCAACCTAATTTGGTAACAAGACCATCCAGTTTGTGGTAATTTATTATGGCACCCCTAGGCAACTGTTCTTGTTTTGTGTATGCCAGTTTTAGTCCATTCTTTTCTGTAAGTATGGATGAGATTTCCTTATCTCTGTCTGGAAGCCTCCTTAGCCTCTTTAATTAACTTCCTTTTAGGTGTGTTCAGCTCAGTTGTTGATTTGTTGCCTTTTTTAGCTTTACAAAGAAGAAAGTGTTAGTCGCTCAGTTCTGTCTGACTCCGCGACCCCACGGACTATATAGCCTGCCCGGCTCCTCTGTCCACGGAATTCTCCAGGGAAAAATACTAGAGTGTGTAGCCAGTCCCGTCTCCAGGGAATCTTCGAGACTCAGGTATCAAACCCTGGTCTCCTGCATTGCAGGCAGATTCTTTACTGTCTGAGCCACCAGGGAAGTCCTTTTTAGCATTTGAGTTCTTGATATGTTTTGAAATTTTATTCTGTAGTTCCATTTGGAGTGGAAAAGACAGTTTTTGTTTATTTGCTTCTTCTCTTGTTTCTGTTCAGTCAGTAAGTCATGTCCAACCCAATGAACTGCAGCACGCCAGGCTTCCCTGTCCTTCAGTGTCTCTCAGTTCAGTTCAGTTCAGTCGCTCAGTCATGTCCGACTCTGCGACCCCATGAATTGCAGCACGCCAGGCCTCCCTGTCCATCACCAACTCCTGGAGTTCACACAGAGTCGCGTCCATCGAGTCCGTGATGCCATCCAGCCATCTTATCCTGGGTCGTCCCCTTCTCCTCCTGCCCTCAATCCCTCCCAGCATCAGAGTCTTTTCCAATGAGTCAACTCTTCTCATGAGGTGGCCAAAGTACTGGAGTTTCAGCTTTAGCATCATTCCTTCCAAAGAAATCCCAGGGTTGATCTCCTTCAGAATGGACTCTCAAGAGTCTTCTCCAACACCACAGTTCAAAAGCATCAATTCTTCGGTGCTCAGCCTTCTTCACAGTCCAACTCTCACATCCATACATGACCACAGGAAAAACCATAGCCTTGACTAGACGGACCTTCGTTGGCAAAGTAATGTCTCTGCTTTTGAATATGCTATCTAGGTTGGTTATAACTTTTCTTCCAAGGAGTAAGCATCTTTTAATTTCGTGGCTGCAATCACCATCTGCAGTGATTTTGGATCCCCCCAAAAATAAAGTCTGACACTGTTTCCACTGTTTCCCCATCTATTTCCCATGGAGTGATGGGACCGGATGCCATGATCTTCGTTTTCTGAATGTTGAGCTTTAAGCCAACTTTTTCGCTCTCCTCTTTCACTTTCATCAAGAGGCTTTTTAGTTCCTCTTCACTTTCTGCCATAAGGGTGGTGTCATCTGCATATCTGAGGTTATTGATATTTCTCCCGGCAATCTTGATTCCAGCTTGTATTTCCTCCAGTCCAGGATTTCTCATGATGTACTCTGCATATAAGTTAAATAAGCAGGATGGCAATATACAGCTTTGACGTACTCCTTTTCCTATTTGGAACCAGTCTGTTGTTCCATGTCCAGTTCTAACTGTTGCTTCCTGGCCTGCATACAGATTTCTCAAGAGGCAGGTCAGGTGGTCTGGTATTCCCATCTCTTTCAGAATTTTCCACAGTTGATTGTGATCCACACAGTCAAAGGCTTTGGCATAGTCAATAAAGCAGAAAGAGATGTTTTTCTGGAACTTTCTTGCTTTTTCCATGATCCAGCGGATGTTGGCAATTTGATCTCTGGTTCCTCTGCCTTTTCTAAAACCAGCTTGAACATCAGGAAGTTCACTGTTCACGTATTGCTGAAGCCTGGCTTGGAGAATTTTGAGCATTACTTTACTAGCGTGTGAGATGAGTGCAATTGTGCGGTTGTTTGAGCATTCTTTGGCATTACCTTTCTTTGGGATTGGAATGAAAACTGACCCTTTCCAGTCCTGTGGCCACTGCTGAGTTTTCCAAATTTGCTGGCATATTGAGTGCAGCACTTTCACAGCATCATCTTTCAGGATTTGAAATAGCTCCACTGGAATTCCACCACCTCCACTAGCTTTGTTCGTAGTGATGCTTTCTAAGACCCACTTGACTTCACATTCCAGGATGTCTGGCTCTAGATGAGTGATCACACCATCATGATTATCCGGGTCGTGAAGATCCTTTTTGTACAGTTCTTCTGTGTATTCTTGCCATCTCTTCTTAATACCTTCTGCTTCTGTTAGGTCCATACCATTTCTGTCCTTTATCGAGCCCATCTTTGCATGAAATGTTCCCTTGGTATCTCTAATTTTCTTGAAGAGATCTCTAGTCTTTCCCATTCTGTTGTTTTCCTCTATTTCTTTGCATTGATCGCTGAGGAAGGCTTTCTTATCTCTTCTTGCTATTCTTTGAAACTCTGCCTTCAGATGCTTATATCTTTCCTTTTCTCCTTGGCTTTTCGTTTCTCTTCTTTTCACAGCTATTTCTAAGGCCTCCCCAGACAGCCATTTTGCTTTTTTGCATTTCTTTTCCATGGGGATGGTCTTGATCCCTGTCTCCTGTACAATGTCACGAACCTCATTCCATAGTTCATCAGGCACTCTATCAGATCTAGGCCCTTAAATCTATTTCTCACTTCCACTGTATAATCATAAGGGATTTGATTGAGGTCATACCTGAATGGTCTAGCAGTTTTCCCTGTTTTCTTCAATTTCAGTCTGAATTTGGTAATAAGGAGTTCATGATCTGAGCCACAGTCAGCTCCTGGTCTTGTTTTTGTTGACTGTATAGAGCTTCTCCAACTTTGGCTGCAGAGAATATAATCAATCTGATTTTGGTGTTGACCATCTGGTGATGTCCATGTGTAGAGTCTTCTCCTCAGTGTGTGCTCAAACTCATGTCCATTGAGTTGGTGATGCCATCCAGCCATCTCATCCTGTGTCGCCCTTTTCTCCTCTTGTCTTCAACCTTTCCCAGCATCAGGGTTTTTTCCAATGAGTCGACTCTTCGCATTAGGTGGCCAGAATATTGGAGCTTCAGCATCAGTCCTTCCAATGAATATTCAAGGTTGATTTCCTCTAGGATTGACTGGTTTGATATATCCACTTTTCTTTCCCTATGGTGCCTCTTTCCTGTCCTGTACTGGCAGTTCCAGGCTGAAATTGCAGAGCCAGTCAGAAGCAGCTTGATTCCCCATTCCTAGATTTCTACAATCCATGTAAACAAGAAGTTATAACAGAGCTGCTGCTGGTGGTGTCAAGCACCCAGGGGAACAAGAAAATTATTTCTGGATTTCTTTTGGTCTAAAACAGTGGCTAGCATCCCCCTGGCTTCTGCTGACACATGATTTTGTGATGTTTTCCCCATTTCTAGCCCATAGAAATACTTATTTTGGCTTAGGCTCCAGCAAGTTTCTTTTTTTTTTTTTTCTGTTTGTTTTCTCGTTTTAGTTTCCATATCATTGCTATGAATTTGTAGTAGAGGCTCAACGAGTGAACGCTTTGAGTCCCATTGCCAATTGGTCTTTCCAGAGCCTAAGTAGCTATCAAATATATTTTGGCTATAGCCCATGGAGCTATAAATGAACAGGTCACTTCTGGATTCAAATTCTATTTTTCTTTCCATTCCTGGGCAACAGCAAGACCTTGTATGTTTTGGCAGAGTCACAACACCTTGAATATATTATAACCAGGAAACCTGATTACTCACTTGGTCCTAATCAATCCTATTTATCACCAACAAAATACATGCCATATTTATTTGTGTATCTCAGTCTCCATCTCTTGTTATCACGATAGTTCAGACTACTATCATCTTTTATCTGGTCTACAGCAATAGTCTCCTAACTGGCTCACAGTTTATCCCTTTCTTATTCATATGGGAGCCACTGGGATTACTCTTAAACCTAAAGCTAATAATGTCAGCCCTTTGTTTAAAATCCTTAAAATCCTTAAAACCAGGGACTTCCCTGGTGGTCCAGTGGCTAAGACTCAATGCTCCCAATGCAGAGCATTTGGGTTTGATCCCTGGTTAGGGAACTAGATCCCACATGCTGCCACTAAGAACTCACATGTTACAACTAAGACTGGCACAACCAAATAAATAATTTAAAAAAAAAATCCTTTGGTGACTTCCTGTTTTCAATGGGATGAGATAAAAACTCCCTTTTAACAGCCTAAATGGCACCATATGATCTGATTCTTTCCTACCTCCTGACATCATATTCTACTACTGTCCCCCAAGTTTATTACATTTCCACAATCTGTTCCTAAAACACTATAAAACTGCTTTTATTTCAAGGTCTTTGCACTTACTATTTCCTCTGTCGGGTTTCTAGGGTGACTGACTCATTTTCATAACTCTGGCCTCTTTCTTGCCTTCCCCCATTCTTGTACCCCCGCATCTATCAGCAGTCCTATTGGCTCTGCCTCCAAAAGTGAAAGTTGCTCAGTCATGTCCAACTCTTTGCGACCCCATGGACTGTATGTATAGTCCATGGAATTCTCCAGACCAGAATACTGGAGTGGGTAGCCATTCCCTTCTCCAGGGGATCTTCCCAACTAGGGGATCAAACCTAGGTCTCCCACATTGCAGGTGGATTCTTTACCAATTGAGCCCATATTCCAGATCCTCACACTTCCTTCCATCTTTGCCATTATCACCCTGGTCCATGGAACCCTGTTACACTCTCAGTCACTGTAACAGATATATTGATATTAGGGCTCACTGATTATCCGGGTGCCCCAACAAACTTCTGCATCCCTTTCAAGTTACATGAAGTCACGTCACTCACCATAGCCAATGGAGATACAAATGAACAGGTGACTTCTGGATTAAAGTTCTATTTTTCTTTCCGTTTCTGGGCAGCCACAAGCCCTTGTATGTTTTGGCAGAGTCACAGCACCTTGGGTATATTATTCACTACTTGTAGACATCTGCACAGGACCTACATTGGCCTTTGTGTGCTTTAACTGTATGTAACCCAGAAAGTTTGGTATGTTGTAGTTTCATTCTTATTTGAGTAAAACTATTTTCTCATTTCCCTTGATACTTCCTTTTTAACCCATGGAGTATTTAAAAGTGTGTTGTTACAAGTATTTGGAGATTTTCCTTTTGGAGATTTTTCCTTCCTAGTTTTCTAACAGAAACGACTTTTCTGTTATTGATTTCTAGGTTAATCGTATCATGGTTAGAGAACATACCTATGTAATTTAAATTCTTCTAATTCTTTTGTAATTTTAATTCTTTTAAATTGGTTAAGATTTGGTTCATTTTATGACCTATCTTGGTGAATGTTTCATGTGCGCTAAGAGAATGTGTATTGGTAGAGTGTTCTATAAATGTCAATTAAATTTAGTAGCTTGATGATCAATTCTACTGATTTTTTTCTTGTTGATTTTTTGTCTATTCATTCTATGTATTACTGACAGAAGAGTATTGACCACTCCAACTAAAATTGTGAATGTCTCTTCCTCCTCTCTGTTCTGCCAGTTTTTGCTTATATATTTTGAATCTCTGTTGTTAGAAACGTATCATGTAGGATTATTGTCTTCTTGGTGAATGGATTGTTTCATCACTATGTAATGTCCCACTTTATCCCTGATAATTTTCTTTGCTTTAAATTCTACTTTGTCTGATACTAATGTCATTGGCCCCTTCATGGATCATAGCATTACGGTGAAGGGGCTTGCATAACCCAATGAAGCTATGAGCCACGCTGCACAGGGCCACCCAAGTTGGCAGATCATAGTGAAGAGTTCTGACAAAATGTGGTCCACTGGAGGAGGGAATGACAAACCATTCCAATCATGTACAGGTGTGAAAGTTGGACCATAAAGAAGGCTGAGTACTGAAGAATTAATGCTTTGGAATTGTAGTGCTAGAGAAGATTCTGCAAGGAGATCAGACCAGTCAATCCTAAAGAAAATCAACCTGAATATTTGTTGGAAGAACTGATGCTGAAACTGAAGCTCCAATACTTTGGCCATCTGATAGGAAGAGCTGACTCATTGGAAAAGACCCTGATGCTGGGAAAGATGGAAGGTAAAAGGAGAAGGATGAGGATGAGATGGTTAGATAGCATCACCAACTCAATGGATATCAATCTGAGCAAACTCTGGGAGTGAGTGGAGAACAGCGGAGACGGGTGTACAGAGCATGGGGTTGTAGAGAGTCCGACATGATTTAGCGACTGAATAACAGTAGATGTAGTTGGCCACTCCAGCTTTCTTTTTAATGTGTTTTCATAGTTGTGCTGAGATCTAAAAATATTCTTTTAAATTGTGGTAAAAAATTTACCATCTTAACCATTTTTAAAGTGTACAGTTCAGCAGTATTAAGTATATTCACATTGTTGTGCGACAGATCTCTAGAACTTTTTCATAGTGTGAAACTGAAACTCATAGAAACTCACAGAGCCCACTGAACAAGTCCCAACTTCTTCCTCCCCCATCCCTCTGACAACCACAGTTCTGCCTTCCGTTTCTATAGGTCTCACTATTTCAGGTGCCTACTCCAGCTTTCTTTTGATTGGTGTCTGCATGATGAATGTTTTTCCATTCCTTTAAAACTTTTTTTAAAGTGATGATTCACGTGAGAGAAAATTCATTCATTGAAAGTCTGCACTCTGTGGTTTCTAGTATATTCACAGATACGTACACCCATCACCATTACCTAAATGTAGAGCATTTCATCATCCCAAGAAGAAACTATGCCCGTTAGTATTTTTCCATATTACCACTAATCTTTCTGCCTTTATGGAATTACCTATCTTGGGCATTTCACACACAATTTGTGACATTTTGTAAGCAGCTTCTTCCACTTAGCATAATCATTTTCAATGTTGTACCATGCATCTGTACTTCATCCCCTTTTTATAGCCAAAAACATTTTATGATTTTTAGCCCAGTTTGCCCATTCTCTTATTGATGGACATCTGGACTGTTTCCACGTTTTGACTATTATGAACATATAATAGCTAGGAAGGTTTGGCTACAAGGTTTTGTGTGAAGATGTTTCCAGTTCTGTAAACTATATGCCTAGGAGTAGAATTGCTGGGTCACATGGTAACTCTGTTTAACATTTTGATGTTTAACTGTTTTCTAAGGTTCCTGCACCATTTTACATTCCCTATAGCAATCTGTGAGTGCTCCCGTTTCTCCATACACTCACCAGCTTTTGCTAACGTTCATCTTGATTATAACCATCCTAGTGAGGAGAAGGCAATGGCACCCCACTCCAGTACTCTTGCCTGGAAAATCCCATGGAAGGAGGAGCCTGGTGGGCTGCAGTCCATGGGGTTGCTAAGAGCTGGACACGACTGAGCGACTTCACTTTCACTTTTGACTTTCATGCATTGGAGAAGGAAATAGCAACCCACTCCAGTTTTCTTCCCTGGAGAATCCCAGGGATGGAGGAGCCTGGTAGGAGGCCGTCTATGGGGTTGCACAGTCAGACACGACTGAAGCGACTTAGCAGCAGCAGCAGTGCACTGAGTATGAAGTTGTTATTGATTTGTATTTCCTTAGTGGCTAATGAGGGAGATGTTTAGATAGCATCACCAACCCAATGGACATGAATTTGAGCAAATTCCAGGAGGTAGTGAAGGACAGGGAAGCCCAGCGTGATGCATCCACAGGGTTGCAGAGTCAGGCATGACTTAGTGACTGAACAATAACAGCTAATTATGTGGAACATCTTTTCATGTATGTCTTGGCCATTTTCCCCCCATTTTTCTTCATTAGAATTTTTTTCTTTTTCTTTTGTCTTGGCCATTTTTATATCTTGTTTGGAAAAGATGTCTATCCAATTCCTTTGCCCATTTAAAAAATTGGGCTGTCTTTTTATTTTTGAGTTCTAAGAGGGTACTACCTCTTGAGAAATCTGTATGCAGGTCAGGAAGCAACAGTTAGAACTGGACATGGAACAACAGACTGGTTCCAAATAAGAAAAGGAGTACATCAAGGCTGTATATTGTCACCCGGCTTATGCAGAGTACGTCATGAGAAACGCTGGACTGGAAGACACACAAGCTGGAATCAAGATTGCCGGGAGAAATATCAATAACCTCAGATATGCAGATGACACCACCCTTATGGCAGAAAGTGAAGAGGAACTAAAAAGCCTCTTGATGAAAGTGAAAGCGGAGAGTGAAAAAGTTGGCCTAAAGCTCAACATTCAGAAAACAAAGATCATGGCATCCGGTCCCGGGAAATAGATGGGGAAACAGTGTCAGACTATTTTGGGGGGCTCCAAAATCACTGCAGATGGTGATTGCAGCCATGAAATTAAAAGACGCTTACTCCTTGGAAGAAAAGTTATGACCAACCTAGATAGCATATTCAAAAGCAGAGACATTACTTTGCCGACTAAGGTCTGTCTAGTCAAGGCTGTGGTTTTTCCTGTGGTCATGTATGGATGTGAGAGTTGGACTGTGAAGAAGGCTGAGCGCCGAAGAATTGATGCTTTTGAACTGTGGTGTTGGAAAAGACTCTTGAGAATCCCTTGGACTGCAAGGAGATCCAACCAGTCCATTCTGAAGGAAATCAACCCTGGGATTTCTTTGGAGGGAATGATGCTAAAGCTGAAACTCCCATACTTTGGCCACCTCATGCGAAGAGTTGACTCATTGGAAAAGACTGTGATGCTGGGAGGGATTGGGGGCAGAAGGAGAAGGGGACAACAGAGGATGAGATGGCTGAATGGCATCACGGACTCGATGGACGGGAGTCTGAGTGAACTCCAGGAGACGGTGATGGACAGGGAGGCCTGGCATGCTGTGATTCATGGGGTTGCAAAGAGTCGGACATGACTGAGCGACTGAACTGAACTGAAGATCGTACTTTATATATTCTAGGTAAGGAAGGTTCCTTACCAAATATGATTTGCAATTTATTTCTTCAATTTTATGCATTGTCTTCACTTTCTTGATGGTGTCATTTTTTTAAGAGAAATTTTATTTATTAATTTATTTTTGGCTGTGCTGGGTCTTCATTGCTTTGCTTGGGCTTTCTCTAGTTGCGGCAGGTGGGGGCTACTCTCTAGTTGTGCGGTGTGGGCTTCTCATGTTGGTTCAGTTCAGTTCAGTTGCTCAGTCATGTCTGACTCTTTGTGACCCCATGGACTGCAGCACACCAGGCTTCCCTGTCAATCACCAACTCCCAGAGATTACTCAAACTCATGTCCATTGAGTCGGTGATGCCATCCACGCATCTCATCTTCTGTCGTCCCCTTCTCCTCCCACCTTCAATCTTTCCCAGCATCAGGGTCTTTTCAAATGAATCAGTTCTTTGTATCAGTTGGCCAAAGTATTGGAGTTTCAGCTTCAGCATCAGTCCCTCCAGTGAATATTCAGGACTGATTTCCTCTAGGATGGACTGGTTGGATCTCCTAGCTGTCCAAGGGACTCTCAAGAGTCTTCTCCAACACCACAGTTCAAAAGCATCAATTCTTTGGCACTCAGCTTTCTTTATAGTCCAACTCTCACATCTATACATGACTACTGGAAAAACTGTAGCTTTGACTAGATGGGCATTTGTTGGCAAAGTAATGTCTCTGCTTTTTAATATGCTGTCTAGGTTGGCCATAGCTTTTCTTCCAAGGAGCAAGTGTCTTTTAATTTCATGGCTGCAGTCACCATCTGCAGTGATTTTGGACCCACCCCCCCCAAAATAAAGTCCGTCACTGTTTCTACTGTTTCACCATCTATTTGTCATGAAGTGATGGGACCAGATGCCATGATCTTAGTTTTATGAATGTTGAGTTTTAAGCCAACTTTTTCACTCTCCTCTTTAACTTTCATCAAGTGGCTCTTTAATTCTTCACTTTCTGACGTAAGTATGGTATCATCTGCATATCTGAGGTCATTGCTATTTCTCCCACAATCTTGATTCCAGCTTGTGCTTCATCCAGTCCAGAATTTTGCATGATATACTCTGCATATAAGTTAAATAAGCTGGGCAACAGTATACAGCCTTGACATACTCTTTTCCCAATTTGGAACCAGTCTGCTGGTCCATGTCCAGTTCTAACTGTTACTTCTTGACCTGCATACAGATTTCTCAGGCAGGTCAGGTGGTCTGATATTCCCATCTCTTGAAGAATGTTCCACAGTTTGTTGTCATCCACACAGTCAAAGGATTTGGCATAGTCAATAAAGCAGAAGTAGATGTTTTTATTGAACTCTCTTGCTTTTTTGATGATCCCACGGATGTTGGCAATTTGGTCTATGGTTTCTCTGCCTTTTCTAAATCTAGCTTGAACATCTGGAGGTTCATGGTTCATTGTAGTGTTGAAGCCTAGCTTGGAGAATTTTGAGCATTACTTTGCTAGCATGTGAGATGAGTGCAATGGTACAGTAGTTGAACATTCTTTGGCATTGCCTTTCTTTGGATTGCAATGAAAACTGACTTTTTCCAGTCCTGTGGCCACTGCTGAGTTTTCCAAATTTGCTGGCATTTTGAGTGCAGCACTTTCACAGCATCATCTTTTAGGATTTGAAATAGCTCAACTGGAATTCCATCACCTCCACTAGCTTTGTTCCTAGTGATGCTTCCTACGGCCCACTTGACTTCACATTCCAGGATGTCTGGCTCTAGGTGACTGATCATACCATCATGGTTATCTGAGTCATGAAGATCTTTTTTGTACAGTTCTTCTTGTACTGTGCCACTGTGTATTAATAATCTTCTGCTTCTGTTAGGTCCATATCATTTCTGTCCTTTATTGTGCCAATCTTAGCATGAAATGTTCCCTTGGTATCCCTAATTTTCTTGAAGAGATCACTAGTCTTTCCCATTCTATTGTTTTCCTCTATTTCTTTGCATTGATCACTGAGGAAGGCTTTCTTATTGCTCCTTGCTATTCTCTGGAACTCTGCATTCAAATGAGTAGATCTTTCCTTTTCTCCTTTACCTTCTGCTTCTCTTGTTTTCACAGTAAGGCCTCCTCAGACAACCATTTTGCCTTTTCACATTTCTTTTTCTTGGGCATAGTCTTGATCACTGCCTCCTGTATAGTGTCACGAACCTCTGTCCATAGTTCTTCAGGCACTGTATCAGATCTAATGCCTTGAATAGCTTCTCTTATTGAGGAGCACAGTCTCTAGAGCTCAAGCCCAGTGGTTGTGGCGCATGGGCTTAGTTGTCCCAGGGCATGTGGAATCTTCTTGGACTGGGGATTGAACCCATGCCCTCGGCATTGGCATGTAGATTCTTAACCACTAGAACACCAGGGAAGTCCAGTGGTGTCTTTTGAAGTACAAAATTTCTAAATTTTTGTGAAATTCATTTTATCCAGTTTCTCTTCTGTGCTTGTGCTTTTGGTTTTGTACTTAAGGTTTTATTCAGTTTAGGATTATGAAGATTTATTCCTGTTTTCTTGCAAGGGTTTTATAGTTCTAGATTTTATATTCAGGTCTATGACCCTATTTGAGTTATTTTTCGTATATGGTGTAAGGAAAGGGTCAAATTTCACTCTTTTGAATATATTGAATAGATACCCAGTTGTCCCAGCATCATTTGTTGCTTCCCTGGTGGGCTCAGAGGATAAAGCGTCTGCCTACAATGCAGGAGACACAGGTTCAACCCCTGGGTTGGGAAGATCCCCTGGAGAAGGGAATGGCAACACACTCCAGTACTCTTGCCTGGAAAATCCCATGGACTGATAAGTCCAGTAGGCCACAGTCCATGGGGTCACAAAGAGTCGGACACGACTGAGCAACTTCACTTCACATTTTCTCCATTGAATTATCTTGGCATCCTTGTTGAAATTAGTTGATCAGTGTGAAATTTTACCTTTCCTGTAGATAGCTTATAGTTGATTCATGTTATTTATTTTTGAATTATCCATTTTGACACTTTTTAATTACTATATTTATAACATTTACATTTAATGCAATTATGTATATATTTGGATTTAGATGTAAGGATTTGGAAAATAAGCATTAAGCCCTTATGACTTATGTTATTGAAGTTTTATAAGTCTTTTTCAAGACATTGGTTATTATAACTTCATTTAGTTAACTTAGAAACTTACAAGGTTTAAGTTTTTAAGTGTTTATTATATATAAAATGTCATGTATTAATACTGGAGAAGACATAGAACTGCTTTTTTGTTGAGATATAATTGACATATAGCATTGTATTAGTTTAGGTGTTTAACATAATGTTTTGAAATACACATGTTGTAAAATGATTATCACAGTAAGTTTAGTTACCTTTAATCACCACACATTAACAATTTTTTCCTTATGATGAGAACTTTTAAGATTTACTCTCTTAGCAACTTTCAAATATACCATACAGTATTGTTAAACATAGTCACCCTGCTATACATTACAGTCACAGGAATTTTTTATCTTGTAACTGGAAATTTGTACCTTTTGACCACCTTCACTATTTCACAATCCTTCCCCACCCACATCTCTGGCAACCACCAGTCTGTTCTTTTATCTATGAATTCAATTTTTGTTTCCACATATAAGTGAGATCATTCAGTATTTGTCTTTTTCTGTTTGACTTATTCACTCAGCATAATGCCCTCAAGCTCCATTCATGTTGCCTCAAATGGCAGGACTTCCTTCTTTTTTTATGGATGAATACTAGTTCATTGCATATATATGTATCCAAACACACTATATTCATCCATTCACCTGCTGATGGACAGTTAGATTGTTTCCATGTCTTGGCTATTGTAAATAACGCTGCAGTGAGCATGCTGGTGGACAAAGAGCTGTCTTTAAGTCAATATTAACTCATCCCAATTGTTGAAAGATTCACCTATTTATCAGAAATAGTTTGTGAACCTTTAAAAATACAATTTTAAACCTTCTATTCCAGAACCAAATATTAAAGAATCCCTGTCATGCTTCAAAATTTTTATCTTACAATTACTGTAACATAGGCTATCATTTACATACACTTGTTCATATTTTAAAAACAAAGTACAGTTAATGAACTTATAGAGATTTTGATTATCTGGACTATAATATTCTTAGAGTGTATACGTAACAGATTTTAAATCAAGTAATAGTTTGCCAAGTGAAGGGAAAAGAGAGAAAATAGGAAAAAACAAGAGAGGAGCAGGTTTTAGACAACTAAGAAACTGTCTATTCTCTTTCTTCTGCAAGGAAAAGGAAGTTTAGATGCAAAAAACTTATACAATCACTCATTACTATTGATGTAGTCCTTCACAATTAAGTACACATTTTTTCTGAAATAATTTTAGAATAAAGCTGCAAGGATGCTACAGAGAGGTCCTAAACACTCACTCATTTATTTCCCCCTATTGCTAACGTCTTACATATAATCATGGTGCATTTGTCAAAATTAAGGAAGTAAATAATGGTCCATCACTATTAACTACACTTGAAACTTTATGTGGATTTCGGCAGTTTTCCCAGTAATACCTACTTTCTATTTCTGGATCTGGTTTAAGATAGCACCTTTTAGTCATCATGTCTCCTTAGTGTCCTCCTGTCTATTTAGTTTTGAGGAGTACTGATCAGGTATTTTAAAGACAGTCCCTCGATTTTCTATTAGGTGATTATTTTTTTTTCATATTTACACTAGATTATAGAATGGAGAAGGCAATGGCACCCCACTCTAGTACTCTTGCCTGGAAAATCCCATGGATGGAGGAGCCTGGTAGGCTGCAGTCCATGGGATCTAGAAGAGTCGGACATGACTGAGTGACTTCACTTTCACTTTTCACTTGCCTGCATCGGAGAAGGAAATGGCAACCCACTCCAGTGTTCTTGCCTGGAGAATCCCAGGGACGGGGGAGCCTGGTGGGCTGCCGTCTATGGGGTCGCACAGAGTCGGACACGACTGAAGCGACTTAGCAGCAGCAGCAGCATAGAATGGAAGGAATATCACAGAGGTGAAGTACCCTGCCCATGACTTTGAATCAGGAGTATACAGAATATCTATAGCCTCACATTAGTAATATTTACTTTGACCACCTGGCCAAGTTAGTGTTTGCCTATCTCCACCCTGGTCTTTAAAAGCTAGTCAGTAAGACCACATTCAAGGGAGAGGGGAGTTCAGGTCTACCGCCTGAAGTGTGGGGTGGGGGGGGGCAGGGAGTATCACATTAAGCTGAATAGCTTCCCCACCTAAAGATATCTACGTTTTGAATCCCCAACAACCTTGTATTTTATGGCAAAAGGGATTGCGCGCATGTGAGTAAATTGAGGCTGTTGTGGGCAGAGAATATCCTGGATTATCTGGAGGGATTCTAAATAATTAATTACAAAGATCCTTATAAGATGAAGGAGGAAGGTCAATAAAGAGAGAAAATGATGTGATGAAGGAGACAGGTTGATGTGGCCAGAAGCCTGCTAACAACATAAAAGAAGGTGGTCAAACAGAGGACTGGCTTTTTTAAAGCCAGATTTCTACATGAGAACACCGAAGTTGGATCAGAGTCTTCAAATTGCTGCAAAGAGGTAGTAAACTTAGAGGGGTAACGTTTTACCATCAGGTTGGCAAAAACTATGGAAATCAGTTATATTTGGTGACGGTATGTGGGGACATAAATAGTTGTTAGGAATACAAATGACCCTGACTTTTAGGGAAAATAGTCTAACAGTATATCTTAAATATTAAATGTGCAGTCTTTGACAAAGTAATCTGATGTTTAGAAATCCCTTTGACAGAAATCAAAGCTAAAGTTCATAAAGATAAATGTAGAAGGATGTATACTACGTCATTCATTATGTGAATTACAATGCTGCCTATTTTGTTTTTGAAGTGAAGTCGATCAGTCGTGTCCAACTCTTTGCGACCCCATGGACTGTAGCCTACCAGGCTCCTCTGTCCATGGGATTTTCCAGGCAATAGTACTAGAGTGGATTGCCATTTTTGGTTCAAAAAGATGTTTTAAGTATCATACTTGCTTTTGAACCATTTATTTCTCCCCATGGCTAATCCATCAGCAAATCTTATCTTCTTTACCTCCAGAAACTGTGTTCTAGATCTGTCCATTCCTCTTTGCCAGTATTATTTTACTGGTCAGTAAACACAAATCAATATATTTTTATATATTACAATTATATAATATTGGTGGTTTTGCATATACCACAATTTAAATATTCTACTATTATTTTAAATCTTTTAATATCATACTGAATAGGTGCTATTAATTACTGTAGGGTGTTTATGTTTAATTTTTAAAAGTACTGCATAAATGTTGATAAATGCAAACAATATTTATAATTTTCTCTACAATCACTGGATTACTTTGATTTTATTGGCAGGGATGACCAGGTGAAAACCATGCCCAGATGAGCACTGGAGAAAACATTCCTAAGCATTTTATACATAGAGATAATTTTAGCCCTGGACACTAACTGCAGTCTAAAATAATGTTTCCTTTCTTTGTTGTAAAGTTCTCTCTTCCACAGGATACTTTGTAAATCTTAGTTTTAAGATTTCAGGCTTCATTGATAGGCAAGTTGATCAGTGAATTTTTAAAATCACTCAACATTGAAGGCCCTTGTTATTTATTATCTATGGAGAAGGAAATGGCAACCCACTCCAGTATTCTTGCCTGGAAAATCCCATGGACGGAGGAGCCTAGTAGGCTACGGTCCATGGGATTGCAAAGAGTCGGCCACGACTGAGCGACTTCACTTCAGCACAATGTCTGTCCTCTCCTTAATCATTTTTAATTTCCATTCTTAGAACGTCTTTAGCACTGCTCTTCCTTAAGATCAAGATCACAGACAGGCAGCATTCTGGTGATAAGTCATGGTATAGTATTATTTGTTTGGGCTCCCCACGGTGGCTAGGTGGTAAAGAATTTACCTGCCATGCAGGAAACTTGGGTTCAATCCCTGAGTTGGGAAGACCCCCTGGAAAATGAAATGGCAACCCGCTCCAGTATTCTTGCTTGGAAAATTCATGGACAGAGGAGCCTGGGGGCTACAGTTCATGAGATGGCAAAGATTCAGACACGACTGAGCAACTAAACAACAACAAATTATTTGCTCACAAAATTCTGTCCTCATTATGTTCAACATTTTGTTAGCTGCCTTGGCCACAGTATTTTATCCAGATGATGTCTTCACTAACTACTTGTGGACACTAAAATCATCTGCTCTTTTTTCACTAACACTGCCTTGTGATGGTCGATAAGGAAAAGTGAAGTGAAGGTGTTAGTTGTTCAGTCATGCCCAATTCTCTGCGACCCTATGGACTGTAGCCTGCTAGGCTCCTCTGTCCACGGAATTCTCCAGGCAAGAATACTGGAGTGGGTAGCCATTCTCTTCTCTAGATCTTCCTAACCCAGAGATTGAACCCAAGTCTCCTGCATTGCAGGCAGATTCTTTACTTTTTGAGCCACCAGGAAAGCCCTATACGGGAAAGGACAAAACAAAAATTAAAAAAAATTCCAAAGAGGAGTCTCATGATCTCACTCTTGTTAGAAGTATGAATAACACTTGCTTGCATGTGTGTGTCCCAAGTACCTCCAGTTGTGTCTGACTCTTTGGACCTTAGCCTGCCAGGTTTTTCTGTCCAAGGGATTCTCCAGGCAAGAATACTGGAGTGGGTTGCTATGCCCGCCTGCAGGCGAGCTTCCCCACCTAGGGATCAAACCAGCGTCTCTTACATCTCCTGCATTGGCAGGCTGGTTCTTTAACACTAGCCCCACCTGGGAAGCCCACATAATGCTTTATATTTTAGAAAAATTTGTACTCCCTTCCTGAAACCTCAGAGCAAACCGTTGAGGCTATCAGTGTCATACCCACTTTACAGATGAAGATAGCTTTAGCTAAGAGGTGTGGTGTGCAGCAAAATTTTGTGGATTTGAATCCTCCCCTGTTCACATTATATTGTATTACACTTTCCACCACAACTACTAAGGGACTGTGTTTTTGGCTTGTTTTTCCTTTCTGCAAACCATTTCCTTTGCATTAATTCCCTCTGGAATAAAAGCTTAGAAAATTCACTATGCTATTTATCATTCATGAGTTCTAAAGTGTACAGTACCACCAAGGAAGCAAGTGTAATCTGGAAAAGTAACAACTTTACACTTGACAACGCTTAGCACAGAAAGGCATTACTGTCTCACCCAAAGGGAAGCATCGCTGGTGTATAGCGTGCATTGTGTTGGGGATGCCAGAGGAAGTGGATGTGAACAAGTTTAACGCTCAGACTGCAGAACTTGAACTTTATCTTGTTCACGTCTCTCAAGTTTCATCTCATAAGCACAAGATACAAAATCCAGTCCTAACAGCTCTTTTTTCCCCCGCCCTTATAGTTGACGTCGGCTGTACTCTCAACAGCCCTTTGCCCTCTTAGCTGCTGTGCTTCCTAGGTTTCTTTTGCACAAAATCTTCCAGAATTGCTCTTTTCTGGACACGCTGGTCCCCTGGACGGTCGGGGGCTGGGTCCCAAGCTTCCATGCCATTAACCTCACTTAACCTGCCTTAGGACCCTAACGTACTTGACTGTGCCTGAAAAGCTCCCTGAAATATTCCTGGCTCCATCGGTTAACCCTACTTTACTGCGCTCCAGGTTCTCGTGCTCTCCTCAGGGTTCGGTCCGTATTGGTTCCGAGACGCTCAGCGGGAGGGCAGCAAGCTCTGCGACTCGTCCTGTTCCGCAATCCAGCCCCGAAGACTTCCTGGTACCAGGTCTGGCTTCTCATCCCGGACGCGTCGGCTTCCCTTCTCTCTCTCCAAACACCACACCGGAAAACCTCGGATTGCTGACAGCCGCCTCCTAGCCAAGCCGGCGCGCTGGGGGCCGATCCGAAAAGAATTGGGCGGCCTGCGCATGCGGACTCGGCGGCCGCCACACAAGCCTCCCGGGGCCGCCTCCCCTCGGCCCGGCCGCGGCGGTTTAGAGCTCCTGACAGCTCCGCCACCGGCGGACGCAGCCTCGTCTCGTGCTTCCACGTTATCCTATCAGAGGCGGGGCGGGGCGGCGGCCCCCGCGGCCTATCAGCGCGAACCACGATCCCGGCGAGCCCAGTAGGAGCGCGGCCAGAAAGGAGGCGATTGGGCCGCGGCGGCTCTGGGGGCGTGGCGTAGCCAGGTCCCCGCCCGCCGCCGCCGCCGCCGCCGCTGCCTCCTCCCTCCCCTGGGCGCCAGCCGCCTTAGGCCCGAGCGAGAGCGGACGGCGGGCGGGCGGCCGCAGCTGCAGCCTGAGCGCCGCGGCGGGGGGCTAGTGGGCCCCGCAGCTTTACTTCTCCTCTGCGCCCGCGCTCTCGGACATGGTGGCCCCCGGCTCTGTGACCAGCCGGCTGGGCTCGGTGTTCCCCTTCCTGCTGGTCCTGGTGGACCTGCAGTACGAAGGTGAGTCGTGTCCCGCCCCGGCCCGGAGGAGGCGCGCTCCGGGTGGGGTGGAGGGGCGGCCAGGCCTCCCGGCGCTTCCCCGCCGAGCGTCTCGGGGCGGCCGGGGCGGGAGCCGGGGACTCCGCGGCCGGCCTGGGCCCGAGCCCGCCCCAGGGCGGGGGCCGGCTCCCGGTTCCGGGTTTGTCTGGGGGAGAGGTGCGGGCAGCGGCGGGCCGCGGGACCGCGCGTATGGACTGAGGGGCCGGGTCGGTGGGCTCGGCGGGAAGCGGGGCGGCGACTTCTGGGGAGTCTTAGGGCGCGGAGACCCGGGCGGCCTCGCTTGGGACCCTCGATCGGCGCCGGGGGCTCCGGGTCGGCGGTGCTGGGAGGAGGCTGTAAAGGTGGCCTGAAGGGAAGCTGCTTTGGCTTTGGAGTTCCAGGAGGTGGAGGGGACAGTGTCGTGTTGGATGTTAGAAGTGAGTAACCGTCACCCCACTCTGTTCTGGGTTGTGTCTTGAAGTTGTTAGTTTGGTGCGTTAAGGAGCCGCTGCTGAAATTCAAGCTCCCGGCGGGCAAGGCACTAAAAGTTTGTGGCTTTACAGTTTCCAGTCTGGTGTCAACTCAACCTTTCCTTTTACGAGTTCCCTGGGGTGGGGGTGGGGTGGTAGGGAATCCACTTTTAAGAAGATACGAACGCTAATTTTCGCTGCAGTCCTACAGTTTGGCGTGTTGGCTGCTCTTAACAGAACAGGAAACTGAGAGTTGTCCCGTCTTAGTTGTCAGCGGACAGGAGTAAGAATGAAAGCCGCGAGTGCCCATTAATCTGATGTTCCAAGCGTGGTTACCCTGCGCGATATTCGAGTATAGTGAAGTTATCTCGTGCACTCCACTGTTTCCAGCCCCGTGTACAGGCTAGTAGTCACGGAGGTCAAATTAAACAGTTTAATATTGGACTATTAGAGGGAGTGAGGAGATGAACGCAGGAATTGTTTCTGGTAAAATCCCCTCCAGATTTTCAGCTTACAAAAAGAGTAATACTCTCCGATTTTTAGGTCTTATTCATAGCAGCGTGTTTTTTGTTTTTTTTTTGGGGGGGGTGTTCTGGAGGACCATATTTTTTTTTAAATCAGAAAGCAGAATATGTGGCATGGCAACATTGGGAAAAAGAATTTGACAGTGAGGCTGCCCCAGAAAAATATATGGAATTGGAACTGGAATGCCTGGACCATGACCTTTAATATAGGTCATGTATTCCACTTCTTTTACCTATTTTAATGTTAAATATCTTCTACCCTATGAAGTGTAGTACTAATGTCGAGTTAGCATTAATTAATTTTGGCCACTTAAGAGAAAGTTGAGCTTCCTTGGTGGCTCAGATGTTAAAGAATCCGCCTGTAGTGCGGGAGACCTGGGTTTGATCCCTGGGTCAGGAAGATACCCTGGAGAAGGGAATGGCAACCCATTCCAGTGTCCTGGCCTGGAGAATTCCATGGACAGAGAAGCCTGGTGGGCTACAGTCCATGGGATTGCAAAGAGTTGGACACCACTGATGGACTGATACTTAACTTTGAAGAGAAAGTTGCCTATGTTCTGCTTAATGTGAGTTATTATTTTAAGTTACACAGGTATACACTTGTGTAAGATTTGCCTTTTCCACTGGCTTATAGCCTGTCTTTTTAGAATCACTGTTCTGTATATGATTCTGTAGGACTTTAACACTTCCTATCTATCTTGTAGTATTTTCCAGAAGGAAAACCTCACCCAAGAGCTATTCACCCAATGTGGAACGCGTGGTGACATTTCACAAAGGGGTGCCAAAGAGGGTGAAGTAGCCAGGACTTGGTCCAGGTGGTAGAGAAGAAAGGAAAAAGTTCTTAAACTTATTGACAGTGACTGGCACCCCCCTGGGCACCTTTCTGTAAGCTGTCTCCTGTTCATGGAGGTACAAGATGTTGGTTCTACTCTCCAGATGAGGAAACTGAGGCTCTAAGAATTTAGGTTGGATAAGGTCACATAGCTGTTAACTCTTAAGAGACATAAGTTGAACTTACATTATTTGACTCTAAAGTTAATCTTGCTTGTGGACTGGAGACAGAAGTTAAGTGGCTGAGGCTGTCCTGTGGGCCCAAGCACTTGTAAGTGGTGGCAGCTGAGAAAATTCAGCCTTTCTATTTGTTTGCCACCAGCAGTAATGAACAGGAAGAGAATTTCCTGACATCTTTAATACAGTGGTTCTCCAGCTTGAGTGTGTGGCCACCTGGATTCCTTTTTAAACAAAGTGCTGAGCCTCACTCCCAAAGTCCTTGATTCAGTAAGTCTAGGTGGGACCTGAAATTTTGCATATCTAAAAAGGAATCACTGGTATAATGAGTTATGCAGTGGAGTTAAATTAGGTATCTGTTGTGTAAATCAGGTGTCTGCTTTATTTGATGGAGATATAAAGATAGGAAAGAACCTCTGACAGCAAGCTGTCAGCTCCAGTTTTCCCAAGTAAGTTGTGTGTCTGAGTTTTCTAACTTAAGTCTTTCTGGAGGCATTTAGGACTGTGTGATTCCATTGTTGAGCCTAAGGCTTGGAGACAGAAGAAACAGAACAGGTATGAGAAGAGTGCATATGAAACAAAGAGTTGTATTGCAGAGTGTCCCCAATAATTAGCTTAGGGGCCTAGTTTTGTCTGATTTAAAAATACTTATTTTTTCCCCTAGGCTTTTCTGTTAATTGTAAGTCAGAGAATTGAAGTATTTAATAGGCTCATGAATTGAAAGGTTAAATCTTTTAGCACCCCTTTTCAAAAAGGCCTTTGAAAGAAGGAAGTCTGAAGCACTAGTTTAGGAATAGAATTTTTGGAGCAGAAGGAAAACTTTTGTATTATCTACTTTAGTATTCTTATGTTACAGATAAGGAAGCTATTTTAATTCTCTGCTAATGGTGTGTTCTATTTGGTGATTTAAGTGGGAACATAACCTGGGAACCAAACCTTCTTTTATCTCTTTCTTCCTTAACATTCTTTCTGTACTCAGTTTATCTTTAATTCACTGAACTGACCTGACAAAACCATATACTTTGGACACTGGGAAAAGAATGGTTACAAAAGATGGTGATACTTTTTATGTGAACTGTGCTCGCTAGGATTTTCTTGACATTATTTAAATATGAAGATAATAAATAGCAAAAGCAAAGGACTTTCAGTAATTTATATACCCCCTACCCCTCACCTGTGGTTTCTCTTTTCTTGGTTTCGGTTACTTGTGGTAAACTGTGGTGTGAAAATATTAAATGGGAAATTCCAGAGATAAACAATTCATAAGTTTTAAATTGCAAACCTTTCTGAATCGCATGATGAAATCTCACGCGGTCTTGCTCTGGCCATGAATCATCTCTTTGTCCCCTGTATCCAGCCTGTCACTTAGTAGCCATCTGGATTATCAGCACTACTGCAGGGCTTGTGTTCAGGTAACCCTTCTTTTACTTAATAATGGCCCTAAAGTGCAAACCTAGAGATGCTGACAATTCGGAAGTTTGGATGTGCCAAGAGAAGCTGTAAACTGCTGCCTTTAAGTGAAAAAAGTCTGTGTCTGAGTGAGGAAAGAAAAAACAAAACAAAACTGTATGCTAGGTTGCTGAGATCTGTGGTAAGAATTCATCTCCTATCTGTGAAATTGTGAAAAAGGAAAAAGTTAATTTGTGCTAGTTTGGCCATTGCACCTCAGACAACAGAGGTTGTGGTCACAGTCTGTGATAAGTGCTCAGGTAAGATGGAAAAGGCATTCCATTTGTACAATAAGATATTTTGAGAAGAGGGCACAACATTCACATCTTTTATTATAGTATATTGCTATAATTGTTCTATTTTACTATTGTTGATCTCTGTGTCTAATTTATAAATCAAGCTTATCATATTGTTAAGTGCGTATGAATAGGAGAATATAATGTGTACATAGTGTGTGAGTGAAAGTCGCTCAGTCTTGTCCGACTCGTTGCAACCGCATGGACTATAGAGTCCATGGAATTCTCTAGGCCAGAATGCTGGAGTGGGTAGCCTTTCTCTTCTCCAGGGGATCTTCCCAATCCAGGGCTCAAACTCAGGTCTCCCGCATTGTGGGCAGATTCTTTACCAGCTGAGCCACAAGGGAAGCTGAAGAATACTGGAGTGGGTAGCCTATCCCTTCTCCAGTGGCTCTTCCCAACTCAGTAATCGAACCGGGGTCTCCTGCATTGCAGGTGGATTCTTTACCAATTGAGCTATCAGGGATGCCCTAAAAGTACTATCTGTGGTTTTGATAACCACGGGGATTTTGGAATGTATTCCCTGAGAATAAGGGACTAAGTATTCTAGCAGACTCTCAGAGAGCTTCTAGAAAATTATTTTAAGTTCATCTAATGATATAGGCTATTATTTAGCAGTAGTGTCCAGGTCCCAATTCACTTGACTAGGTAGTACTTACTGAGCAAGTGCCCAGAAATGGAGTAGTTTAGTTTCTGTGGGATGGGGGGAGTTGTGCTGAAATGGGATGGCCAATAGTCAATAGGCTTTACTTTCCCATATGAAGTTAATGAATTGTGGTTAAGTTTAATTTCTGTTGCCATAGTGTTCCTTTGATTATTGTCCAGTTATTAATCTTTCTTTGTATGGAAATATCATGGGAACGCAGTCACTCACTCTTAAGAACAAAAACATCATGTCAGCCATAAATTGATTTTTCAAGATCTTTGGGATGCTGCTTTTAAAATTTTTGAAGGTAAGTTTTAAAAATCTGATGAGTTTGTGTTATTCAGAGTTCTAGAATACAAAGACTCATTTAATCAGTTAGCAGAGGCTTCACCATAGTGTTCTTTATAGGTGAGATACATGCAGTATAGAACTCTTGGTTTTTGTCTTTGCATTTATAGACAACTTGGGGATATAACACATGTTTTGTGAAGCATCTGTGTTCTTTTGCTACTTGCTCAATGTGAATTTCATGATCCATCTTGTAGGCAGTCCATTGGAAGCACCCTTTGATTTTCTTGTCCGTGTAATCTTTGGTTTTATTCACGTGCCAAAATTTGAACTGATTTAAATTCAACCTGGCCAGCTGGTTTGTTGAACCTCAGAGCTGATCATGGATGGAGAAAAATGAAGATAACCTTGCTGTCAGGTCTCATTTTAAGCCTATAGTCTCTATTTCCAATGCATACTCAGTACTGCTAACATTCCTCCCTACAGTTCCTACAGTTCCCTAGTGTTCTTGAAAGTCCGTGTCTCACACCTTTTCTTCTTTCTTTAAATCTCCAGCTGAAATCCTCCTTTCTTTTCTTCCTCCTTCTTTATTTTGGCTGCACGAGGTCTTAGTTGTGGCATGCCGGATCTAGTTCCCTGACCAGGGATGGAACCCAGATCCCCTGCGTTGGGAACTCAGAGTCTTAGCCACTGGACCACCAGGAAAGTCCCTCTTCCTCATTCTTTGTGACCAGGGGTCCCCAACCTCTGGATCTCATGCCTGTTGATCTGAAGTGAAGCTGATGTGATGATAATAGAAATAAAGTACACAATAAATGTGGTGAGCTTGAGTCATCCTGAAACCATCTCCCCTCCTCAACCCTATCCATGGAAAAATTGTCTTCTAGGAAACCTGTCCCTGGTGCTAAAAAGGTTGGGGCCTGCTGTTTTAGACTTTTTTGTCTTTATTGAGAAAATGAAAGCCATCACAGGGCAGTTTCTTCTTCTTTCTACCTCTCAGTTTAGTAGCCTACCTGTATTTTTACCCATTCTGCTACTTTTTTAACATTAATGATTAAAAAAAAATCCCTCCTCTTGGCAAAATCCAATTTTATACTTACGCCCTGGATTCCATTTCCTGTCACCATCTGAAAACACTGCTTCTACAGTTACAGTTTTTCTCCTGTATCATCGCTTTCTTCCTCTACTGGGTCACTGACATCAGCACTCCAGCAGGCTGTAGTGTTTCCCTCTTAAACTGGGCTTCGATGTTATGTGTCGTTTTAGCTACTGAACAGTATCATCGTTTGTCTTGAGAGCGGAACTTCAGAGAGTCGTTGGTAGTCTCTTGCTATATGCTCATCATCTTTCCTCTTCTCAACACAGTAGAGCCTGCAAAGCCTTACGTATCTGACTCCTCCTATTTGCTTAGATATTTTTTATCTTAATCGTCTCTTTCACTGTGCTCCTGCCACATCAACTTGACTTCCAAATGCCCAGCTCATTTCTGATGTAGGTGTCTTTATTCTTGTTGTTCCTATACTCTGAAGATTTCAGAGAACAGCTTTCCAAATGAGCATTCATATTTCAGCCCTGACATACTGTTTAAGAAGCATGCTCTAGGTCAGTTAATAATCTCCCTTTGCCTTTTTGTGTTTTCTTCATAAAACTTAATGTTGTCCTCAATTACTTGATTTGTATTTCTTGTCTGTCTGCCTCTCTAGAATATAAGCTTTATGGAAGGTGCTCTTATCTCTGTACCTAAACTATGTTGACATGGAGTAGATTTGCAGTAAATGTTTTCAAAATGGATGAGTGAGGTTGACTGTTCTTTTTTTTTTATATGAACCCTTCTAAACTGATTTACCAAGTTGAAGTTCATTGAAAAAGGAAACCCATCACAACATGTATGCTTTCACATTTAACTGAAGCGAAGACTAAAGTCCATTGGAACTGAGCAAACGTGGTTACAACAGATCTTATTTTCCTAGTTTACCCAGGAGGATTTTGGCGTATACGTAGTTCATATGTACTTGCTACGTAACTCAGCCTTGTCTTCCTTTAAGTCTGTGTGTGTGTGTGTGTGTGTGTGTGTG